>NW_022900945.1:23391032-23401731 GCF_012274545.1 Fukomys damarensis | reverse complement strand
GCCACAGCGCGGCCTAGGATTGGCTGACGCAAGGTGGTGGGTGGGCCCACGCGTGGGGCGGGAAGCAGGCCCGCTGTCACGCTAGCCGGTGCTGACCCTCTGGAGCTGCCCAGGAGACAAAGGTTAAAAGAGAGCGCCGCAGACCGGCTGGAACTGTCGGAAAGGGAGCTGAACTTGCTGGAAGTCTGGGTATGTCCGTCCCGCCATGTTTGAACCTGGCAAGAGTGAAAGCATCTGCTTGGAATACTTTCCGCCTGCCCAAAGTAATGACCACGTTCTGACTCCTTGCTTTCTATTGGCCACTGTTGACTGCTCAGAAAAATTCTAAGTACTCATGGAGTTTCTGCCTCAGAGACACAGAAGACTGGGACATGCTGAAAACAGATTGCAAAATAGGAAACAATTATGGGAATGATCCAAGCCAGGCTATTAGCCAATTCTTGATTTTAAGGTGCAGATAAAGATCTGTAAAAGCTTCCACTTGGGAAAGATCTATGACAGGAGTCGTCCAGAAATTGAAGGATGACCTCTCCTGCAAGACACACACACACACACACACACACACACACACGCACACACGCTCATACATTGTGTTACTGCCAGTTTGAAAATAGTTGGGGACAGAAGCAATGATACTCATCCACGGGGCAGTATAGAAAAAGACAATTGTTTTGGCCATTCTGATCCTGGAGTAGCCTCAACCAGCGTTCAAAACCAGAACAAATAGTGGCAGCAAGGAGTTGATCACCAGACACGTAACCACAAATCTACTATCTGCTCTTCTTCAATGTCAAACCAGTTGCTAGAACCAAGTTCCAAGGAAGCAGTTTCTGGAAATTGAACTAGAAGAAAAACCCAACAGTGTGTGTGTGTGTGTGTGTGTGTGTGTGTGTGTGTGAGTGCACGCGCACGCGCGCGCGAAAGCGCGCGTGTAGTTATTACTGTAGCCTCAAATCTGGGTATGGCCTTGTTTCCTCTTCATTTTCCTTCTCCACCCTGATTGACTCACCTGTTCTCCACCCTTTTCTTGTTTCCTTCTTTCCCCCCTCCTGTATATGTTTCCTATTAACTTAAATTGAATGCATTGAAAATTGGACTCATAATTTCCTTCCTCAAACCTGTTTGTCCCCCTGTATTCTTTCATATGTGACATGAGCCCCACCCATTGATCTTAGGCAAAAGCCTGCAGTAATACAGGCAAGACTCAGTTGTCCTCCTCCAGCCTCCCACCCCCAAACCATACTGAAATCTTACATCTGCTTATTACCCTGTAAAGTTGCTTGATCCTGCCCCCTTCTCTATATTCCCACCACCATTACCTGAGTTAAGACTCATTACCGCTCTGAAAAACTAGTACCTTAACTTTGTAATTAATTTCTCTGTTCTCAGCACCGCCCAGGGCTGCAATGATCTAAATCAAACCCAAACATGTCATCGTGCAACTCTAGCATGGTCTCTCAAGTCTAGTTAAAGCTCCTTCACCTAGCTGGGTATGTGAGTGCTTGCCTGTAATCCCACCAGGAGGTTGAGGCAGGAGGATCACAAGTTCAATCCCAGCCTAGGCAACTAATTTAGTAATTTAGCAAGAGCTGTCTCAGTTTTGTAAAAAATTTGAAAGGTTGGGGATGCAGCTCAGTATAAAGGCCATAGGTTCAATCCCCAGTAATGCAAACAAGTAAAATCCTTTTATTTTTTATTTTATTTTATTTATTTATTTATTTATTTTTGGTTTTTTGAGACAGGGTCACTCTGTGTAGCCCAGGCTGGCCTTGAACTCATGGTTATCCTCCTGTCTCAGCCTCCCAAGTGCTGGGATTACAGGGGCATGGGCCACCACACCTGGCAAACAAAGCCTTAACCCTGAGCACATGAAGCAGAATCTGGCCACTGTCTGACACTGGCCATCTTCCTGTATTTCCCCTTTCTCCCACACTTTTGATTAGCAGTTGACTCTTGGCTACTGGCATCTAAAACACCCTTGTTTTTTTGTGTTGTTTTGTTGTTTTTTGTAGGTTTTTTTATGGAACTGAACTTTCACTTATATCATCTCTTCTACTTAGAATAACACCTGGATAACCCAACACAGCCCCAAAACACAACTCAAGATTTAATTTTTCAAGGAAACATTCCCAGATCTTATCCGCATCCTCCAGGCCAGATTTCAAATATTACAATGCATGTGATTTGCCTAGGGACCTGTTAAGACAGGTTCACATTCAGCCAGCCTGGGGTGAGATCAGAGAGTGTGCATTTCTAACAAGTCTGGAGGAGAGGCTGCTGCTGCTGGCGGAAGCACAGGCAGTGGTGTAAGGCCTTAGGCCCTGCCTATCACAGCACTGGCACCTGTGCAATGAATACTCCTCTCATACTCCCCACATTTAAAACTCCTAGCAATTGGAATAAAGTCTTCATATTCTTAGTGACAGGCACATATGTTTACCAAGTAAAACTGGATTCTGCCTCAAAGTTTTTCACTTTTTTCTTATCACTCCCCCCAATTTCTGGTAAAGTAATGATTTCATAACCTGAGGTCTCAGAACTTGGCATGACTGGAAGGAAATAAGCATTGGGTCATTCTCTCTCTCTCTCTCTCTCTCTCTCTCTCTCTCACACACACACACACACACACACACACACGGAGAGCCAGGATAGACACATCCCTTCTCCTCTTCCTTTCTCTTTTCCTCATAGGAAGTGCTCTTACACAGGCAGATGGACATACCCCAGAGATATCCTCAAATGCCCAAGAGGCTATCAGTCTAGGCCCTAATTTACATACTCAACAAATATTGATTGAGCACCAAACACCTTTTTTTTTTTACTGGGACTGGGGATTTGATTGTTAGCTTTTACTCACCTTGCCCCATCCTGACTAACCAGGCTACCTGGTCTGTTCCCACTTTGCTAGGTTCACATTTTTACCCTAAGGGCCGAAGCCTTTGTGCAAAGTTTATGCCATTTTGTCTTCCCCGTAATTTTACAGCAGACATGAGCTAGAAATATGGCTCATGGTAGAGTGCTTGCCTAGCACATACAAAGGGCTGTGTTCAATCCTCAGTAACACACACACACACACACACACACACACAAAATTATTACAACGTGTGACAGATTAATAAATTTCAGACCAACAAAGTTTATTTTAAAATATAGGATTTTTATTTGCAGAGACAAGAAATGAGAAGTTATGACTAGGATCTGTTCAGAGGAAGGTGTAGGAGAAGCACACTGGTGAGCTTGTAAAAGGTGGAATGAAAGGGACTCCCTGAGGACCTAGAGACCTTTGTCCCCAACTCCTAGTCCTTTGCTAAATACTTTATGTTCCAACAACACAGCACCATCTTCTGTTCCCAGAACAAACTGTGTATTTGCACCTTTGCATTCCTTTGCTCATGTCATACTGTTTCCTCTCTTCTCTGTTCTTTCAGTTCACTATAAATGTTGCCTCTTCTTTTCTTTTCTTTTTTCTTTTTTGTTTGTTTGTTTTTTGTTTTTTGTTGTTGTTGTTTTTTTTTTTTTTTTTTTTTTTTTTTTTTTTTTTTTTTTTTTTTTTTTTTTTTTTTTTTTTTTTTTTTTTTTTTTGGTACCGGTGATCAAACTCGGGACCTTGTGCTTGCAAGGCAGGTGGCACCACTAAGCTAAATCCCCAGCCTTTCTTTTTGTGATACTAGAGCTTGAACCCAGGCCCTTCACACTGAGCTTCATCCCCAGACAATTATTTATTCCTTATTCTGAGATAAAGTTTTGCTAAGTAGTTAAATTGCAGGAACTGGGTTTGAATTTGCAATCCCCCTGCCTCAGCCTTCCAGAATGCTGGAATTATAGGCTTGTGCCACCCTGGCTTTAAATGTTACTTCTTTTTAAAAGGCATTCCTTAAATTCTTATACAGAATTTTCTTCACTCTATGTAACCTTAGTAGCAATTTCACATTTGCATTTCTGTTACAATTGGTGAATAAGTTAGTTGTATCCTTGCCCAATTTCTTGTTCATATGCTTTAGGTATGAAGATCCTTCTTCATCCTCTTTAGATAGCCTGTACACTGGTCACTATGTATGTTGAGAGGAAGCACTAGCCATATCACTACACACACACACACACACACACACACACACACACACACATACACACACATAGGTGTAAAAAGACTTGGGTTGAAATTAGTTGCCCAGAAATTCATTCATAGAAAACCACTGTATCATACAATTATTTTGAAGAGTAACAGGCATTAGTGTTGAGTCCTGATTTCCCAATGCTTTTATATTTTGCCTCTAAATAATTCTTCCTCTCTGTATTCTTTAGGTAATCCACAAACACTTAGGGAAGGAAGTCAAGAACTAGGAATTACTACTTATAGCAAAGCAGCCAAACAAAGTAATTGCTACTCGAGGGCTCTAAGGACTTTATTACAGAGCCAGAACAATGGAAAACTGAAAACAGCTGGTATGACAGCATTAATGGAATGTGTTTTATACATATGGCAAGATATCTCTCCCTAGCTATAATACAGAATTTCAAAACCATGCAGTAGTCACTGGAAGTTGAAAGGAATAGCAATAAAATAATAACTAATCTTTATTAAGCCCAATATCTTTTTTTTCAGCTTTAATTGAGTTTATTGGTACAGTTTAGGGATACAGTACAGTTACATTCATTGTTGGGATCTTGTACCTCTACATGACAAGTCTTGATTCTCATTTTTTTCCCCTTACCCCTGCCCTCCCTTTACCCCCTCCTCCCCTCCCCATCTACAAACATTTTATTTCCATCTTTTCATTATCTCACATTTTTTTCTTTTCCCTTATTACCCTTTCCCTACCCATCCCACCTTCCTTAAGTATTCAAAAGTACATTACTTGTATCGACTCATTTTATCCACCTAACAATACTGTGGTGCAGGTACTATGATCATCCCCCAGTTTACTAGGTGAAGAAATTGAGAGAGTAAAGTACTTGCCCAAAATCACAGAACTAATAAGGATAGAGCTAAGATTCAGGCCCAGTTGGCCTGGCTCCAGAGCCCAGGCTTATCTCCCTGTCGTTTGTGGTACCTACTGCACTCTACTGAGGAGCTATCATGTGCCACAAATGTTGGGGTACACTTTATATGCCTTATATCTTTACAATAGGATAAGTTGTTCCCTTTTCTAAATGAGGATCACTCAAGAGGATTAAAGTTTTTTACCTAATGTTATACAAGCAGCAATTGCTTCCTCCATATTCATGGTATTATAAAATCATGTGTAGATCTACTGATGTATGGAACCAACCTTGTAGAACTAACATCACCATCCTGGTCTTCAGGTTAAAAAAAAAAAAAAGACTTCACTAATCTACAGACAATTTTATATAACTCAGTAAAATGTGATCAAAGAGAGCACATGATCATGAAAGCTTTGTTATGTGGTCCAGATCATCCTCAAATTAGAAAGCTGATTATTTTGTATGAATTTTCTTTCCAAGAAACCAAGGTGAAGTTCCAAATTCAAAGATGCATTCAAAAATATACCAGTCACCTTTCTTCCTGGGCTATATATTAAAGTATAATTTTCTGCAAAACAAGAGAATTATTTCCCTATAAGAACTCAGTTAAAACTCTGAATTATAGCCATTCATTTTATCTAACTAGTGCATTACAGTCCACCGTATAATTTAACTTACCAAGTAAATGAGAACAAGCTGGCTCTGACATCTGTCCATCCTGCTGACTGCCAAAATAAAGTCTACAAAGAGTCAAGTTCTTCTGCTGGCACATTCCAATCTTGTCAAGTAGGTCACCCCACCTAGCTATGTCTCTCTCACAAGAAATTGAGCCCTCTCAAAATTGGAGACCTCTTCTCTGTGTCTGGCATCCTCGGGTGCCATATATGGCCCATGGCAGACTGTTTAAAATGTTTGTGCAATGAATAAAAAAACAGATCCGCAGACAACTCTTGTGTTCACATGGGTTCCATTATGCATAAAAGCAACACCTAGAAATAAAAATACAGACAAACATCATTTAAACACCTTTGTACTAAATCTAAACCTCTGGTAAAATGAGTCCCTTCCCCACAATGTGCCATTTAGAAACTGAAACAGGTACAATCCTAGGATAGCCAGTAGAGGACACCATCACACCAAAATGTAGTCAAGATTTGATTATAGAATTTGAGCACCAGTTCTGGTTCCCACTAGTGTGTAGATTCTAAAATGGACACTCAGGAAAGAATAGCCTGTTGGTCTGCGCCCTCTATTCCTGTGTATTTGTGTCTTGGTGTAGTTATAAATATAATTATTCCTTGTTTCCCTATTTCATTAGTGGGTTTTTATTGTTGCTGCTGGTTGATTGGTGTTCATTTTTTGCTGTATGATGAGGATGGAGCCTAGGGATACTCTGCCACAGAGATACACCTTCACCCCTTTTTATTTTTTGAAACTGTGTTTTTTTAAATTACCTAGGGTAGCCTTGAATTTGTAATCTTTTTGCCTCAGCCTCCCAGATAGCTTGTTTACAGGCAAGCACCACCGTACCCAAATAGACTGCAGTTTTACAGGTGATCCTGAAACCATGAAACAATGAAAAATGCTTCTTTGAATGGTAAATTGGAAAAGCAAGACACAAAATTGCATATGCAATCTGATAAATGGTATGTTTTTTTTTCCTCATTGAGTTTATTGGTACATTTTAGATATACAGTACAGTTGCATTCATTATTGGGATCTTGTACCTTTACATGACAGGTCTTGGTTCTCACTTTTTTTCCCCTTGTCCCTGCCCTCCCTTCACCCCCTCCTCCCCTCATAAATGCTATGTTAATAAATTTTTTGATTGGTAAAGCACAAAGATCAAATAGAAAATGTATTCCAAAGCATGAATAGTGATTCTTTTTGTGTAACATTTGTATACATATACATGCATATTTATTCTTGTACCTTCCCCAAAGTTCATGAGCACTTTGATAACAGCAAACATGCATTTCACATAAAATAAGATGCAACACTTATTGACAAAGAGTGTTTATAAAAAGTTTTCTTTAGTCAAAGACTATATTTCATTTTCTGGAGATATAGTTAATGGCAGGGGTGAAAGGGGGTGAGTGCTACCAGCCACTTAGGACAGTAGCTCTGGTCTGATCACTAAATCTACTCTGAAATCATCTAGGGCACTTTTATGAAGTGCCAATTCTCAAGCCTCACTTCAGGGATTCTAGTTTGATGATAAACCTAAAACTGTCACCAATGTTTAATACTTTTCAAGACATTTACAAGAGAGACACTATTTGGAATAAGTTGTTTCATGTTTCAGTAACTTGTACTTAAGTAAATGTAAGGTATGGAAAAAGAACTTTAGAAATTGAATAACCATGCATGAACTGATTAATCTATGTTGGAAAAAGGTGTAACAACTACACTGAGTCAGCACTGGCACAGACATGTGTATGTCTCACAGCTCTAAAAGCCAGCCTGGCTCTAAGAGTGCCTCAAACTACTCTGCAATCCGTGGATGATAATTAGCTAATGATCCTAAAGTGCTTGTAAACTTGAAGCATGGGGTTTAAATGCTGCATGCAGGAAACATATAGAGGTCTTCCCCAGATTGCCAGTACTTCTCAACCAGAGAAAATCTGATGCATCTTTTAGACAATATCTCTTTTGTAACTAAAATCTTCCTAATCTTTAAACCAAAACAAAAGCTATTATTTTTAATGACTTTTCTATAAATCAAAGACCTACAAAGATGGCTCTTTTCACTGTCTCAAAAGTGAGGATCCTACCTCAACAAAACATCACATTGTAGTGTGGTTTTGTATGGACAAAGTTTAGGCAGTTGGCTGCTTTGTGGGGAATGGAAGGTAGGTATTACACAAAAGAAGGTCATAATAGGTGACCCCATAGGAAGCCTGTTACACCCTACACATCATCTTTTCAGTGTTTTGCTGCTGCACATTTGGTTTTTGGTTTGAGATGAGGGTCTTTTTGTGTTTCCCAGGCCAGTTTCTAATTTGTAGGCTCAAGACATTTTCCTGCCTCAGCCTCCAGAGTTTTAACACAAGATTTTGTGTGCAAGGTAATAAATCACATAGAAGAAAAGAAACAAAAGAAAGCAGCAGTCTTTTCACCCACCTATGCAGTTCTGGTGGAGTCAGGAAAACCCTATTTCATCAGGCATAAGACCACATGGGGTTTACTTCCTCTGCACTCTGTCTCTCTTTTTGGTTTAGCAACTTAGTCAGTAGTAATTGATTCCACCATGTGAAAATAAGCATATATCATAGACTATCTTCCTCCTCCCAGTGTTTAATAGCAATAATTGCATTTTATTTCCTTTATTGGAGCTAAACTTGTATATTTTTAAATAAGTATTAAAATTTATTTTCTTTTAAAAAAATTTTCGAGACAGGATCTTGCTATATATTTCAGGCTGGCCTTGAATTCACTATATAGCCCACTCTGCCCTTGAACTTGTAGTGATCCTCCTGCGTACTGGGATTACAAGTGTGGACTACCACCCTGACTTTACTTCTTTTTAATACAGTACCTATAGATTTCCTGTCAGCTATACTCTGCCACTAACAAAATTGTTGATATTTACATTGTCTGCTACAATTAATTTTTAAAATTCCCTACTTTATAGGTTGGCTTTAGAAATTAAAAACTTACATACTTCCTTCCTAGAGAGAGTACAGCACAGCAGGGAAAAGGGATGACTTTGCTTTGAAGAATTCGGCAAACATTAGCTCAATCCAGTTACCAAAGTCATCAACAGTGATCAGTCAGGCATATAGTATGGACCATCAATTTGATACAGTAACAAATGGTATGTTATCTTTGTGGTTTTACTTATAGAACCAATAACCACAACCTAATCATAACAAAAATGTCAGCCAAATCCCAAGGGAGGGACATTCTATAAAACATCTAACTAGTATTCCTCCAAACTGTCACAGTACACGTTTTGAATTCTGAGAAACTGTTACTACCAAGAGGAGCCTAAGGAGCTCAGATAACTAAATGTAATGAGTATCTGGATGGGATCCTGAAATAGAAAAAGATAGTAGGTAAAAACTGAAGAAATTCACATGAAGTATGGAAATGAGTTGACAATAATACATTAATACTCATTCATTAATTATAACAAATGGACCACACTAATGTAAAATGTTAAGAATAGGGAAAACTGGGACAGGGATTTAGCTCAGTGGCACTGTGCCTGCTTTGCGAGTGCAAGATCCTGAATTCAATCCCCAGAATAGGGGAAACTGAATATAGAGTATATAGGAACTTTCTGTACTATCTTTTCAATTTTTCTGTAAATCTAAAAACATTCTAAAAATAAAGACTTTTCATATCCTTGTTTTTGAGACAATGTGTTGCTATGTAATTTAGGCTGGACTTGAAATCACTGTGTATTCTAGGCTGGAATAGAACTCCTAAGTCTGGGACTATGGGAATGAACCACCACACCAAGAAACAAAAATAGTTTTAAAAAATATAAAAATAATGGAAAACAATAAATACTATAGATACTTCATTACAATCACTATAAACATTTTCCAGTATTAACAGAGTAGAATGATGTCTTTTCCATTAGCCTAATGCTACAATCCCTTTGTCTTCCAGATGAAGCTAATTCTCACTCCAAGGAATTGTCTTTCTTATAGCCCATCAATTTCTCATATTCACGTCTGCTTGAGGTTTGTCCATACATGATCTATTGCCTTGAATTTTTTTCTCTGAAGTTTCTAATTGTAATTTTATCTTGTACATTCTAGCCTCTAGCTTTTTTTTTCTTTTTTTTTTTTTGCTGGTTTTATCTTATCAGGAAAAAGAACAAAGAAAATTTGTTATATGCCTAAGGCATGAGAGTATTAGACTCCTTTCTGACTGTTTTAACCATTAACTTTCCTGTTTTGCTTTCTTCTAGAAATTTATTGAAATCTCCCAGTCTGTTAGTTTCTGCTTCTTCCCAATATACACTACTGTTATTTCTGCACTGCCTGATCTTATCTCAGTGGAGGCACGGAAAGAGGCATGTACTTATAGATTTCTTCTCTCTAGCCATAAAAGCTTATTTCACTTTCTTTATAGTTTCATCAGTGCTTTAAGCTAGTATATCACTAGCTGAGATCTGGCTTAGAATATGGTGGCACCACCTATAATTCCAGCTACTCAGGAGGCTCATCAGGAGGATAGTTATAGTCCAGGAGTTCAAAGGCAGCCTGGGCAACACAGTGAAACTCTGACTCAAAATTGATGATGATGATGATGATGATGATGGTGTACAGAGTCTTACTCTGGATTATATCTTACCCTTAAAGAGAAAGTAATAGTTGGAATACAGATGCCTAGCTTAATTTAATTTTTAAAACACAAAGTACTGAGTAAGAAGTCCTTTTCCATATCCTACAATGGCCTCTATAACCATTGTTCCCCTAGAGCAGCTCTACAAGGAACCACTAGAGGATAAAACCGAAGAGCTTACCAACAAAGACTTATTTAACCTACAGAACCGATGGCTCTTGTATATTGCAACCATATCTCTGGTGCTATGTGGAAAATATGTCCCTAATATATTCTTTTTCCCCTACATTTCCCAATTAAGTCACATTTTTAAAGATTTAAGATGGCATTTAAATTTCAGAGTCACTGAATGAAGATACATAAATACAGCAAAGTCTGTTATCCAAGATAATAAGGAAAGAGTATATATATATAT
>NW_022900945.1:23373706-23390930 GCF_012274545.1 Fukomys damarensis | reverse complement strand
TAGTTTGTTTATTGAGACAGGGTCTCACTATGTAGATGGGACTGACCTGGAACTCACTATGTAACGCAGGCTGGTCTCAAACTCACAGCGATCCTCCTGCCTCAGCATCCTGAGTGCTGGGATTATAGGTGTGCGCCACCATGCCCAGCCAAGAGTATCTTTTGATTAATTCAATAATCTAATTAACATATACTTAGCAATTTCCATAGACTTAAAATTTTATATGTACTCATTACTAAAAGACTGACCACTATTTAATCTCTCTCCCTCCCTCTCTCTCTCTCCCTCTCTCCAAAAATAATCGTGGAGTTTATTAAAATTAAAAACTTTACCTAACTGGAAAACATTATTTAAAAATAAAAAGGGTGGCACATGTCTGTAATCCCAGAATTCAGGAGGCTGAGGCAAGAAGACTGTTGTGAGTTCAAGGCCAGCCTGGGCTGAATAATGAATTGAAGGGCAGCCTGAACTATACAGCAAGACCCTGTCACAAAAAAACAAAAACAAAAAAGCCAAACCATGTATTGGAAGACAATATTTGTGATGCATACTCCTAACAGATTACTTGCATCTAAAATATAAAGAACTCTTCCCAAAAGAGTTAAAAACATTATATTTCCATGACACATGCAAACTCATGTTTATAGCAGCACAACTCATAACTTAATCTTGAAAGTGGCTGTGTAGTATTTCTACACAATGGAATACTACTCAGCCATAAAGAAAGACAAACCTGTGCCATTTGTAGGAAAATGGGTGCAATTTAAAATCATTATGTTAGGGAAGGGAGGAGGGGGTGATAAGGGGAAAAATGAGAACCAAGACCTGTCATGTAAAGGCATAAGATCCCAATGATAAATGTAAGTGTACTGTATACCTAAAATGCACCTATAAACTCAATGAGAAATAAAAAGATCATTATGTTAAGTGAAATAAATCAGATGCACCTCACATCAGAGGTACCTTTTAGCTTGCACACAAGCTTAAAGATCACATGGTTTCTTTTATACAAGAAACAAAGTATAAAAGTATAAATAAATTAAGTATCAAAATATAAGAGGAAACATGGAGATATTTTGCAGATGGGAAGAGGACAAAGAGATGGAGGGGGAGAGGGAGAGGGAGAGGAGAGGTAGGGGAAGGGGAAGTAAAAATAATTAAGATGTGTGTTATGTATATTTACCAACTCCCCATGATGAATGCAATCATTATGCCCTATAAACATGTACTGAAGGGATGGGGATTTTTCCCAGTGGCACCACACCTGCCTCACAAGGGCAAGGTCCTAAGTTTGATCTCCAGAACCCCCCCAAAAAAGTACTGAAAAAATTAAAAGGAATTTTAAAAACAATAAAATATAAAGAGCTCTATATCTCAGTAACAACAATGAGCAATATAGTTGAACATATGCATAATAAAATATATTAATGGACATAAGCTTGTGAAATATGGAGATGCAAAGTAGAACCATTGTCATGTATGACTATGTATCCAGTAAAATAAGTGAAATTGGACACATAGACTAACTGGGACTCTAACACTGATCTTAGAAATGTACAACAGCACAACTTTGCAAAACAGTTTGACAATTCCTTACGAATTTTGTATGCAAGAGAAATAAAAACATCTAAAGAATTCACAAAAGTTCACAGTAACTTTATTCATAATCAAAAGTTGGACATTATCTGTATACATCAAAAAATGAATCGATGAATTGTGATACCACCATGCAGTGGAGCACTATTAAGCACTTTTTAAAATGAAGCACTTGAAGAAGACAACTGCATGGATGAATCCTAAAAACATTAGTAAATGGGCTGGGGATTTAGCTCAGTGGTTCTGCCTCCTGCCTCGCAAGTGCAAGCAAACTACCTGAGTTCCATTCCCTGGTACCAAAAAAAAAAATTGCTAAGTGAATACAGACAGAATAAAAAAAAATACTATATAATTCTCTGTGTGTGAAATTTTACAAAATGTCAATAGTCTATAATTACAAGGAACGATATTTCCCCCAGGCTAGGGAAAGGGTTGTATACTGGCAGCAAAGTGACATGAGGAGACTTTTTGAGGTGACAGAAAATTTCTATAGCTCAATTGTGATAGAAGTTACATGGGTGAAGACATTTGTCAAAACTCATCAAACTACACTTTCACTGGCTTCTTTTTATTATACATAAACTACGTTTCAATAAAATTAACTTTTTAAAATTAAAAATTATATTTTTTAAAAATCATAGAACTTCCAAATATCATGGGCAAATTGATTTTAATAGCCAAAAAATAGAAGTAACCTAATATTAATTAACAGATGTATAGTAAAATAAATTATGATGAGTGGATGCTATAGATAAAAGATTGAGGTAACAGATGTTTATGACTTTCTTTTTGTTTGTATTGGGAATCAAACTCAAGGCCCTCACACACTTGCCAGGTAGGTGCTGTACTGCTAAAGTACATCCTCAGCCCAGGTACAAATGTTTATGACAAATAAAGTAAAAAGGCAAGTAATTTAACAGTATGTATAGTATGATCTCATTTATATAAATGAGCTCCACATTATACATGCATATGTGTATTTACATACATGAAATTTTGCTAGGGATTTATTTTACTCAATAAAGCAGTTAGCTAGGAGGTTAAATATCAAGTGAGAAATTTTTTTTCATGTTCCCATTTTCAATGTTAAATTTTTAAAATGAGATAGTTTTACATGTTGTGTAATATGCAGAAACAATAGTGAAACTTGTATTTTGGGAAAATGAAATTTAATTAAAATGGCTTGGCATTTTATAAGTATTATTATGAACATCAATCATTTTGTCTTCTCCAAGTGGGGAACTGCTAATTAACAGGGATTTCTTTCTGACTGGATACCAATAGGCCAGGATTCATTACATACTGAATAGAAAAATCACTCTGCTCAATTCTCCAACCAGTCAGCTGGAAAACCATATAACTGACTTGTGAAGGGGGAAATATGCTGACCAGCTTAGGAAACCAGGAGATTTCCATGCTTAATCATGTTTGCCAACTCTCCAAAAGAATCAGTCAGTGTCTGTTTTCCTGGGCAAGAAACAGAGCAAAAAGAAACTCTCTACCACTTTTTACAGTGATGCACTCTGAGGGCCAAACAGCAAAGACCATGCCCTGCAGCACAGGATTTTCTACCAATCCTTGGGTTTCCCTGAAGAAATTAGGTTTGTTGTGTTTTGTTGTTCTTTTTGATGCAGGGTTTAGAACCCAGGACCTCTAGCATGTGCTCTGTCACTTAGTGACACCTTCAACAGCAAAGAGAATTTTGATAATCCCAATGATTCAGACAAAACGCTCAAAAGATCCCTGTATATAACAGTGCCAGGACAAACCAGAGAAACTCAGCTCAGTATAGCATTGTTCTAAGGAGAGACTTAGAATTCTATCATCTGCATGTGTCTTCTCAATTCTGCAATTAAATATTCTCTTTCTGCCTTCTGTAGTTCCATAGGTCTAGACACTATAATTATCATGACAATTTTTCCAGTGTCCTGGTTAACAGAGAACGGAAAGCCTTGGAAGAAGGGAGCCAGCCCCCCAGTCATATCTGCCAATGCCAATGAGGAAATTAGCCAAATATAGAAAAGAATGATTCATTAACTTTTTACTTTCCTATCTACCCTTACTTGGCCTTCCTGTAGTCTCCTCAAAGGAACATATTGAAAGTTTCTTTCCATTTCTTTTGCCTTGGATTTAATCTCCTCACCCCACATGGCTCTGCAAATGGCTCTTGGTCTGTGTTGGACCAAGACATTCCAACTTATTGTGTTTTTGAAAATTGGTTTTTATGGATTAAATTATTAACTTCAACAACATATTTCTCTTAGTTCATTTTTACATGAAAACCTAAATAGAAACAATTTAGCCTATTCAAATAGGGCCATGAGTTCAAATTTGGGACCAGAGCCCTTTAAAGAAGCATCAGTCCAACCACCCTTTTCCATCTTTTCCCCTGTTCAGTGAAGGAAGGAGCTGTTGAACTTGAGAACAAAGCCAATGCCCCACCCTCTCTGGCTACTTCAGCAGTGAGTCAGGGACTCCTAGGGACCCAGATGCAGCTCTGCCCTAGGTCGGGCCACTTTTTATACAAAGCGTTTGATATTTACCAGCAGCTGCAGGATTAAAGTTTAGTTATGAGCCAAATTCCCAAGCAGTTCAATTCTGTGGGCTGAAATGCTCAACCCTTCTTGGAATTCACGCCCAGTATCTTATTACTTTGGTCTACTCACCATCACCTCTTTCTCTTTTCAATTCTCATTTTTTTACTTCCTGTATACTTTGTTAGAAAAAAAAACAGAGAGGTTAGTAGAGAAGAGAGGCAATTATAGAGGGGAGGAAAAGTTTTGAACAGTGTTTGACTGATTCTTACAATACATACACCACACACACACACACACACACACACACACACACACACACACACACACCCCGTGTACTCAGAGCCCTGTGAGAGCCTAGGAACAGGACTTCTGGCTAGCCACCCCTGGACATCTCTTAATACAGGATAACAGATGATTCCTGTCTATTCCTCACCCACTGTTCACTGCCACTGTCCCCTTTTTAGATAAATGGATAGCCTTTCTGAGACACTAAAAGGGTCAAAATAACTCAGGAGGCTATCCATAACAACATCACTAGTATAATATTTAACAGTTCACAAAGCACTCTCACCTCTGCATTTACCCCATTTAAGCCTCGCCACAACTTTGAGAAATAAGTTTCACTATTGTCTTTTGTTTACAAATAGGGGAATCAGACTGGTCAAGCAAATTAGGTATATGATGGTGCTGGGACTCAGTCTAACTGCAAATCCCAGGGACTGCATTATTCAACAATTTCTTTTAGTCTGCACTTCCTCACAGTCCCAGGATCAGGGAAGTCTCACTGGGCTGGCATTTGCAAGAGTGCCCACTGAGTGGCCAGCAGTGGGAATCTGGCCTGAAGCAGTCTGTTCATCATCTGGTTGATGGCTCAAGGTGATGTCTTGGGCAGAGATGTCTTCTCAAAGGCAATGTCAATAAGCAAAGTCATTTGGATTAGCTGTCTCTGGCATTTAGACTGGGAAATTAATTGTCCTGTTGATGAATATGGGAAAGCACAGCAGACACATCATAGGAAAGACAGATGACATGAAGGAGATAGAGAATATTGACCATGAGAGAGATAAAGCAGTCAGCTAACCCCTAGAGCTTCCTCCATCCCTGAACAGCATTTTCCTTCCAATTTGCATGCTTATGGTAAGTCCTTTCTCTCTGGGAGGGTCTCAGTCCTTGAGATCAAGGAGGCCTTTCCACAGTCTACCTGGAGTGATTTTTTGCTGACTTATCCCCAAGCAATGGTCCATGTCAAGGACCCAGTAGGAAGAAATAGAAGCCAAAGGAATGTTACAGGTATCACTTAGGGAAATGGTTATTTTTATTTCCAGATTTTCTCCGCTTTTCGTTCCTCTCAGCTCACAGAGTGGCTCTGGCCAGGCCAGTTACTGCAGTCTCTCTAATTCAACTGATTGAACATGGGATACATGAGACACAGTCCTGAGTCCAAGTAGCTGCTAAACAGGCTCTTTGCAAAGGATCAGCCTTACAAAAATCAAAATTTCTGACTCAGAGACTGTATCCCATAATAAAGTAAACATGTAGTTTTGGTTTACAAAGTCTGAGATTGTGTTCCAGGGGGAAAGATCCTAACAATTAAGAGGGACGATATTTTTTCCAGTAAAGAATAATTTTGAAATTATACCTCAGAGCAAGATTTGTTGGATAAACACCTCTCTCTGGAACTAAAAGTCTATTAGGAAAGAGGGAGTCATATGAGAGAACTTTCCATCTCAAGGAAGATGTATTTCCCACTTACCCACACCTGACAAAAGGAAGTATAATCTCACACACCACCTAAAACTAGCTGGTGTACTTTCCCCATTGTTTTCTTCCTCATTCTTTCCTTTTCCTTTTTCCCCCTTAGCTATAATTTTGCTAAATGAATTGGTATCACTTTTATTACATTCAGACATTGGTGAAGAGCCACTGCTGAATACTTTTACCTGTTTTGACAAGAAGATTTGACTGGAGAGCCCAAGGTGTTTAAATAACACCTTCCAAAGGCGACTGACTGCAATTCTGAATATAACAATATGTACCAATATGATTCAGCGTGAATTTGTGACAAGGCCTAGAGCTTTCCAATCGGGAATATCCTGACTTGAAACACAATATAGAAAGTGTCTGCACTCGTTCAAAGCCAAAGTATAGTGATTCGATCCCCTGCTTTTGTTGCTGGGAAGGAAGGGCAATGAATAAAGCAGTTAGAGATATGTTGCAAAGAAACAACAAGGGAGAGGTATAGTAGCCTCTTCCAACATTTAAGCCAGGATAAATATTTTAGTTTTCTGGCTTCTGTAGCAGAGGAGAGTAAGGAAAATGCTTTAGCTGGCGACCTCCTCTGTCTGCCACAGATAGAATAGTAGGAGAGAAAAAAACACCTTAAAGTCACCCACTGATATTGGAAGCTCCCAGGCTTGTTCTCTAAGAAAAAAATAAAGTTTTATTTTCGACAAAACAATGCTAAACTGGCTCCTCAATAAGTGTCCAATGTTCTATCTGAGTAAGGTGTGTATGGTTAGGCAGAGAAAAGATTCCAGCAGAGAAAACCTACAGGGAGGAAGGCACTGTCTGAGCTGGAGAAGGCCTGAGGAAGGGCCCAGAAGGACCTCTGCCTGGCTTGCTGCTACCAGGTTCTTCAGGTTTCAGGGCCTCTCTGATGCTAAATTATATGTCTTTGCTAAGTTTTCCCATATAATCTTGAGGTTACCGCTCCTAACAGTTGATAGGCTTATTTGTCTTCTTTTCCTATTAGTCATGAAGTTCTATGAGTAAAGACCCTGTATTTGTAATGTCCACAGATATTTCTCAAGCACCTAGCATAATGCATGCCATTTAAAAGGTTCTCAGTAAATTTTTACTGAACTGAACTGATTTGGCTTTCCTTCTAATACATGGTGTTTCTTCACAAGTGGTTATGCTTATAATTATTTATTTTAATTATTTGTAATAAATTAATTATTTTAGTTTTCTCTACTAAAGTATTGTCTGTATAGAAACAAGGTCTAAATCAGTTTGATTCACTGATGATGAGCCTTCAGTGCCTGTCATTGAGCTTGGTATACAGATATGGATATAGGCGTTTAATAAATATTTGTTGGTTGGATGGGTGATTACTTTAGTTAAGACATGTAATCTCTCTGACACTTAGTTTCCTATACTGTAATGGTAATCACTTATAAACTACTATGATGATTAAATGCTATATACAGGTAAAAGTATAAATATTGATTCCTTTCCTTCCTCTTGTGAACCTATAGACTGAACTCCTGGGATGTGCCATAAGGATTAAAAGACAAAACAGGGAATTAAAGAAATTTAGCTGGGATTTGGTACTATAAACTTAAAGCTACAAAAGTTCCATGGCAGGAATCAGGGAATGCATTGCTTTTCTAGTACTATTATATCTAAGTACCATCAAATGGATGGCTTAAACCGTAGAAATGTACTGTCTCACCCTTCTGGAGGCTGGAAGTCCCAGACCAAGATATCAGCAGTGACCCTTCTTGACTTATCAATTCCCATCTTTTCTGTGTGTCTTCCAGGGGTTAGAGCTTCACCAAAATAACTTTGGAGGAGAACTTTGAAAATACGAATTTTCCAGTGGGTTATGGGAAATAAGGTGCCACTCTTCTTTCAATTCAAAATGTGTCTCATGCATAATCTTTTGATGGATATTGATACTTTTAAAAATGTTATCTGAGAGATGCAAATTAAAACAACACTGAGATTTCATCTCACTCCAGGAAGAATGGTTATTAACAAGAAATCAGCTAAGAACAAATGGCAAGGCTGTGGCGAATAGGGAACCCTTCTCTGTTGTTGGTGGGAGTGTAGACTGGTGCAACCACTGCGGAAATCAATGTGGAGATCCCTCAAAATTTATGATTAGTGCTATTCACCTGCAGGGTATCTTCCTGAACGAATTATAAGCATCATACTACAGTGATATATGTGTACCCATGTGTATAGTGAAACAGTTTGTACTAGCTAAATCTCTAAAACAGCCCAAATGCCCATCAACTAAAGAAAGGATAAAAGAGGCAGATCCCAGTAAGCAACAGTGGACCAGAGCAGCCCAGCTCCAAGAAGGTTCAGCCAGGGCCCTGCTCTGAACCCCACCATTTGGGCACACAGGCCCAATCAAGGGCCGACCTGGGAAAGAGCTACACAAGCACAAAAGCAACAGCCAGAGGCTTTCCCCTATATAATCAGTAACTGCATGGAGACACTAGCTCTTCTCTTAAGCTCTTCTCCCTGCTCAGACACCAGGGTCTGGGGTGCAGAACCCCTATGCAAAGGCCCTCCCAGACAACAGCTACATAGAGAGGCAGGCTATAGTTAGAGGTATGCTTAGATACAATCTGAACTGTTCACAGACCCCAACCAGAAGCCTACCTGGATAACAGGTCAGCTCAGAGATCCAGAAGGCAATCATTCCAAAACCAAGAATGGGTACACTGGTGAGCAGCAGAGAAAAGGCCACTCGGTGGCTTGCTGACAACTGAAGATGCCTGGGTGAGCAAAAAGTTGCCTCAACAAAGGCACAACAGGCTGCATCTGTTGAAATGAGATGACTGGTAAATAAGTCTCAGAACCAGACTTCCAGATCACCTAAGGCAACCCCAAAAGGAAACAAGATGGAACAATCTAATACTCAACAACCTGGACTCCCTGAATTGACAACAAAAGAGGATCTGGAAAAAAGGAACTCAGAAATAATTTCTGAGAAAACAATAGAGATTGTACCAATAGTGCAAGACATGATTAATAAATCTAGAGCAGACACAGATTTAAAAAAAGAAACGAGGTGCCGAGGAACATGATGGAATCCAAACGTAGGAAACAAATAAATCCATAAAACAGATGCAAACAGATTTCCAGGAGATTAAAAACTCCACTGAAAGTTTACACAGTAGAATAAGCCTGTGAGGACAGAATTTCACATATAAAAATAGGATTGCAGTTAGAGACCAGGAAAAGAAAAATTTCTTTTTTTCCTTCCATTAAGTATTTTGGTACATTGTACAATACTGTTACATTTATCATTGGGGTCTTGTACCTTTACATGATATGTTGTACTTCTTTTTTTCCCTATACCCCTGCCCTCCTTTCATCCCCTTCACCCTTCCCTATTTACAAAGACATTGTTTCTCTTTTTTCACATTTTTTCTTTTCCCTTATTTCCTTTCCCCTACCCTTCCCACTTCCCCTTTATCCATTTTCATCCTATTTCACACTCTCAATTATACCATTTGAATCTTATTTACATTTTTACTTTCTCATGCCAGAGAAAACTGTTCAGTATTTACTCAAGCGTGTCCTATTTATTTCAATTAACAGTTTAGCCTCAAAGTGCATCCATTTAGCTATAAATGTTTCTAGTTTCTCATTATTTATGGCTGAGTAGTACTCCATTTTATATAAAAACCACATCTTCTTTATACAGTCTCCAATTGATGGGCATTTGGGTTGTTCCCAAATTTTAGCTATTATGAACTGTGCCACTATTAACATGGGTGCACATATATCACTGTGGTATGGTTCTTTTAATTATTTTGGGAAAATACCCAGCAGAGGGATAGCTGGGTCAAATGGGACTTCTAATTCTAGTTCTTTGATGTATCTCCATATTGATTTCCACAGTGGCTGCACTCCTATCAACAATGGAGAAGGGTTCCTTTCTCCCCATAACCCCACCAGCATTTGTTATTGATTGATTTATTGATAGCAGCCATTCTTTCTGGGGTAAGGTAGAATCTCACTGTTGTTTTCATCAGCATCTCTTGAATGACCAGTGATATGGAACATTTTTTCATATATTTATTTGCTGCTTTTACTTCTTTGAGAAATGTCTGCTCATTTTAGATGCCCATTTTTGAATTGGGTCTTTGTATATGGGGGTCTGATTTTTTTGAGTTCTTTATATATTCTAGATAGTAGACCTTTGTCTGAGGAGTAGCTGGTGAAGATTTTTTTCCCACATTGTAGGTGACTCTTAGCTCTGTTGGTGATTTCTCTTGCACGGCAAAAACTTTTTAATACAATGAGATCCCAGTTGTTGATTCTTTGTGTAAGTTTTATAGTGCTGAGGATTTGTTTATAAAGTTTTCTGCTATGTCAATGCCTTCGAGAGTTCTACCTAATTTACTTTCCAGTAAATTTAGTTTTTCTCTTTTGATATTTAGATCTTTAATCCACTTGGATTTTAGTTTAGTGCATGGTGAGATAGGGATCTAGTTTTAATGTTTGGCAAGTTGAAAGCCAGTTTATCCAATACCATTTATTAAAGAGGTTATGTTCCCATCTTTTGTCAAAGATGAGGTAGCTGAGTATGTCTGGTGTTGTTTCTACATCTGATCTATTCCATTGATCCTCAAGTCTGTTTCTTGGCCAGTACCATACTGTTTTTATCACAATGGCTTTGCAATATTGTTTCAAGTTGGGAATTGTGATATCCCCTGCCATGTCTGTTTGCTATTCTAGGTCTCTTGTTCCAATTTAATTTTTGTATTGTTTTCTCAAGTTCTGTGAAATATACTGTTGGGGATTTCAATTGGGATTGCACTGAATCTGTACAGGAGTTTTGGAAGTATGGCCATTTTCACTATGTTGATTCTTCCTACCCAGGAGCAAGGGATGTATATCCATCTTCTTATAACCTCTTCTATCTCTTTTTTCAGAGTGCTATAATTTTCAGTGTAGAGGCCTTTTGCTTCCTTCATTAGATTGATTCCTAGATATTTCATTTTTTTGGATGTTGCTATGAAAGGAATTTTTCCCTAATTTCTCTCTCACTGAGTTTGTTATTTGGGTAAAAGAAGGGTATTGACTTTTGAGTGTTGACTTGCTGCTCTACTGAATCTGTCAATTAAGTCTAGAAGTCTTTTGGCAGAGTTATTTGGTTCTTCTATGTAGAGTGTCATATCATCAGCAAATAGTGACAGTTTAATTTCTTCCTTTCCTATCTTTATTTCTTTTATTTCTTTCTCTTGTCTAATTGTTATTGTTAATGTTTCCAGAACTGTCCTGAACAGGAGTGGTGATAGAGGACCTCCTTCTAGTGTTCCTGATTTTAGTGTGAAGATTTTCAGTTTTTGACCATTTGGAATGATATTGGCTAATGGTTTTTCATAGATAGCCTTTATCAAGTTGAGACAAAGACCATCTATTCCAATTTTCTGTAGGGTTTTTTATTATGAATGGATATTGAATTTTTCCAATGCTTTTTCTGCATCTATTGAGATGATCGTATGGCTTTTGTCTTTGACTCTGTTAATATAGTGTATTACATTTATTGATTTATGTATGTTGATCCATCTTTGCATGCCGAGGATAAATCTGATGTGGTCAGGGTGTATGATCTTCTTGATGATCTTCTGTATTCTGTTTGCCAGTATCTTATTGAGGATATTTTCATCTATGTTCATTAAGGAGATTGGCCTGTGGTTCTCTTTTTTGGTTGGGTCTTTCCCTGGTTTTCGAATCAAAGTAATACTTGCTTCCAGGAATGAATTTAGAGGTATTGCTTCCCTTTCAATTTCATTGTAGAGTTTAAGGAGTAGTGGCAATAGTTCCTTTCTAAATGTCTCGTAGAATTCAGCAGTGAAGCCATCAGGACGTAGGTTTTTCTTTGTTAGTAATATTTTAATTACATTTTCAATTTCACTGAATGTAATTGGGTGTTTAGACTTTTTATATCTTCTTCGGTCAACTTTGAAAGTTCATATGTATCTAAGAATCTGTCCATTTCTTCTGTATTTTCCATTCTATTAGAGTACAGGTTTTCAAAATAGGTATTGATGATCCTCTGGATTTCTGTTGGATCTCTTGTGACTTCACCTTTTCATTCCTAACTGCATGAATTTGAGTCTTTTATTTCCTTTTTTTTGATAAGGTTGGCTAAGGTTTTATTGATTTTATTTATTCATTCATAAAACCAGCTCTTTGATTCATTGATTTTTTTGTATAGTTCTCTTACTATCCACTGAATTAACTTCTGCTCCAATCTTTATAATTTCCTCCCTTGTATAAACTTTGAGTTTGTCTTGCTCTTCTTTTTCTAGAAGCTTAAGGTTAAGCATTAGATTCTTTATTTGAGCTCTCTGTTTTCCTAGTATGGGCATTTACTGCTATGAATTTCCTGCATAGAACTGCATTCATTGTGTCCCATAAATTCCTGTATGTTGTATTGGAATTATCATTTAATGGTAGAAACTGTCTAATTTCTTCTTTAATTTCCTCTGTGACCCAATATTTGTTCAGCAGCATGTTATTTAATTTCCATGTGTTTGTAAAGTTCTTGTGGTTTCTTATGCTATTGATCTCCAGTTTCATTGCACTATGGTTTGATAATATACAGGGGATAATTTCATTTCCTTTGCATTTACTTAAGCATGTTCTATGAGCTAGCGTGTGGTCTATTTTGGAGAATGACCTATGTGAACCTGAAAATAACATATATTCTGATTTTGTGGGGTGGAACACTGTAGACATTTACTAAGTCCATTTGTTCTAAGACTTGGTTCAGTTCTATTATGTCATTGTTGAATTTTGTCTAGATGATCTGTGTATTTGTATCAGTGGAGTATTGAGATCCCCCACTACAACTGTATTAGTCCTTATTTTGTTTTGTATATCAATTAATATTTGTTTTCTATAGTATTAGTATTCAGTGCATATATATTCATGATTGTCATTTCTTCCACTTGTGTTGTTGTTCCCTTTTCAAGGATGTAGTAACCTTCTTTGTCTCTCTTAATTAGTTTTGGTTTGAAATCTGTTCTGTCTGCAAATAAGATAGCTATCCCCACTTTCCTCTAGGCTCCTATAACATGAAGAACTCTTTTCCATCCTTTTACTCTCAGTCTATTAATTTCTTTGTGGATTCAGTATGTTTTGGTATACAGCATATTGTTGGATTTTGCTTCTTAACCCATTCTGCCAGCCTGTTTCTTTTAATTGGTGAATGGAGGCCATTAACATTGATGATTGTAATTGTTATATATTGACTTTTCATTGTCATGTTATTTTCCTGTTGTTGGTTCTTTTATTTTTTATTTTTCCTCCCTCTCTTTATTGTCTTGCCTCACCTGTTATATTTGCTCTGTTGGCCCTTATGGAGCTGTGCTCTTCATTTTCTTTTTCCAGGATATTGTTTAGAAGTGTTTAGAGTGTTGGTTTGGTGATCATGAAATTTCTCAGGTGTTCTTTGTTGTGGAAGTATCTTATTTCCTCATCAATTTTGAAAGATAGTTTTGCAGGATACAGCAGTGTAGATTGGAGGTTGTTGTCTCTTTGGAGTTGAAATACCTCACTCCATACTCTCCTTGACCTGAGGGGTTTGTGTTGAAAAATCTGCTGTGATTCTAATGGGCTTTCATTTGCATGATTTGTTTCTATTGTCTAACTGTGTGTAGTATTTTTTTTTTTCTGTTGGGTTTCTGGGATCTTGGTTATTATATGCCTAGGTGTAGATTTTTTTTATCATGGATAGTTGGAGTCCTATATGCCTCACTTATTGTATGTCAAATTCTTCCCCTCTGTTTGGGAAGTTTTTTGTCATTAATTCTGTGAACAGTTTTTTTTTAAAAATGTCATTTGTACTTTCCCCTGCTACTTCATGGATTCCTATCAGTCTTATATCATTCTCCTTTGCATCATCTAAGAGTCATTGGATTGATTTCTCATGATCCCTTACTGTTTTTAAGAGATCTCTCTTTTCACAGTCACTGACCAAAATCCTATCTTCTATATCTGAAATTCTATCTTCACATTTGTTCATTCTCATATGACTGCTTTTATAGAAATTTTAATCTCCTGGATATCTGTTTGGATCTGTTTTATGGGTTCCATTTCTTTCCTATGTTGGGCATTCAAGGTTTCCATTTCTTTCCTATGCTGGACATTCATGGTTTCCATAGTCCTGAGATCATCTATTTTTTTAAATCTGTATCTGTTCTACAGTCTGTAGTCATGTCTTTCATTCTTCTCACCATCTCTGTGGTTATCTGGGAAATTATTTCTGTTTTGAAATTTTCTACAGCCTCATTTATCTGTTTTTTTTTTTTTCCTATGCTACCAGTTCAGGGTGTCCAGATGGTTGACTGTCACAGTTTTCCACCTCATTTCCCCCGGAGTTTACCTTTGGTGAGGTGGAAGTCTGTATTTGTGTCTTAATCAAATGTCTTCTCATTTCTCTTTCTGTCATTGGTACTGTCCTTGGTTTAACTCCTGGATTAATACTTCAGTCTTCCATATATAGCTGGTCTTTAGGTTTTGAGTCTCTAATGACTCTGAGGCAATCTCTTTTTCATTATACCAGGGAGTACCACTGATTAGATCAATCACAACCCCTGAGCCCAAGTGATCCAATCAGGAAAGCAATAGCATCAAGCGCAGTTTAGAAGATTACAGTGTGTGGTCATTATTAATCACTTTTAACTGTGTGAATTAAATCAAAATTGAGGACCAGCCCAAAATATGTTATAGTGAACAAACTCTTCAATATAGAAACTTTACGCTTCAGGATGGGGATTTAAAAGGAGTTGGGGAGGGAGGGATAGATAGATAAGATAGAGAAAGTTTAGAAGTGAGGTCAGAGGACACAGGAAGATCACACAAATTCTAGGGAGCTGTTGAAAGAAGAGGAGAAGACAGAACAAAGTATACCCAAGAACAGAACAAACTAACTGCAATAGGGAGGCTAGAGACTGCAGTCACTTTCTTTTAAAACTAATGGCAATTGAGAGAAGGGAAAAAAGAAGAAAAGGAAAAGAAAGAAAATAAATTTGAATTAGGATAGGAATAGGAACAAAAAGGGAGCATAATGGAGATCAAGGTGGATGGTGGGGGAGAAAAGAAGATAAGAAAAAGAAGATAAAAAAGAAAAAATTGAGAAAAGCAAATGATAGATTTAAAAAAACTTTTTGGTTTTTCAAGACAGGATCTCTCTATGTACTTGAGAATGACCTGGAACTCACTATGTAGCCCAGGCTGGTCTCAAACTCACAGCAATCCTCCTGCCTCAGCCTCACAAGTGCTGGGATTACAGGTGTGTGCCACCATGCCTGGTTTAAGTATTTTTTAATGATTAAAGAGAAAAGAAAAATATTACTTTGAAAATAAAAAATACAAATAGAAATAGAGGGCCTTCTTCAGGGTATGACTCTGTTGACACAATAGACAGCGAGGGCAAGAGTGTGCAGATGTAAGTTAATTAATCTCATCAACCCAGCAGTTTCCCCCTAAGGTTCAGGCTGATTTCTGTCTGCAAGGCCCAAGTTGAGATCTCTGGCGACCTGCTGGGTTGAATTCTGCAAGGTTCTACTACAGGTTGCAGTGGTCCTTCCCCTGAGGTTAGACAAGGTTCTGATATGAGGTGCTGGTCCCTCAGACTTACCAACTATAGTGGAGTGGTTTGCCTTTATCACAGAGATTTTTTTCACTTTTCCAGTGGGCTTCAACTTTCATCTAGGAGCCTCAGAGAGGCCCTCTTTCTGTTGTTTGTGGGGGGGTGGTGGCACAAACACTTCTGTGATGACAATCATAAATATATGTGCACCAAACATTAGTGTGTACAACTATATAAAACAAATACTAACAGGTATGGAAAATCAAATATGCACTAATGAAATAGTACTGGGGGACCACAACACCCCACTGTTACAAATAGATAGATCAAGTAGATAAAAATAAACAATGAAATTCTAGAACTCATACTCTTGAAGAAATGAACTTAACAGATGTTTACAGAGTTTTCCACCCAACTAAATCAGAATACACATTCGTTTCAGCTGCACATGGGTCATTCTCCAAAATAGACCATTAGTATTTGTTAGTACTTGCTCACAAAACATGTTTAAGTAAGTGCAGAGGAAATGAAGTTATCCCCTGTGTATTGTCAGATCATAGTGTGATGAAATTGGAGATCAATAGCAAAAGAAACCACAAGAGATTCATAAACACATGGAAATTGAACAATACACTATGAATAAACAATGGAAAGTAAAGAAGTCAGACAATTTCTACAATTAAATGACAATTTCAATACAACATATTGGAATCTATGGGCACAATGAAAGAAGTGAGGGAAATTCACAGCAGTGAATAGTCATATTAGAAAAACAGAACAATCCCAAATAAATAACCTGATGCTAAACCTCAAACTTACAGAAAAAGAAGAGCAGGACAAACCCAAATTTCATACAAGGAATGAAACTGTAAAGATCAGAGCAGAAATTAATGCAATGGAGACTAAGACAATGACACACACAAAAAAATCAACTTAACAAAAGAAATCAAAGACCTCTACTCCAAAAAACATAGCACTCTGAAAAAGAGATCAAATATGATATCAGAAAATGGAAAGGCATCCCATGCTCCTGGATAGGAAAAACCAGCATAGTGAAATATGGCCATACTTCCAAAACTGCTCTATAGATTCAATGCAATCCCAATTGAAATTACAGAAGCATACTTCACAGATCTTGACAAAACAATCCAAAAATTAATCTGGAACTAGAAGAGACCTAGAATAGCAAAAGCAATTCTAGGCAATAAAGACAAGGTAGGGGTTATCCCAATTCCCAACTTGAAATTATACTACAAAGCTACTGTGATAAAAACAAAACAGCACGGTACTGGCAAAGAAATAGATCTGAGAACCAGTGGAACAGATTAGAAGATACAGAAACAACTCCAGACATACTCAGCCACCTCATCTTTGACAAAGGAGCCAAACATTCTCACTGGAGGAAAGATAGCCTCTTTAATAAATGGTGCTGGAAAAACTGGGTTTCAACTTGCCAAATATTAAAACTAGGCCTATGTCTCTCACCATGCACTAAACTAAAATAAAAATGGATTAAAGATCTAAATATTAAAACAGAAACACTAAACAGGCTGGAAAAGAGGTTAGGTAGAACTCTTGAAGACATTGATGTAGGAAAAGATTTTATGAACAAAACCTCAGCTGCATGTGAACTAGCACAAACAATCAACAAGTGAGATCATGAGATCACCACCTCCCTCAGAAATGCAGGTTCCAAGTTCGACAATCCCCAGTACCAAAAAAAAAAAAAAAAAAAAAAACC
>NW_022900945.1:23366943-23373665 GCF_012274545.1 Fukomys damarensis | reverse complement strand
CACAGTGTGAAGACAACCCAAAACATGGGAAAAAATTTTAACCAGCAGTTCCTCAGACAAAGGTCTGCTATCTAGAAAATATAAAGGACTTAAAAAAAATCAGACCTCCCAAATTTAAAGACCCAATCCAAAATGGGCATCTGAAGTGAACAGAGATTTCTCAGACAAAGAAGTAGAAATAGTAAATAAACATATGAAAAATGTTTAACATCATTGGTCATTTGAGAGATGCAAATGAACACGATGCTGAGATTTCACCTCACCCAAGAAAGAATGGCTGCTACCCCGAAATCAACCAATAACAAATGCTGTTGGGGCTGTGGAGAAAGCAGAACCCTGCTCCACTGCTGGTAGGATTGTGAACTGGTGCAACCACTGTGGAAATCAGTATGGAGTTACTTCAAAGAACTTCGATGGGAAGTCCCATTTTACCCAGTTATTCCTCTGTTGGGTAGCTCCCAAAAGAATCAAAGAATCACATCATTGAGATATATGTGCACCCATGTTTATAACAGCACAGTTTGCAATAGCTAAAACTTGGAAACAGCCCAATTGCCTATCACCTGGAGATTGGATAAATAAAATGTGTTTTTTTTTAATAAAATGGAATACTACTCAGCTATAAAGAATGAAAAATCAGAGACATTGATAGCTAAATGAACATTGAACCAATATCTTCAGTGAAATAAATAGGACATATGTGTGAATACCGAATAGTTTCTCTGGTGTGAGAAACTGAATATATGTAAATAAGGACTAAAGGGTATAACAGATAATAAGAAATAGTAAGAAAAGGGTCAAAGAGGAAGGGAATGTTGGGGGGGTAGGGGGAAAGAATGAAGGGAATGGAATTAATGTGAGAAAGCAAAAAAAAATGTAAACAAAGTCTTTGTAAATAGGAAGGGGTGGAGGGGTTAAAGGGAGGGCAGGGAATAGGGCATAAATAAGAACCAAGATAAATTACATAAAGGTGCAAATTCCCAATGATGAATGTCATTTATTGTATACCTAAAATATACCAATAAAGTTAATTTAAAAAAGAATGGGTAAAGAAATGTGTACTCCATTTAAAACAATTCAGTACTACTCAGCCATAAAGAAAGAAAAACTTTAGACATTCAAAGCTAAATGGATGCAATATGAGACTA
Source organism: Fukomys damarensis (assembly GCF_012274545.1). Taxonomy (NCBI): domain Eukaryota; kingdom Metazoa; phylum Chordata; class Mammalia; order Rodentia; family Bathyergidae; genus Fukomys; species Fukomys damarensis. The sequence continues at coordinate 23,372,517 of NW_022900945.1, read as the reverse complement.
TACTCTTCAGTGAAATAAATTGGACATATATTTGTAAATATCTCATTATCTTTTTGGTGTGAGAATTTGAAAGGGTACATAAGGACAAAAATGTACACTAGACAGCCAGGGATTTAGTGCAGTGGTGCCATCACCTGCCTCTCAAGTGCAAGGACCTGAATTTAATCCCCAGTACCAAAATAAAGAAATAAACAAATAAATACATAAAATGTGTAATAGAGATTATAAAATAGGAAGAAACTGTTCGAAGGGAAGGGGAACCTGTGAAGGAGGAGAGGGAAAAGGAAAAAAAACAGGAAAAAGCAAAAAAGAAGGAAAAAATAGAAATACATCTTTTTTAAATAGGAGGGAGGAGATTGGGAGTAAAAGAAGAATCAAATAGAGATGTATCATGCACAGATACAAAATTCTTTTGATGAAGATGATTGTTATGTACATTTAAATTGTACCAATAAAAGTTATTTAAAACATTAAGGGCAGACAGCTTGCTAAAAACTGGTCTACCAGCCACTCCCGGCTGTGGAATTGCTTCCCTGAGCAGAATGCTTTCCTGCTAACCGTGTGGAAGCAGCAACTCAAGGGAGAGAGGTTTAGAAACCACAAATAAGTAATTTTGAATCATAAGTTACTACAAAAATGAAGAAATAAATTTAATAGGCTTGGAAAGTGGGGCAATGAAGCTGTTGTTGCATTTGTTGTGACAGCACATTTGATTGAAGCTTGTCTTTGTTTTGCAAGACTCTTACAAAGGGTGCGGCCTCTATGAGGCATTATGTTTTCCTTTGCTGTGATAAAGGAAGGCAAAAAACCTGGAACATGCTATGATGTTCTATAGCCATTGATTTTGGCCTTTCAGTGCTTTGTGCATTAGATCTGTAATTAAAGTATTTTTTAAGCACACATGCACAAAAAGTAACTGCTGGGAAGGGTAGAACCAAGTAGGCTTAGGAACAATGATAAATAAACTTTCTTAGATCTCTCCTATGTGCTAAGGATGAATGACATGACCCATTTCTTCTATTTATTCTTCACATTAACTTGAGAAGTCAGATATACTGTTATCATCTTCATTCTGTGAAAAAAGCATAGACACAGAAAGATTATGTCAGAACAGGAAGTAGAGTCCAAGTCTTTCTGAAGCCAGAGCCCAAACTTCTACCTTCTAGACTGTTGGGGAACAGTTTACAACATGAGGACATAGGGATCATGAGGATAAAAGTGTCAAAGGGGATGAGAGAGCAGCAAAAACAGATTTTCTCTGGGGGGAAAAATCTGGACATGTGCCCTGAAGGCTGGCAGGGCTAGGGATATAGATGTCAAATGCCCACCCCAGCATACTAGCCCAGCAGGAAGGACTGTGGCTCAGCACTGGGTGTTCCCCATTTTGGAAAAGCCTGTGGAAACAGATCTTTATTCTTAAGTCACTCCATGAGTCAGGTCCTCTCTCCAGGTGCATCTCCAACTCCATCAGACTCAATTCTCCATTCTTTGAACAAAATATTCTGCAGCACTTCTTTTATTAACATGAAATCAATGCATAAAAAGTAAATGCATAATATAAACTACCAACACATATAATTTCAGGGGGAAAAAGCACACTATCTACTATGTCCAATAGTCTCAGTTTGCCTGGGACTGAGAGATTTTCTGAGACACAAGATTTTTAGTGCTAAGCCTTAGCTACCATAAAAGATGAAATGAAAGAAAAGCAATGAAAATAAATTAACATGTATTGAAAGCCTTTGCTTGGGCTGGGTTACATCAGAAGTCCCTTAAATATCAGTTGTTTACACTTATCTACAATGAATAAATTAGAATATAAGAGACGTGAGATTTTCTATACAAGAAGTACAAAAAAGTGAAAGAACAAGATGTGGAGTATGCTAGAATAAAGGCTAGTGGTAGAAAAGTAGTAACAGACTGAATTTATTCATGGAAAGAAGAGAAAGGGTCCACTTTGAGTTGGGAAAACACACACAAAAAATTATGCAACATCAAAGTTGAGACATGAGGAACATGAGATCCATGACCAAAAGTTAGGGCTTTTTATAAATGTGAGGTCTCTAAAAATACATGCATATGCCTTTCCATGGGACAGGGTAGTATCTCTTTTCTTAAAACCCTCAGTGTGCATCTAAACCATATAGTACTTCAAAAGATTCTGGGAACTGGAATAGACAACAGGAAGAAGATTGAAAGCTGAGAGAGAGAGAGAGAGAGAGAGAGAGAGAGATGGCCACTCAGAAGTTCCATAAAGGTCTCTAGTAATGGTACCAGAATACTGCAAAATAAATAAAGTTCCTTTGATTTTATAATTTTCACATTATGGATTTCTTATCAAAGTGCTAAATTTGTTGGTTTAGTGTGATTATATGAAATATTTTAAGACAACCTTTATTCATAAAGTTCAATGCAGTGGATTCTAAATCTATTGAAAGGAATGTTGAGTCTTGTGTTATGTATTTGTACATGACAGGTAAAATTCAGATTGATGCAAGTGTGGCATTCCAGTGAGTCAAATACCCTCAGGAGCATTATAGTCGATGATTTGTTTGCTGAAATGGAGAACATCTCTTGATAAAGTTCCAAACAGAGTATAATCGTTTCCCTTTAGTAGGTGACTGCATTTGTATATGTTCCATATTTGTATGTAAAATGGGATTCTAGTTAAATTTTGCACATTATTTAAAAAGTTCTTCACTTAAGAAAACATCATCTATAAGACATTTTAAGTCACATGATCTGAAGGACAATTCATTATGGGCCATTTACTTATAGCAGCACATTTTTCCTTTCCAGTTTCAGTTTGCTAAATGCTACTAGCACCCATTCACAAATTTGAAAACAATTGAAATTCACTTCTTTGGCTGCCATCATGGAAGTAAGAGAATCCCAACTGCTGATACGACTGAAGATCTACCTGGAGAGTAAAAACAATAAGCCAGGCGTGGTGGTGCACACCTGTAATTGTAGTATACTGGGAGGCTAAGGCAAGAAGATCTCAAGTTTGAGCCCAGCCTGGGAAACTTAGTGACTTAGTGAGACCCTATCTCAAAATAAAAAATGAAACAATGGGGTATTGTTCAGTGTGATAGTCCTGTGTTCAACCTAAGTACTGAAAAATTAAAGATATGATAATATCTCAACTGCCTTGCAAAGGACTAAAATGAGATAACAGTTGGAGGTGCACAGTGCAATGCCTGGTGCTCAGTGGATGGTTATCACACTAACATGTTCCTAGCCCTTGAGCATCTCAAACTTACTCCAGTCTGAAAGCCTTATGACTCCACTCCTTCTGTCTAGAATGTTCTTACCTACTCTGCTTCCTCATTATTCAAGTCAGCTTAGAAAGCTACTCATCAGAGACACCTCCCATCATCACCTGCCTAAACTAATAAATTCTGTGCCTTCTTATATCACATGATTTTATTTACTTTATTTATTGAAATTATCACAAGTTGAAATTACCATGCATATTTTCTTATTTTTTCTTTTTTCCACTGAGATTGGATTTGGTTGGAGTGTGGACTTTGTCCTCCTTGCTCTTGGCTCTGTCTCTAGCATGTAGAGGAAAACCAAGTCCTCCATGTTGACAATAAGTGATTACTGCAACTGTTCAACCAACATAGACATGGCTTCAACTCAAACTTGGTCTGATTTTAGAACTGAAAAGTCTCTCAGTAGCTGTTACTGATGGACAAGTTAAACCATGACTACACCAAACCAAACAGCCAGCACCTGCCCATAAGAGGCAAGCTACATAACAACTCACATCCTCAAATATCCAGGAACATCAAAGAATCTTGTTAGTCAATGATTTTGTTGATGAACATCCATAAAAGGGAAACAAAAACAGGGCTAGAGCCAAGAGGCAGGAAGTTGGTAGCTAGTTCACAGTGGGGTGAGGGTGGGCAGGAGAAAGCAAAGAAGGAAGGAAGGAAGGAAGGAAGGAAGGAAGGAAGCAAGGAAGGAAGGAAGGAAGGAAGGAAGGAAGCAAGGAAGGAAGACCTAAAAGGCTAACCAGGGACATGCAAAACCCAGAAAACCATAGATCTGTCAAATACCTAAGGTTGCTTTAAAGCAAGAAGTTGTACAAGCCTCACTCATCTGGTACCAACTTTGAGATAACTGAAATTTAAGAGCATAGAAATATTGAGTTCTTCCTGAATGCAAAGAAATGGATGGAAATTAGATGGCTATTTCTAGTCAATATCACTTCCAGATTGAACCTGACAAGCTTAGAGGACCCTATCCCCTTAGGATGATTGAACCTTTAGATATTTGGTGACTCTGGGTCAACTCTTTAGGGAGAAGTCCAACTGTAGGTACCTTAATCCTGTCAAATTCATTGAGGGTTTCCCCCTTAAGGATGGGAGTATTAAGGACTGAGTATTGTTGTGGGAAGAGGTATCAGAAAGAACAAGGACCTTGGAATCAAGTGGGCCCAGGTTTAAACTTCACCCACTAATGACAAGTCAGAGAATAACATAACTTGCTTGTATTTCATTTTCCCACTTTAAAAATATATCTATAATAAGCCTGTTCTGCGTTCCTATAAAACTAAACAAGATTGCAATGTATATAAAATGTTTAACATACTTCAGAGCCTCATTCCTTCCATTATGTGTAAGAGTGGAAATATCTCTAACTGGAGGAACATGATGAGAGAAAACTTCCCTTCCCTTAGAGACAAGAGGAGGATACAAAAGTGACTAATCCAGGAAGAGGTGATGTCTGGGTTATCGAGTAGGATAAAATTACCTTGGCCCATAATCAGTCATAGAGGACTCAGTACAGCACAGTGACTCTGCTTGTTTTAGTCATAAAATCTTGCTTCCAGTGGCAGTTCTGCTGCTTGCAGTGAGCTGGGAGAAGATATTTCAATTCTCAGGTTTATTATTAGCAAAATGGGTTTAATAATACCTGACTTTCAAATTTATTGTGAAAATATATTGAGATGTAAGATGGAAAGCACTGAGCTCCCAGCCATACTCTTATACACAGGAGCTCTTAACCAACTGAGAGCTGCTATTCCTGCAACTGAACAAACAGGCCTGATGAACATGAACTTCAGTTCAGTATTAGTGTTTCTGGTGGACTCTGCTCTGATTACATGTACTATAACCCCAACTTATGAACATTTGAGTTGAAAACGTTCACAGATATGAACAGATTTTGTATTGCAAGCACTCACAGATATATACAAATCATAGCAGCTCATGTGTCTGCTGGACATTGTCCCAGTTGTGCTGCTGTATGCTTACCATACAGTGCGATAGTGTACAGTAGTACAATGCTCAGTCAGATCCCAGGGTGTCTAGAAGCAAGAAGAAAAGTAGTGGTGATGTGGAGGGGGCTGCTAGGAAGTGAAAAGCACTATACATTGTATATAAATGTCCAAGGTGTGTCCAATTTATGAAAGAATCTGACTTAAGAATGTTCTCCCAGGGGCGGGGGATTTAGCGCAGCAGTTCGGTGGCCTGCCTTGCAAGTGCAAGGATGCAAGTTCGATCCCCAGTACCAAAAAAAAAAAAAAAAAAAAAAAAAAAAAAAAATTTTTCCACCACACAAAAA
>NW_022900945.1:23361199-23366919 GCF_012274545.1 Fukomys damarensis | reverse complement strand
GTTCTCCCAGCACAGAACTCATTTGTAAGTCAAATTCTAGTGACTTAAATTTTGATGATGAATTTCTACCATGATAATTGGAGGCTTTATCCTAAACCATTGTCATCCTAACTAACTCCAGACCCAGGCTGACACAGCAGCCCCTTTCTGCAACATTACTTGCCATTACAAGAAAAAGATAAGATGGTGAAGAGTCACAAATTTTAAAGCTTCCACTCACATTTGATTAGTTAAAGCAAGTCACTAACGCAAACTTCAAGTGAGTGGGAAATTACAGTCCACCACAGGTCAGGAAGGAAAGAAAACAAGAATATTTGTGAACAGTCTTAATGACTAAAGCTAGGGAGCAAAGACTTTAGAAACATTTAATTATGTCTTTTCCCAGAGAAGGACTTGCTATGAATTAGCTTGTTGAGAATTGGCAAGTTACCAAGGATATGTTTTTCTTTTCTTGATGAAAATAAATTATTAGCAAATAGTCTTGCTGAGTTGTTGAACTTTTCAAAATGTTTCCTGTTGCCATGCCCACAGCTAAGTTTAACCTCCTAAGATAACTGCTATGGCCTGCTTTACTGTGAAGCCTGCCTTCTCTTCATCTGTTTGTCTCTTCTGCTTTCCCATGTTAAAAAGGTACACTGAATTGGCTCTCTTTTCTTATGACCCAGAAGTACAGAAATGTTTCTTCCTTTTCAATTTTCAATATTCTGAGTCTTTTAATCTTGTTCTTTGATAGGGAATTATTTTAATCACTTTCTTTTCACTGGGACTTGCTACCCAACACTAACAAATTAAAGGAAGAGAGACTTATTTTGCCTCACATTTATACTCTGTGGTTGGGTGGCTTGAAGGAAGGATGGCATAGGAGAGACATAGCAGTTAGAAAGTAGGGGGCAGGATAGCCTGAAGAAGGAGATATAACCCTCCAGGCCATGCCCCTAGTTTCCTGCATCTTCCAACCAAGCCTAACCTCCTGACATCACATTTAGCTAAAGCACCCCCATGATTCATTTTTTCAAAATCCCTACTATGAGTACATGAGACTTTGGAGGAACATCTAGATATAAAACATAGCATTCCACCCCTGGCCCTTAAAAGACACATGCACATCTCTTTATGCAAAGTGCATTTAATCCATCTCTAAGAGTCACCAATGTATCAACACTGCTGGATAGCTTGGGCCCAGTCTCCACTGAAATTTAAGGCAAACTCTTAGCTGTGAGCCCCTATAAAACTCAAAAAGAAAGCTAAACACTGCTGACATACAATGTCACAGGGTAAACCTTCCCATTCCAAAAGCGAAGAATGGGGGCATAGAAAGGAATTGGTCCAAAGCAACACTGAAATTCAGCAGGGGAAAGATTAAATCCTGTAGCTCCATATTTAGCATCTGTCATTGTGAGATGTGAGCTCCCAAGACCTTGAACAGCTTTGGCCCTATGGTATTTTTGGTCACAGCTTTCATGATTTCTCCCTTGGAGTGGCTCCACTTACTATCTACAGCTTTCTTCAGCAGATATTCTACATTTCTGGCTTCTCCTACTTCCTGGGGTCTTCACTACATTTTTTTACTTACTTTTACAGCTCCATACAATCCTCTCTCAGGAACACATTACCCGGACTCTCAGGCCTTCTTCTGAAATCTTGGTTGAAGCCTCCCTGACTCCACAACTCTTGGATTCATGCCTGTAAAAAAAGCTGCACAAAATCTGCTGTCAACTTGAGCAGTATTCAGACCCCTTGAATCATGGCTGCAGAGGACCTCAGATGGCTGAGCAATGTAAACTAAACCCCAAATAATCAATCCTTCAGGTCATCCTTCTGAGTAGGTTACTTGGGGCTGTTTTCTTAAAGCACAGTCTTTTATTTTTACACCCTTGGACTGCTAAGAGTGAGTTCTTGTTGATTCCTCACATGCCTTCAAGGTATCATTACTATTGTCCTAATGTAAATTTCTTGGCTTCTTTTTAAAGCTAATCTTTTCAGCAACCAAACTCTCTTCAGACAAAACTTTATAGTCCCCAACTTTATAGGATATTCCCCTCTAGTCAAATAATTTAATTCATTCAGCTATGCTATTTGTTCTTGATTTTTCAATATAAACTCGGCTAAATGCTGCCAAAAGTATTCATGCCACAGTCTGAACATTGGGCTACCTTGAAATTTCCTCCTCCAGATTAAGTAGTTCCTTATTCTTACTTTCAGTCTCTGGACATGAGCAAAATGGAGGCAAATTTTTTGCAATAGCATAAGACAGGTGGTATGGAATCCAACTGCTGATTGAATCCAACCATCCTTATTCCCAACTGAAACCTCCAGTACCTGACCTTTACTGTCTGCATTTTTTATCATCATTCTGGTCTTCTGAGCTCATACCAGAATCTCCCTTCAAGATCAACTTACAGCATTCTATGACTTCTCTAGCCAGAATTTCTAAATCTTTCCAAATTCCTTATGTGTACCAGTTGCAAAGGCTTTTGAACCACATGGTCAAGTAGTTACAGCAAAGGCTCTACTTTTCTGGTACCAAAATCTGCCTTAGCTACTTTCTTGTTGCTGAGACTCACTACCTGGCACCAATAAATTAAAAGAAGAGAGATTAATTTTGGCTCACACTTACATGGTCAACTGGCTCCAAGGCAGGCATCATGACAGAGGGGCATAGTGGATGAAGGCTGCTCACATCATGGCAGCTGGAAAGCAGAGAGAAAAGGTGGAGCTGGAGAGGGCGATATACTCTTTCAGGTCACGACCCCAGTGACCTGCATCATCCAACTAGGCCCTTCTCCAACATCACATTTAGCTACAGTGTCCCCAAGATTCAATCACCTTTCAAAGCCTGTGAGTTCATGAGGCTTTGGGGGGACATCTAGATAAGAAACATAAAGGAGCTTTCCTCAAAGTATTTGGATTTGTAGTCTGTCTGCCTCTCCTGAGGCTATGGTTAGCTGAACCCTTGACAGAAGGCAGAAGGTCTGTTTTCCAAGACTCATTCACCTACTGGAAAGTTAGTGCTGGCTGCACACAGGAATCCTTAGTTCCTCCTCTCATGTGGTCTCTGCAGTGCTGTTGAGGGAAGAGAGGCAAGGACAGAGCTACAGTGGTTTTAGGACTGAAACTCAAAGTCAAGCACTGTCACTTCCACAGAATTCTATTGCTCACTCAGGGCAGTGTGGAAAGACATTATACAGAAATGTGGTCCCTGGGAAACAAGGATCATTGGTGACATCTTGGATGCTGGCTACCCAGGAAGTAAGTAAGGCAGGAATTCTCTCAATTCACTTGGCATCCACCCCAACTATGAAAGTAAGAAAAACAGTAAATTCTATAAAGGTAAGGATTTACTTTTTTCTAGGTATTTACTGTTTCATACTTTGGACATTATCTAGCCCCCTAATAGCATTTCAATAAATGTTTTTGCAATTAAAAAATCAGAAAAAAAATTAAAAAGCATCTCTGTGAAACAGTAGAAATACTGATTTATTTTTAGCTTCAAGGACAACAAATGCTTTTGAAATGTGGTATACAGGGCCTTCTTATATTATAGATTCCCAAAACAACATTGAAAAAATAAGAACCAGTAAGTCTCCTCCATGTTAATTGAAATTCACCAGCTTTTAGAAGCATGATTTCATTAGGGAGGTAATGTAACACAGCAACTAGACTCAGAAGAACTGAGATTTTTGTCTAGGTCCTATTACCAATGAACTTGGCATATTTAGGCAAGTCATTTCTCTCTGGACCTCAGTCTTCCTATTTGTAAAATTAGAGATTTGGATTAAATGATAAAAAGATACTTTTAGTATGAACATTCTGATAATGTTTATTTGATCTCAGCTTGAAATTCAACATATATTTAAAACTTGGCTTACAAGAAACTGTTTCTGCGAGTGAGGATGTAGCTCAGTGATAGTGTACCTAACTATTATCAGAGCTAACAAAGCTCTGAGTTTGATCATTAGTGTTCATTCTCCATTGCTACTCAATGCCTGCAGTCCCTGGCAACCACTAATCTGCTTTCTGGTGCTATAGATTTGTCTATTCTAGTCATTTCCTATAAATAGAATTATGCAAAATGCAATGTTTCATTTTTGGCCTGTGTGATATTATAATAGAATGAGAAATATATGTTTGGTCTCTGTCTCTAATTCCTGGCATACAGCTAAAATCCTTGGAATCTCTGGAGAGGTAGGGTTGCTTTTGTATGCTAATGAGTTGATCAGTGTCTAGGAATGGATTTTCAGGCAGAGGAACTGTGGGAATCTGGCCTGTTAAATTTGAAATTTGAGGGGAGCATTAAAGTAGGATGTGCTAAATTCCATTAGAAGAAATGCACGCCAGCTTCAAGGGAATGGCAGCCATGAGCAGACCAGCTTCATGTACTTATTTAAAGTGGCCACTGGCCCCATGAAATGAGTGGATATGGGGAGCTGCAGCAGTACAGAGAGGCTGAATGGGGCATGCTCTTCTTGCATCCTTTGAGGCATAAAATAACTATAAGAGCTGTTCAATTAGCCAGCAAAAGAAACAGATTGCTCATGGCTGTATGGCAGATTTTCCTCTTGGAAGGCCCTGCACATAGCTGGCCAGTGAGACTGCTGGTGGAAGCCCTGGGAGCTCCTCAAGAGAATAGACTCTTACTCTGGACTGGGCTTCAGTTACCTCCTGGAAGATGTAAGGGCTTTGAAGGCCATAGGAGAAGCAGAACAGAAAATATTGCACCAGTTTGAGTGGTGAAGTCACACCTCCTCAGACCAGAAACATAGCAGATAGTCTATAATGTCAAGTGGGCAGAGAGATACTTCCTCAGAGAGATAGCTGGATAGAAATTAGAATGAACAGGCAATTTGAACATCAGCTGTCTGAAGCAGAAGATGGGATAACGGCCTGAGGGACTGTCTTGGGAGTGTTCCTACTAGACTGTTTTCCTTCCCTAGTGGATCTGGAAAGGAGAAAGGGATAGGCAAGGCTACTGGTCATAATCATACAATTTTTACCAAGGGAGAAATATGCTGGTACAATACCAATATGTTTTCACCTTTCTTCTCTGTATCACCTCAACATACATCTTCCTGATGCTGTGATGACAGGACCCAGGCTGCAAGTAATAAGTGCTGGAAGCAGTGATGTTTCTTAAGAAAGAAATACTAGTTAAGTTTTTAAGTCTTGTGTTATTGAGCTTCCCACCATGTGACAAAAATACCTGAAAAAATCAACTTAAAAAAATTTGCTTTGGCTCACAGTTTCAGAAGTTTCAGTCTATGGTCACATGGCTGTGGTGTTTCTGGGCCTGTGGTGAGGTAGAACATTGTGGTGCTGTAGAACATTGTGGTGGTAGGGCATGGTAGAGGAAAGCTATGCACCTCAGGACAGGCAGGAAGCAGATACAGCAAAGAAGCCAAGGGGCTGAAGACAAAATATACCCTTCAAATAAACTGTAATCCCAGCACTTGGGAGGCTGAGGCAAGCAGATTGCTGAGGACAACCTGGGCTATATAGTGAGTTAAACATCAGTCTGAGCGAACATTGTGGTGGTAGGGCATGGTAGAGGAAAGCTATGCACCTCAGGACAGGCAGGAAGCAGATACAGCAAAGAAGCCAAGGGGCTGAAGACAAAATATACCCTTCAAATAAACTGTAATCCCAGCACTTGGGAGGCTGAGGCAAGCAGATTGCTGAGGACAACCTGGGCTATATAGTGAGTTAAACATCAGTCTGAGCGC
>NW_022900945.1:23335290-23360855 GCF_012274545.1 Fukomys damarensis | reverse complement strand
ATATATAACATATCCTGCCTGCTGAGAGAAAATACCCAACACCCAAAGTTAAATTGGGAAAGGTTTATTTAGCTTACAGTTCAGATTGGCTTCAGTGCATAATCGGCTGGCTCCAAGCCAGGGTGGTGTTGAAGACAAGGATTGCATCTAGACATGAACCATAACATGGCATCTATAGCCCTATCTATCTATCTATCTATCTATCTATCTATGTATCTATCTATCTATGTCTAGATATAGATATGTATGCCCCCAATGACCTACTTCTTCCAGTTTCTACCACCTTCCCAATGGTACCACCACCAGCTGGGGACCACACTTGACCCACGGGGCATATGCTAGATACAAACCTAGGGATCAGGTGGAGCAGGTTATAGCTTTACTTCAGCTCACAACACTGGGTCTAGCAGTGAATGTAAATGTAATACCTGGTATTGTGTAATACCAGGTATAGGTAATACCTCCTATGTACCTTACCCTAGATGAATGGGAGTGGTCTGAGGGGGAGATATTTGCTAGTCTACCAAGTATTGCTGCCTACAATCTAGACCAGAATGTGGGCAAACCTACTGTCCCTTCCAAAGATAGAAATATTTGGGTATAAATTAAGAGAAAGAAAAATTGTAGCTGAGGAACTTTGAATACAAGGGTTATGTAATAAGAGAAATTCAGTATTACATTAACACTTTGAAAGAGGCTCAGAGAAAGAGATAAGATTGCCTCTCAGTCTCTCAGCTCAGTTATACAGAATACCTGAAAGAGTCAAAGTTCCTTTCCACGTAGGCTTTTGGAACTTGACAACGCTGAATGGAGGCCTGCAGACCTGAGTGATGTCACTTGGGGGAGGATATTTCATACAAAGTGATAATGGCCTGAACTAATTATTAATGTCTGAAAGGGATGCTAGTAATGTGCCACAATCTTCTGAAGTGCATTGTTTTCCTGTCCATGGCCAGAGAACTCTGCAGTGATTCAAGAGGGTTGAATTCAAGAGGGTGTCATTTAGTACACCAATGACATCGTTGGTAGCCGGTGGCACCTGCATAGCCTCAGTTTATTATTGAATTGCAAGAATTCTTTACATATTTTAGATACAAGCCCCTTATTAGATATATATGAATTTTCTATGGGTTATCATTTCACTTTCTTTCTCATCTTTTTAGCAGTACTGAGGATTTGACCCAGGATCTTGTGCGTGTTAGACACATCCTCTATAATGAACTACATTCGCTGGCCCTTTTCATTTTTTGTTTTTGAGACAGGGTCTAAGTTGTCCTGGTTGACCTCAAACTTGTGATCCTCTTGTCTCGGTCTCCCAGGTAGCTGGGATTATAGCTGCGTGCCATCACACCTGGCTATCTTTTCACTTTCTTGATGATGTCCTTTGAAGCATCAAGCTTTTATCTTTGATGATATGCAATTTATCTCTCTCATTTTTTTCCCAGCAATGCTGAAGAATCAAACCAAGGATCTCAAACTTGCAGATAAGCAACTGCTCTATAACTGAGCTACATTCCCAGCCCCAATTTTGTTTTTTTGTTTTTGAGGCAGGGTCTTGCTATGTAGCTCAGGCTGACATAGAACTCACTATAAAGCCAGGGCTGACTTTGAATTTGCAGCAATCCATGGCCTCCCAAGTGCAGGAATTACAGGCATGTGCCACCTCACCCATCCCTGCCCCAATATATATATATATATTTCTTTTTTCTTTCATTGCTTGTGCTTTTGGAGTCATATTATAATGCTGTTTTTGTTTAGGTTTGACTTGTGTGTGTGTTTTGTTTTATTTGGTTTTTGTGGTACTAAGGACTGAACCCAGGGTTTGTGACTGCTAAGAACAGGCTCTTCCACCAAGCTACAACCCCAGTTGCTGTTTTGAAAGATTTTTTTCCTCTAGCTTCTTGGTCAGGGTTGAAAAAATAGTACTGATTTTCCTCTATTGCCTCCAAATTACTTAGAACAGTAGAAGCTAATATTTATTGAGCATGTACTAAGTGTATTGAGTATGCAGTAAGTATCAGGCTCTTATTAAGATTTCAGACAGGGGCTAGGGATTTAGCTCAGCGGTGCCGCTGCCTGCCTCATAAGCACAAGGGCCTGAGTTCGATCTCAGACAGTCTGGACAAGCAGTCCAGGATCTTGGGGCCAGTGAAGGTCGACCCAGCTGACCTGACTCAGGAGCCCATATTTACAATTTCTGCACTTCTCTACTGAAATGCCCTCTACATTTTGATATTTGCTTCATTTTCACAAGAGGAAAATGGTACATCTGCTGTTGGTGTTGGACACATTACTCTGCCTATGTTCTTTGTTCCCTGCCCTGCCCTGAGGTGAGTCCCCTGCTCCACCCTTCCTAGGTCTGCCAGAGTCTATAGGCTCTCCAACACACACACAGACTTGTCCAAAAAGGAAAAACAACACCGTCCTTCATGACACAGGGGCCTTAATAATTATCCCATTTATGCCCAAGGTTGCAGTTTTTTTGAATTTTTGCACGAAATTCTTATATGTTACCTAGAAAAATTGAAGAGAAAAAATCTTTACTAGGTTCCATTGTTGAATTATGTAGCATTCTAATAATGATATATTAGGCATAATTAAAGGCCTCTCACTTCACCCTAACTCTGCTGTCTGTCCTTTGGTTGGAACAGGATAGGCTTTGACATCCAGGGACAGCCTGACACTCCTGGGAAGTGAATTTCACTCTGGGACTTGCCTTGGAACTTGCACTAAAGCCCCCAGGTTTAAAATACTCCATGTGTCAATTCAATCAAGCAACCTTGAAGGGCAGTAGATGACAAAAAATAAGTCAGAGCAGCTTCTCAGCTCTTCCTTGGACTTTCTCAATATTGATGTTTTCACATGAAAATGTTTTATAAATGAGGTTAGAATTTCCCAGGAGGAGCCTAGGACCCCCCCTCCATTCCATTCCCAGCAGATCTTATCCAGCTACCTATCAAATCCATTTGAATCTACTTCAGAAACGTCTCTCTGCCTCCCTTTCCCATTCCATCCTTCCTGCCACTATAGCAGTTCAGATCCTTATCATATTCGAGGTTGGCACAACAGGTCACATTTCTGTCTTTTTTTCCAATCTTACTGAATTGAATTATCTCTTCATCATTGTCTCCCCCAGCAGACTATATGATCCTAATGGTTGAAGGCCAAAAAGAATTAATTCCCCCAGAGCCCAGCATAGAAGCTGACATCAAAAGGCATTTAAGTATAGCTGGATGTGGTGGCACATGCCTGTAATCCCAGCTCTCTAGGAGGATGAGGTAGGAGATTATAAATTTGAGACCAGCCAGACAATTTAGTGACTTAGCAACTCTTGTCTCAAAATAAAAAGTATTAGGGATATAGCTCAGTGAGAAGGCCCTGAATCCCCCCATCTCTCCCCCCCCACACACACATACACACACACACACACTCACACACACACAGGTGCTAATTCATGCTGTGGAAGAAATATTCAGTGCCACACTTCTCCCACACTGCTTATAAACCTTTAAGGAAAAGACCTTGTTATTCAAACAATTAAATCTCACATGTCTCAGGTGTGCCAGGAGCCCTTCCTGTCCCATTTTGTGGATGGGCTTTGCTAGTGCTTTAGGTAAGATCAAGATAAAGTAGGTACCGTGATTCCCACAATAAGGGATCATCCACTGACTGTATAGGGGTGGAAAGCTGTAGTACTCATCAGAAACAACACATCGATAGCAAGACAGGTTATCAAGACAAAACTATTATGAATTTATTTAATAAAGTTTTTTTGTTACATGGGAGATGAAGAAAGGAAGACCTAGGAAAGCAGGGTATTTTTACGTTTACATTAGATAAAGAATCAATGGCTATGTAGCAATGTCACTGAATAAAAAGCATAAGACCTAGTGGCAGCAACTGAAGGGAAACCCAGCCAGACCTGTCTGATTAGACTTCTTACAGCCTCTCTGTGTAGCACTCCTTCCTCTGGATACAGGCCCTGCCATCTCTTACCTGAAGATCCTCATAAGAGATGAGGAAACAGATGGTAACATTTTGGGGCTTATCACTTCCTTTGAGGCAGAGGAGTTCTAGTTTCTATGACTCACCATGGGGAAATGAAATTCTTCTGGTTTCTGGGACTTGCTTTGGGGGAGAGAAGGGCTAGATATAGGAGGGTGGAGAAAGTCAGAAACACCTCGCTTCTGGGCCCCTTCTCATCTCCTCAGTTCAACACATTCAGCATGTCAGAGAACCATACCCTAGGGCATTGAGTTCTGAGCCCTAACACCTGTAAGCTTTTCCTTATGTTAACTGTCGGGGAGAAACTGGCCTGTGTCCCTCTAAGACCCACCTCCCTACCAAGTGATCAGGTATTTGTTTTCTGAACACATCCACAACATTTTCCCAATTTGTGATACCTCCTGAACACTGATAAAGGAGTAACCAAACATTTTCCCCCAAAAAATTTTGGTAAGCATTACAATGTCAGTCAGAAGAGGATCACAAGTTAACACCCTCTCTGAGTAATCTGCTCCCTATTGTCATTGTGGGTAATGTGGAGGTAGAGTGGACAGGACCAGGGCTCAGAATGCAGGCCTTCAGGAGGCTTCCCTAACAGCCGCTTCCTTGCTCTCTGTCTACCTCCCTGGGACTCTGCTGCCCCCTCTTAGGTCCTCTTTCTCAGACTCCTTTCTGGTGTCCCAAACCTCTGCCACAGCAATCTGCTCCATCCTTCCCGATCTACTACAAGAGAAAGTGGTCTGGGTCGTGTGGCATTCTTTTATTATTAAAGATATGAAGATTAATGCTTTAGACTTCTGCTGGATGTTAAAGGAAAGTTTCCTCTGCCCAACCTCAGCTAAAAAGTGGGAGGAATGTGGGATGGTGCTGGAGTGGAGTTGCCTTGAATTCATCTCATTCTGGGGCTGTGAAAGCTGATGGCTAAGCCAAGTTTCCTTCTGAATTTCCTAAGAATAAATATCTCCCCAGAGCCACTATTACTCTTCTCCCAAAAACAATGTGGGCCAGAAGCAAGGGAGCAAGTAAGTGTGAGGCTATTAATAATTTTTTATCTAATCTTATTATTAAAATTCTGACATTATTGTGGTAAAAGCATTTTGTTTTATTTTGGGGTCTATTTCATTGTAAAACTTCCTCATTAGTTGAGAATGTTTACTTCCTAACACCTCCACTCAGATGGAGAGCTTATTCAGCCACAGCAACAGATAGAAATTTACAAGTTTATACTTAGACTTAACTAGATAGGCCCAGAATGATGGTGCGTGCCTGTAATCTGGAGGCTGAGTCAGGAGGATTGCCCCAAGTTCAAGGCCAGCCTGTGCTACACAGATAAACCCTGTCAAAAAACTTACAAGATAATTGTCAAGACTATGTTCATAAATTTGGGTCCTCAATCTATAAAGTGTCCTTAAAAAACTGATGTCTAATTTCAGAGGAAAGAGTGAGATTCCTAAGGAGCATGTGTCTTTTTGTCTAGAAACCTCTTCTTCTAGCTCACTCTTTGCAAGATGATAGTAACCAATCTAAGATATCCAGCATTCTTAGAATTCAATGTAATTCAATTAATGCGTACAAAATATCTGCTATATGTAGTATTGAGTGATGAAGATGCAAAATTCTCATAGTTTCTACAAATTTGCTTTGAAAAATAATATGCCAGAACAAATGTTGACACAAAGGGAATCATTTCTTTTGCCATGTCAAACTAACAGCAAAGGAAGAAAATATTATTCCAAAATAATTTATCTCCAAAACCCTAAACCCTACTGAGGATTCTCACAAGATAGGCCATTGGGGTTCAGAAGTTTATGGAAAAGCATTTCAAATTCCTTCTGTTCTTTTTCTTGGTAGTGTCTTCACTTAACCTTGACAGTGACAATATAATTTGTTCAACATTGAAAATAAAAGAAGGATTTATACAATAATTTGATCTTAACCATTTCAACTGGAAATGCAAGCAAAAAGCAGTACCAGAAAAATGTATCAGAGACATAGCTGAGAGAAAATGTAACTTTTTCTTAAACTATTTCAAATGAGAGAAATTATTCATAGAAATTTAAAAGGAAGCAGTTTTTGAGGGAGGAACTCAGCTATGTTAACAAGTGGGTCTTCAGAAATACCCTAATTTTCCACTCATCTTTGTTTTAAAAATCATCAACCTCCACTGGAAAATTCCAGGCATAGGCAAATTAACTGGTATTATTATGTGAATGTCATTTGCCGGAACATTTCTATAACTTATCCAGATAGCCTTTTTTATAATAATGTGACATATTATTGCCAAACATATTATAAATTCTCAGATGCATTTGCCCTTCTATCTTCATTTTAATGTCAGATTCTACAGGAAATTTGCATCTCCACAACAAACAAATGCTTTAGAAACAGTCATTCTTGATTTGCCCATTGCCATTTACTAAAAATACAAATTGGCTGGGTTTGGTTTGGATTTTACACTCAGGAAAAGGTGACATTTGCTCTTTTTGATTAATACATAAAGCTAGTTCACATCTTTGATTTCTCTTCTCACCACCTATTGGCTCAGCCACCAAGTCCAAATCCAAGTATATATTCTGTTCATTTACAATGCTCCTGTCTGGATCCAAGCCTTCAACATCTTGCCCAAGAACCACTACTCTAGCCTCCTAAAATCTATTCTCTTGCCACCCTTGCTCCTTAAAAATCAATCCTTCTTATAGCTCCAGATTCATCTTTTATTTTATTTTATTTTTTGGTACTGGGGATAGAACTCAGGACCTTGTGCTTGCAAGGCAGGCATGGTGCCACTGAGCTAAATCATCTTTGAGGGATGAAATGTGTTCATTTTACCCCTTACGCCCTTAAAATCTTCCAGTGTCTTCCATCACAATAAAATAAAATGCAAACTTCCTGAGATAGTCCATAAGGCCCCATGTGATCTGGTGTACTTCTTTGATTTTATTCCAGCACCAATGTGTTGTGGCTTAGATAAGTGTGCTCCAAAACCTGTGCATTGAATGCTTGGTCCCCAGCCTTGGTGCTAATGGCAAGCAGAAGCAACTTTAGGAGTGGGGCCTACTGGGAGGTCACTAGTGTGTGCCTTTGAAGGGGGTAGAGGGACCAGCTCCTTCCTTTTCCTCTTTCACTTCCTAACTGCCAGATGTGAGTATCTTGCTCATCTACATACTTCCTGCCATGAAATATCGCCTAATCGCAGGCTCAAAATCAATGGGACCAACTGACCATGAACAGAAGACTCCAAAACTGTGAGCCAAGATCAATCTTTCTTTTAAAAAGTTATTATCTCAGGTGTTTTGTTATAACCATAGAAAGCTGACTAATTTTGCTGTTTCCTCCTCCTGGAACTCTTTTCTCTGGATTGTTTTCATTATCCTTTCTGCCCAACATGTGGTCCATGAATAAAGCATCATAAGCATCTTCTGGGTCCTTATTAGAAACATGGAATCTCAGGCCAGAATCTTCACTTGCTGAATCATAATTTACCTTTTAATGTGACCCTTGGGTCACTGATATGCAAATGTTGTCTCAATGCAATGGTCACCTCCTCAGAAAGGCTTAGCTGACCCTAAACTAAATTAGCTTCTCAAACCATTTTCTTTTACACCATTTATTTGATTATTCTCATGGCAATTAACTTTAGACAAAATATTTTATTTACAAATTCACATAGCTACTGTTTCTTTCTCCATTACAGTGTAAGCTCCATGAAAGTAGGAGTCATGTTTCTGTTGTCCACTACATTTCACCACCTAACCTGTCCTCTCAATAAATATATGATGATGAGTGAATATTCCAGTACATATTTAATCTTAGTGATCAAAGTGAGACGGGAACAACACAAGTTTTTGTTTTTTTGTTTTTTTTTTGATACCGGGAATCGAACTCTGGTCCTTCACAAGTTTTTTTTTTCTGCTTAACCTGGCTTTTTCTAAGGAAATTATCAGCCAGAAATATTGTTAGTAGTTGTCTTGGCACAAATCACTTGCAGTGTCCTAATCATATTTTAGGAAGAAAGGAAAGAAAGAGTCTGGCTTCAGAACATGAGATAGTAATAAATGTCACTGCAAATATGGCACTGCAGAGGTTAGTAAAATAAGATAATAGGAGGCTCCCAAATATGGAATGGATCATGCTAGCTTCTCACCTTCCAGAGCCTATATAGCACTGAAGATTGAAGCTTTACATTTCCTAGTTATTCCATTAAATATGTCACCTAAGAAAGAAAAATATGTTAATAACATCCAATTAACAAAACTACTATTTGGTAATACAAACCTGCAATCCCAGCTACTAGGGAGGCTGAAGCAGTAGGATCTCAACTTTGAGGCAAGACTGGAGAACTCAGTGAGACTTTATCTCAAAAAAGGGTAAAGTCCAATTCAAAGGCCCTGGGCTCAATGCCTGATACCAGGGGTAGGGGATGAAAATTTAGTTCAGTGGTGGAGCACTTGCCTAGCATATGCAGAGCCTCAAATTCAATCCCCAGTACTACCAAGAAAGAAGGGAGGGGATTGAGGGAGGGGGGACAAAGAAAAAAAGGAAAAGAAAATTAATCATATGACATCTTACTTTCCTTACCCATCACCTAGCCAGAGGGAGAGTGTTGGTAGAATGTGCATCTATTAACTGGTCAAGTACAGACAATTGAACTAGATTTGTAGAGTATTTCCATTGTTCTGGTAAGAACAAAACCCATTTGTATGTTTAAGCTAGGAAATTTAAAAAGGTGTAGCTTCACTAACTTACCTTACAAGTCTATGCTCTTATATCTGTATTTTAAAATGGACCTAGTACAATATAAAGGTGGATAAAATTTATGCTACTACATTAACTTTTAATTTTTTTTATTTAAAATGATGACATCAAGTAAGAAAACACTTTGACAATTCAAAAAAAAGAATAAAACTTCATATTTTTGAAAATGGCTTCGTTATCTCTAACTTGCTTGTAGCTAGTCAGTAATGTCTCAAAAGGATTTTTGTTGTTTTTGTTCCGTAGATTGAACCCTTGGGGCCTTTGCACTGAGCTACGTCTCCAGCCTTTTAAAAAGTGTTTTTAACTTTTGACACCAGGTCTCTCTGACTCACTCAGTTGCCCAGGCTGGACTTAATTGTGCTATTCTCCTGCCTTGGCCTCCCAGAGTGCTGAGATAGGACTTTAGGTACTTCCAACTCAGCCTTGAAAGGGCTTTTCTAAAAAAGGTACAATCTTCTCCACTTCAAATCATCAGAGCACCTTTCAAATGTGCTCAATTCAGCACTTTCTCCAGTAAGATCATTTCCCTTTAATATTTTTTTACAGAATATTAACAAAATTAATTTTAGTGGTACATTTTAGATATACAATATAATGACATTCATCATCAGAGATTTGTACCTTTACATAATATATCTTGATTCTTATATTTTCCCCTTAAAAGTAACACTGGCTCATTAACTAAACCTTCCCAGGAGTGGAACAGCAGCACCAAGCTTGAGTGGAGATTGTTCTTCCTGGCTGCAGACCAGAAACAGAGAAATTAGACCCAAGGTTTCAAAGTTTAACTTTACACAAACAGTGTAACAGCAAGGTCCATAAAGAAAAGACTGCACACCTTTATCTATTAGTGTCCTGATGGCTTTGGATCATTAAGACCTTCAGGTTGGGGCCTCCCTAGGGAAATACCTGAGGACGAATGTTTCCTTTTTCTCTGGTCAACTGGGGTGAAGCCAGTGGCTAAACAGAACTACTTTCCCATTTTAAGGGACACAGAAGAGATTGAGGAGACATTTCCCCCAGCGAGGCATGCCACCCAGTAGCACCCTGGATGGTGAAGTCAAAACCTCCTTTTGCACTGAGCTACATGTCCAGCCCCCCACCTTTTCGGTTTTTAAAAAAATTATATTGGTACATTTCATCATTGGAAATTTACACCTTTACAAAATCTATCTTAGTTCTTATTTTTTTCCTCATTCCCCTTCCCTTCCTCCAATCTCTTCATCCCTCCCTATTTACAAACACTTTATTTTCCTTTCTTCATTTTCTCAATTTCAAGACAGGATCTCACAAAGTTGCTCAGTCACCCAGATTGTCCTGGATCTGGGGATACTTCTGCCTAGCTTCCCAAAGCACTGGAATTACAGGTGTTTGCCATTATGCTAGGTTAGAAGCTTCCTTTTCATTGGCAGTGTGACCTTACACATTCTGGTTCATATTCTCACCTCTAAGGCAGAGACAGTGATATTTGCCCTGCCTGTGCATGAGGTTGTTGTGAAAATAAAATGAGACATTTTTCATGGGAAAGTACTTTTTTCACAGTAAAAGCATGCCCAACTTTACAATGTAACTAAACATGAAGCATTCTGGAAAACATTTTCAGAGTAATGTATTCAGCTATTTAGCAGAGCTAAGCACCACCCATAGGCAAGGTTCTGCTATAGATGACAAAGAAAAGTCAGTGAACAAAAACAAATTAGCTGCACTTAAGTAGAATTTAGCTTGTTAGCCAAGGATTAAAAACCATGCAGAAAAGTAAGAGTGGGGTTGCAGTTTTAAAGAGGACAGTATGTTAGACTGCTCTAATTACGGCTCCTGATAAATCACACATTCCTATGTTCACAGCCCTTTGCAATCGGAGGTCTTGAAGCTTCCACTTTTCACTTTGGAAACATTCATGTCCTGTATGAGGAAGCCAGGACTAGACTGCCAAATGAGTTATCTCAGAAAGAGAAAGAGACTGCCCACAAAGAGACTGAGGTCCCAGGCATGAAAGTGACACATTCTTACAGTCTCTGGTAACAGCTGAACTGATTTATCCCAGTGCCTAGCACATTACCCATGAACCCAGCTGACTCACAGAATTGTGAGAAACAATGTTGGTTTTAAGAGAAAGCCAGAGAAACCTATCTGAGGTGATTTTGTTTTTTTCAGGGATTGAACTCAGGACCTTAGTACAGAAGCTGCATCCCTACCCACTTTTTGAGGCAGGGTCCAGGTTGCGCTCAAACTGCCTTAACCTCCCAGTGGGCTGGGCTTACAGGTGTGGGTTATCACACCTTGATTGAGAAGTTGATACTTAAACAACAGTTGAAGGAAATTGTTATGGATTTAACAATTGTGTTTCTCCCCAAATTTCTACGTGGAAGCCCTCAGTTTGCCTGTATTTGGTGATGGAGCTTCAAATTAAGAAAGGGAAGTAATTAATGTTACATGAGATGTTAATGGGACTTGACATACAAGGTTCAGTGTCCTTATAAGAAGAGACATACTAGACCACTTCTGCACCTCTTTTCCCAAAGCACACACTGAGGAAGGGACATGGGGGGACAGGGTAAGGAGAAGGCCAACTACAGACCAGGAAGTGAGCCTTGCTAGACACTGAACCAGCCAGAACCTTGATCTTGAACTTGCAGCCTCTAAAAACAGTGAAGAAATAGACTTCTGTCGTTGAAGCTGCCCATCTTTGACATTTTGTCATGGTTGGAGCCAACTAACTCAGAAACCAGCCGCTACTGGGGAGAGCATGCCAGGCCAGTGTGGAGGCCTGAGAGTGTAGGCTCGAGCAGAGGAGGGAGGAATGGGTCAGAGAGGTCAGGTGTCTGTATATCAGCGGGGCATTTAAAGACTTTGCCTTTGACTTGAAGTAAAAAGGAGTGTTGGTGCAGAGTTTTGAGGGGTGGAGTGATATGTTTTCAAAGGACAGACATTTGTGAGACATTTAGCTTTCATGTAACGATAAACATGTGTGACTTTTGTAATCAGGAAAAAAGACATCAGAACACGTAGAAAGCTATGGAGGAGTAAGGAAACAAGTATAATCTGTGTCCTTTAATTTCAACTTGTAGTGTGCAGAGGAAATGGGGACACAATGAGAGAAACAAAAGGCCAGAGGGAGAGACTGAAGCAGATTAGAAGTACCAGTTCTGAGGTCCATGGATTCTGTTAGGACACTGAGTGTCCCATTCTTGCACTGGGCTCCCATCCTTTACTGCACCTCTCTGTGGGGTGGTGTCTGGCAAGAGGTAGGAGTCAGAGAGCAGAGAGTGGGCTAGAATTGAGACAAAGCATAGATCAAATCCTTCCTTGTTTGGAATCAAGTACCTCTGATATACTCCAGCACTTAGTATATTGCCTGGCTTAGTTGAAGGTAGGAGCTCAATGACTTTTTTTTTTTTAGTAGGATCTCACTCTGTAGTTCAGGCTGGGCTTAAACTCACTATGTAGCCCAGGCTGGCCTCCGACTTGCAGTGATCATCCTGCCTCAGCTTCTTGAGTGTTGGGATTACAGGCATGGGCTACCACGTCCACCTTCAAAGACTATTTCTTGAAGAGAAGAATGAAGTGACCTGACCATTGTCATTAAATTCACCACTATCCCCATTACTAACCTGTTTATTTGTTGGTACAACTGAATTCTAAAAAGGGTTTGAAATAGTGGATGAAATGTGTGGGGAGGTTGTTATTTCTTGAAATATAAAGCAGGAAAAATCTGCTTTTTAAAGACTTGCATTTTTTAGACTGTTTGCTATTTAGAATATAGCAAATTGAGCTGAAACTTCAAGTAAGGTTGAGCTCACATTTTCTCAGATAACCCTTTACACATTGTCATCATGTCTGTCAAAGTGTGGATTGGGATTTGCAGAGTTAAAGGGCAGTGGAAATGTTATAGGAGTTGTGTTATAAAAGTGTTTACTTTCTCTCCCTTGTTTGGTAGGCAAGGAGACTAAAAAAGATGAGCAATGCAAACCTGTCTAAACAAGAACCATTGCTATAGCTATAATCAACTGATGCATTTCCTAAACATTATGTATATTCTGCTCCCTGCCACACTTGTAGAAGAATTAGCCCTGAATAGAAAAAAAAAGCTTCTGCAAAGATCATCCCCTTCATCATCTGTTCTTGAGGTTGTATGGATCTAGTATTTTTCAAATAGGGTATACACACACAGTTTAAAGGAATTCTTCAAAGGAAGTAAATTGCCAACTTTGTGATCGTCGAGATGACTTTTTCAATCTTTGGGGGGTTGCTGGGGATCAAACTCAGGCCTTCTGCATGCTAGGCAAGCATTCTACCACTGACTTACATCCCTCTCATCCTCTTGAATAGATAAGCTGAATGCTTTTGGTCCCCCAAACTAGTTTTATTATAAATTTCAAGTTAGCTAAAAAGAAACACAAAATACTAGCCAAGGTGTGGTGGCACACACCTGTAATTCCAGCACTCGCGGCTTAGGCAGGAGGACTGTCCTGAGTTGAAGGCCAGCCAGGGCTACACACTGAGTTTAAGGCCAGTGTGAACTGCATAGTGAGACCCTGTCCCAAGGGGGGAAAAAAGAAACAAAATACTGGAAAACCAAGCAACAAATTCTTTATTCATTTTATAGCTAAAGGAGGCAACATTCTTTGTTGTGGACTCAGCCCAAAATAAAGTTCCTTGCTGTTGTTTAGAAATCTGTTTTTGGGCCTTTCTCCAGATGGGTTATTTATTGTGTCTGACCTAAGTTTAGGAAACTACTTAGAAACAGTTATGACCAATCAGAGAGAGGTTCTTAGCATTTACAAATGTCTGATTACCCTGATTTGCTAAGCAAAATAAACAAATTAATAAATGTATAAAGGGTTTGTTTTTGAAATAGTCACTAATCACTTGTCCTTGCTGTCTTTTGAAAGATGAGTAATATTTGTATTTAAAAATGGACCTAGTAGGGCCGGGGATTTAGCTTAGAGATTCCGGTGCCTGCCTCTCAAGCACAAGGATCCCAGTTTAATCCCCAGTACCAAACAACAACAACAACAACAACAACAAATGGACCTAGTGCAATACAAAGGTGGATAAAATTTATGTTAAAACATTAAATTTTAGTTTTTTAGAGAAGCAGTAAGCTTCCTGGAGTAGTGTTCATTTCCTTAACTCCACTATAATCTTACATTTGAATAGCCTTGTTTTCCAGTTTTTTTATTTTTGCTGAACACATACTGCAAATGTTTCAGAAATATGACTAATGAAAACCATTTAAGTGTATTAAATACTCAGTATGCCAGGTGTGGCCCTAAGGGCCTCAAGTGTTAACCTACACAGCTAAGCTGCAGGGGCATTAAAGCACATGGGTGTTAAGTGTCTTGGCTTCCCGGGAGGGGGTCTAGTAGCTTAAATCCTAACCACCAAACTCTGCCTTCTCTTAGTTCCAATGAAACAGAGGTGGTTAAAACTTCTGGCAGGAAGCTCTGTTTATTCACAGAAAGTTAAGACTTAGGCCAAAAAAATTAATTTAAGTTCATATAAGCAGGATGACTGTAAAGAATTCAGTATAAGCAGGTTAATTTAGTACCTCTTGTAATGTTCTCCAAAACAACTGAAAGACTTCCCAATTTACTGCAATTGAGCACACATGTTATTTGCTATGTAGCTTTGGCTTGTGGAAGAACTGAGGCCATACTTAGTATGTGTCATTGGGCTAATTTTATTCTGTAAATAATAGAATAACTGTTTACAATATTTTAAAACACCCCTTTCCTGGCTTCCTCTGAGATCCTTTTTATTCCTCCCTTAGCTGCATTTCTTGGTCACTGCTGACTTTTAATTTTAGTCCCAGTGAATGAGAAGGTTCTCTTGTTAATATTGACTACATGTGAATTTATTTTTTAACAAGGTCTACTCACTTTGACAGGGACACAAAATATATGATACAAATACACATACACATATATAACACAAAATATATCACACAAATAGTCTTAAATGACACTTCATGGTTTGGTTAAAATTTACTTCCTCAAACTGAGCTCATGTGAGGTATCAGAACAAATCACAATGGGTAAGTTAACAAGAAAGGCTAAATACACACTGGAGGCTTGGAGATGCATGCCCGGAGAGTGTACTTCAACCTAGAAGAAGTGAGAATGTTATTTTCCTCAATGTTCTTCCTTTTTTCCTCTGAGCATTGTCTTCAATCTCACAGACCACAAATATTTGATTTCCTGTAGTACCCCAAATGGTAAGCCCAGTAACTGGGCCATGACCAGTAAAAATAAAGGTCAAGAGCAGGTGGCTGGTGCTTCCTGGGTTGGTAACAGCCTGAGAATTTGTGTTTGAAATGCCATGCTGGAAAGAAAAGTCATATCTGCCTGGAGGGCCCAGCAAATGTTAGGGTTTTCCTGCACCCACCTTCCTGGATCTGTTGAATGTCACTCCTCTCCACCACATTGACTGTGATTCAAATAGCTGAGACAGAGCTTTCTCATTTATGAGTAAGTGACCATGAGTAAAGATGGTCATGCCTTTAACATTTAGCAAGGGAAAATAATTACATTACCTTGGGTGGATTGCCCTTTCATGACTGTCAACAGCCGAATACAGGAAACAAGTTGTAACGCTAAGGACATATGCTGAGACACATCAAAAACTTCTAATGCTAGAGAATGAAGGAAAAACCCTAGCTTGAGGCATATTTATGTAACCAGATGTCAACACCGATTTCAAAACATCTTTTGGAAATGCTGACAAAACACCAGTCATCTGCTATGTAATTTGTGGGACAGCAAAAACTCTGGTGTTTGATTGAGCAGTGTCTCTCTCTTTCGCTAGATGGATGACTATGGATAAACTATCTAACTTGTTTTTCACCTGTGAAATGGGGATAACCCACATCTCTCTGGTCTGCTGTGATGAATGAAGTGCCCAACTTGCAGACTTAAGCATCATTCATATCACTTCCTGATAACTTCTTCTACCTTTAGAAATGGAAATCCAAAGAATAGTAGCTACTTAGAATTGGTAAGTGGAAGGTGTAGGCTTGACTATGTGTCAACTCAGATGAACATGCTGTCTTTAACTGAATTTCCTGCCTTCTATGATGATAGATTAATAGCAAACTGTTATTATGCACAGTTTAGCTTCAGGGAGTGGCAGGCACTGTGCTGAGATAATCTCTGAAATATCCTGGGGAGATGAGTAATTTAATCACTATCCTAAAAAAGATGAAGGGTTATGATTAGGATGGTGACTAGATGTTTCCCCAACCAAAGCCAGTCAGTAGGCCTATGCTGCAGGAAAGATACTGGATGGAGATACATCTTGAAGTTTCTATCCAGGAAATGTCTCATTCAAAGCACTGAATTTTGTGGCTACCAATAGTTTTTCTATGGAAAATTGGAAAAAAAAATTTTCCACATCTATACAGCATGGCTTAACATCCATGTGACTGTTGTGAGCAGATCTCTCCTGCAACTATTCCAGTCAGTTTTCACGCTGCACTAGTTGGCTGTTTTCCAGAGCCATTCTGAAAAGCCTCAGCATCTGTAGGTTATGCCGTGGTCGGTTGAACTTTCAGCAGCTAACCCAGGCCTAGCATGAAGGTGAAACAGTGGAATGGGGCTGTTTAGGCACCAGTCACCTGGATGATGTCAGTGGATGAAGGGTTTAGCACAAGTCCACTGGGGCATTTATAGGACTTTCAAGACCTTACATTTCCAGATGACTATGTGGCCAACTCCTCAGCATGCAGTCCACAGTGACATCAACACTCTTTCCTGCGGTTGCTATAGAGATATGAACAGCCAGGCCCTCTTAAGTAGGAGCAAATAGGGATGTGGAATTTGGCATAAGCCACAATCACCAACAAAGTCCCAAATTTCTCTCCATGTAGAGCCTACCAGGAGGTTGATGGGAAAGGCAACATCGAGAGGTGGTGAAAACACTGGCCACGAGCACTATCCTCCTCTTCTCAGTTTTTGATGATGTTTATTCATTCTTGATAGATGTGTTGGCTAAGACAATACTTTTCAAACTTTAATATACTTAAAATCACCTGGATACAGTAAGGTCTCACAGACATATAACACTGAGCAAGTCAGACTCAAAATAACAATCTGTATAATTTCACATAAAACTTACAAATAAATTACAGTAACCTATAGCATTAGAAGTAAAAATTATGGTCTCCTTTGAGGTAAGAATGTCATAACTAGCTGGGGTACAAGGGCTGCTTCTGGAATTTTAGTAATGTTTTATTTCTTAATCAGGATGGAGGTTACATGTTTTTGCTCACTATGCAAAAATTTATTGAGTTACTCACAATTTCCTCTCTATATATGCTAATCCTCAAAACATTAAGCAGCATTAAAAAATCACATGGATATAATTTTGCTAAAATATATCAGTCTGGGGAGGAATCTGAGATTTTTGTTTCTAACAAGCTCCCAAGTAAAGCTGTTTTGAGTAGTGAGATCTTCCATGTATCAGTGCTTCCTAACAGTGCCTTAAACAACAGTTTATGTCCCTTTTATGTAATCTCTGGTCTGCACAGTCTAAGCTAGACCCCTTTTCACAGCTGAGGTTTAAGCAGGAGAAATAGGGAGAATGCAGTGGGGAGCCCTTCTATGTAAGAGTCCAATCTACTAACAGCACATTTAACTTCATTACCACTCAGCTAGAATTCAATCACTGGCCACGTCTAGCCACAAACAAAATTCAGAAATGTTTTATTTTGTATACATTTTATTGTGTTTCAGATACCTACTGAACATTCCACTACCAAGGAAAGAAGGTATACATGTTAGGGAAGGCTAATACTATTATAGTCAAGTATTAACACCTCATTCAATTTTTATAAAATAACAACAACAAAAAAACCCCACGAGTCCCCTCCTCCCCGCAAACCCTCCTACAACCAAAACCCATAGTCACTACCATTTTGTAATATTAATAAAGGCCTGAGAGGTGAAGTAGCTTACTGACAAGTTAAGCAGATAAGGGTTCAAATCCAGCCTCTCATTCCAGAGCCTGGGATCAATCCTAGGAGTAAAGGAGGACAACTGCTAATGACAGCAGACAGGAATGGAGCAGTTTCTACCACAGGAATCCCATAAGTCTTTGTGTGTGGGGGGGTGAAAAAATGTGACTAGGAGACAAACTTCCAGGATCAACTCATAGCAAATAATCTATTAATTTTCATAAGAACAGTGATAATTATATATTTTATTTTGAGTCAAAAAGTAAAAGGGGTTGGGATGTAGCTCAGTGATGACAGCTCATTTAGCAGGCATAAGGTCATGGGTTTGAACCCCAGGGGGCACACAGACACACACAAACTGAAGAACATCCGCTTTTGGGTTTTAAGATTTGAGAGCAAAGCAACTCATTCCCAAATACAGTTGTCTGACCCTCACTGCTGGTTTGGCCAGACTCGAGATGTGCTGGTTCCTATTAGACTACTCTTTTACTCTTACTCCAGTAACTACTTCTCAATGCCTGGCGCCCTTGTCTTAGCAGTCACAGCTGGCCGGGACCAGATGGAGCTACTTTGTGTCACAGTCAAATGTTACAGGACATTTGGGAACTTGTTTCCAAGGGTTTGTTCTTTTTATCCCCTTTCTTCATGAAAGGGGCTTTTTGTTAGCAGTCTTTGTTTGGGGATTCAGTTAATAAAGGGACCATTTTATTAGAATGAATTACTGACGTAAGCACTGCCAGAAATCTCTGCAAAGAGGACAGCACTCTGGCTTTTATTCAGCAAGGTGAATGGAAATAACTCTTAGGCATTGGTCTCAAGGGCACTTTGGTTGCTGCTATTAGCAACTTAGTTTGATAACTGGCTGATGTAGAGAACAGAGAGACCTCGCCTTACACAAGACAAATTTCAGGACCTAGTGGCCAGAAGTTATACAGAGTGAAATCTTCCTATTCACAATTTGCTAAATCTCCACTACTAAGAACAGAATCCCTGAAAAGATCAGTTTCGTTGCTCCAAATCTTCCAGTCTCCAAAGCCAGCTGAACTCTAGTGAAAAAAGTCAAAAGCCACAATAAAACCTGGTTCTCTGATTTTGTGGGTCTCATCCAAACATGGAATATTTAGGTGTTTTTAAAATGGGTGTTCAAGGGACTTTAGACAAAGAGATGAAAATACTGTTATTTACCAAACTAATATATTTTGTTTTGCCCGCAGGACTAGTGCTTGTGATACCAACATACATGAGGACACATAAGTTGACAAAATACTTGAGCCTGCAATATTCTCAGCTGTTGTGCAGAGACCCCAAGAACCAGGGTATTTCAAGACTATTTCATGAATAAATTTCTCAGAAAACTGAATTTTTAGAATATTGCTACTTACCAACAGTGGCACTGAATGGGGCATATAAATCAACTGACCATAAACTTTTCAGAATTCTGGGACATTATAGAGGGCTGATAAAGTAAATAAACTGGGAAGAGAAAAGGTACCTACCCTTTGATACTGTTTGAAGGCATCTAACACTAATCAGTTTTAAGAGACTAAACCACAATACTGATTAAAAACCAGGTGCCTATGGGAACAGAGCTGCCAGAGGCCAAGCTTTTGAGAGTAATGCAGATTCCAGCCTTTGTAGTATGGTTTTTTCTCTGAAAAGCAGTGTGAGCCACAACACTCTTGTCACTTCTGCCCTTCAAAAACATGCACTTGTTTTCAGAGACAGAAAAATCATTAAGATGTATAAATTTTTGGTATATATGGTTTTTTACATACCAATCATACTTCAGTGCAATGCTTTTTAAAAATATTTATTTTTTGATGCTGGGGATTGAACCTAGGGCCTCGTGCATACTAAGCACATGCTCTACCAGTCATCCAACGAAGTGATGTAAGAAACAAAAGCAATTTAAGAGAAAAGTCAGATCTTGACTGTTGATTTCATAATTAAGACAATGGGGCATCCTTCTAATAGTGTCATGACAGTTTCAGGTGTTGGTGTCTTTCAGCAGGGAGAACAGCACCTTATGTGGGTGATGGGAGGGAAATGACCAGGAGTGAGTGTTGTCAGGCAGTTTTTGGTACATACCTCCCTGAAGCTCCTCTTTACCTAAGTTCACCCCACTCCAGCCACTGCTCATTCACATAAATAGGTTCTGTGCACTTTCTATATTACAACTGTAAATCATTTCCATTATGTGCATATCCTCTACCTGACTATACAGCTTCTTGCAGCAGGGGCCTGTGACTTACTTCAACACAAAATCCCATTTCTTGCACTGGCTAGGCACAAAGCAGGTGCATAATCCACACTAGTGAATACACTAATAAATGCTCAGAGAACTGGAAGATATGTAAATGGGAGAGGATTTACTTGTGCCCCCAATTCACCACTGTCCTGGACCTGCTTTTCCTAACATGGGCTTTTATAAAGCCAATCTCTAACCTCAAGCCTTTTAGGGAGGGATGGAATACCAGGCTGGGAGAGTTAAGAGTCAGTTCTTACTTCAGTTAACAGTGGTAGAAGCATTTCTAATCAGTGACAATACTTCTTAGAGTATTTACAAGTTCTTCAGCAGGTAAAGACTCACTTGCACTGGCCACAGGCCAATACTTCCAAGAATTGAATTTTTGGGAGGTAAGCAAGGAAATGTGCCCTTCTCTCTATAGTCCATGCATAATCCTTCAAACTGTGCTTAGGAAGGACAAGAGGATGTCCACTGTTGTAGAAAGATACTACTTGGTCATTCAGGGTACTAAACAGCTTTCTTCTCTTGAAAACACACTTCTGTAGAAGGCCCATGAAACATCTGCCAGATAGATTGGGGATAAGGAATTTTTTAATTTTTTCTGAGACTGATTTAGACATTGTTTGTAAGAGAAAACCATAATCTAAAAAAGTATATTCTGCCAGCATTTCCCTGGACATGACCTCTCCAGCCATAGACAAACACAGGAAATACAGCTTGTCACTAAAATGAATAGGAAAACAGTTTTCCAACTCACTGAACTATACAAGTCCTATTCCTTTTCTTTTTTTTTTTACCACCATGAAAAGGGTAGGAAATTAAAGTGATTATTGCCTTGATTTTGTGTTAGTGTCTCAATGGTGACACTGGAAAGTTGTAAATCACCAAGTCACTAAAAAATTAGTTTGGTCCTAATTAAATTTATTTAAAAAATGTTTTCCAATTATTGGTAATCCTATAGTACTGATACAAAAGTATACCATATATTCAGAAATCCAGCCCATGGGGGAAAAGCTATTTAGAGACATATTGTTTTATTTTTTCCTTATAAAGTAAAACAGAAACTGAACAATCTACACATTTTTACTGTATTCAAGACCTTCCAGAGTGTAAAACTGTACAAAATGGTATCCTATCCTCATCTGACAAGCAGCAGCACTTGTCAAATGTGCTTATGTGAAGTGCTTTAAATAAAACAGCAAAGGAGTCAATTTTGCAGCAAATCTAAATTTATGAGTGAGGACTTGATGTGTCTTTAGTGATCTGAGTTAATATTGGACTAGTTAAGCAGAATAAATCACAACATCTCAAAAAAGGTAATATAGTAAGAAAAAGTCAATTTAATCATTTAGTTTAGCAGGCAAGCAATTTGTAAACATTCAGTAGCGGCAGCATCCAAGTTACAAACAATTTAAAAAGAATCAAGATTAGTGATTATCATTTTCCTTCTTTTTCCCCCAGGAGAAAAAAATGTATAGAAAGAAAAAATGGCAAAGAAAGAAAAAAGATTTGGAAATGAATGACTTCAAACACTACAAACATGAACATTCAGTTATGTCTTCTATCAATCAGCCTTCTATGCATCCTCGCTGTGTTTTATTTTAAAAGATATATCTACTTCTAAAATGCATTATGTTGCAATAACTTGTACGTGAGCATATGCAATCTAGGAAGTTGTTCCTGCACAGGGATGTGCACATATTATCTCAGTTTAAATCCCATTTGCAAAGGGAACATTTATGTCTTGATTCAATGCTTCTTTGATTTCTAGTGGCAGGGTGTCAAAAAGGTGATCTTCTACAACAAGACCGCTTTTCTTGAGCATTCGACACTGGCCCAGCTGGGCTGGCAAGCGGTCCAAGCAGTTTCCCTTCAGCTCCAGCTGAGTAAGCTGGGAGAGCTGACCAATTTTTTCTGGGAGGGAGGTGATGCAGTTTTGCCCCATATTCAAAGTCCTTAACTTCATGCATTTAAACAATTGTTTTGGCAGAATGTCCACTTTGTTCCCAGTGATATGCAAATGCTGCAGGTTCTGAAGCAATCCTATTTCTATTGGAATCATTGAAATGTTGTTGTAGCTTACATCTAAGCATCTGAGTTTCTGTAAACTAAATACTGCCACTGGTAAAGATTCGAGCTTGTTGTTGGAGAAATAAAGAGACTCCAAGTTTTTGACATGGGTAATGGAGGGAGGAATGGTAACAATTTTATTATGCCATAATTTTAAACAAGTCAGTCGTTTTAAATGCTGGAAACTGATGATCTCCTCAATTGTGCGTATGTTATTCGACTTTAAATCCAATTCTTGTAAATTAGAGAGGCTAAAAATAGCATGGGGGATTCTCTCTAGTTCACAGTTCTGGAGTTCCAGCTCAGCGACATTCATCATTTTCTTAAGGCTGTTCAGTACCAAGAGTTTAGTGCCGTCATTATGAATGACTAACTTTGTAAGATGTGGAGCCACATCTGTAATGTTGGAGGGAACTTTGGTCAGATTGCTTTTCACATGGAGAATCTTAAGGTGCCGCAACTCTCGGAGAGATTCAAGTCCTATCATCTTATTGTTTTCTGAGTTCAAATTGCCTATCAAGTACAACTCTCGAAGGTTTTTGAGCAAATACACCCAGGCAGGAATTTCAGCCACATCGGTGAACTTCACATGAAGGCATTTCAAGTGATCTCGGAGAAAGCTAAAAGCAGTCTGTTCAACTTTTGCAGGGCAGTGGCAGAGGTGGAGCTCTTGGAGGTTAGTCATTTGAGAAATCTTAGCAGGAATTTTAGCTTCTGGAATCAGTTCAAGTTTTAGCACATCCAAGTCTGTGAGGTCAAAGACAGCATCAGGCACTCCTGACAACATGAACAGGTGCAACTCCTGTTTGTCCTGGGCATTGCGTGACACATGCTGCCTGAGTTTTTCAAATGTCCACTCATGGTTCAGACTAATTTCCCTAAGTTTGTTTTCACTGACTTCTGACAAGAACACACCAAAACGCTTGGAATACAGCTGGTCATACTGGTCTACCATGTGTAGAAGGAACGCAAAATCATTTTTGACATCTGGAATGTCACTGAAACTGCTCTCTTCTCTGACTTTTTCAAAAGAATATTCTTTCAGAGGTATCCTGAATAACCAGAACAGAGTGTAGAGGCAGATAAAACCATAAACACAAATAATGGAAATATAACTGATGAGAAGCTTTTTCAACATGTAAGCCATGTTGTGGGTACACTCAAATACCTCATAGCCAGTCAGGTGCTCAACTTTGGGCTTGCAGACATGCTCAAAGCTGATTGCATTGACAAAGTTTGCAGTGTAGCAGAGAATGAAAATGAACTTGGCTGTTTTGATAACTGTTTGGACCACATAGAGTTTATAGATCAAGTCACTGTCTTCTACATGAGCACGGAACTTCCTGACTTTCTCAAAAAGGGCTTTTGCCTGTTCCCCATCTTTTTTGTCCAGGATCGTCATGCTGGGGACTTCTATCACAGGCTTTTCAGCTGAGAACTTGAAGCCAGTTTTGTTGATCATTGGGGTACTGGCGCTGGGGCTCCCCTCATCACTGCTGGTAGACACATGCTTTGGTAGAGTCTGGGCACCCGTTATTCTCTGTTTGTTTTCCTCTGAGTCTTCACATGCGGTCTCAGACAATGCTTTAGTAGTCCAAGGAGATTCAAAACACTTTCCTAATATTGAAACAAAATGTTCTACTTTTGAGCATGTTTTGGGATATTTGAACCAAAAGTTGCTACTGACCATGAGAATAATAGTATGGATAAGAGCAAGGTATGGAAAGTATTTAGAATACCATGGAAGGGCCAGATGGTAACACATCTGATTGATAAACACATATTGCTGAAAATCCAAGTTTGTTTTTCGACCTGTTGGATCTTTCTTCTCTTTCCTCGCCTCCTGACTTGGAACTGTGGAATCTGGGTGAGGATATGTGGCTCTGAGAGGTATGTCAGGTGTCACAGCAGATGTACCAAAGGAAATGTCGTTTGTTATCCGCCTGTCTTGGCCTTGGTTAGTGGCTGCCATCTTCGGGATTTCGGAGGTGACATCTGTGTTTCCTGGTGGCATGTGTGCCTTTGAATTTACAGGAGATGGCAAAACTGGCAAGCAGACCACCTGATCTTTGGTAAGTTGCATGGTTCCTGCAAAGATGGCTACCATCAACATAACAACAGCCAGGTAATCCATAAACACATCCCACCATGGTTTCAGGATTCGGTAAGTTGGCTGAATGTCATTAAGTGAAGCAACTTCTGCGAGGGTAAACATTCCTAGAAAACGAGAACAAGACACTGTTACCAAGCTGCAAGTGCTAACAGTAAATGAGGAAAAATTCTGTGCTTGCTCCAAACTAAAGTTTTCTCATCATCCATGTTCTACCTCTTTGTCCAAGATAGGTGTGGTAAAAAAAAAAAAAGGAATATATATGAGGGAAATGATCACTTGTTTCTAATACAGCAGTTTTTTTTCTTTTTTCTTTTTCTCTCTTAAGAGAAAAGGGGGAAAAAAAAATAAGAATGGCATTCCAGGTAAGAAGTAATGGCAGGCCACAGAAAGTATCTGAGGGTTACAGTTTAGATCTGGGATGTTTCCCAAAGGGTGGCTGGATCATATGGGTGATATAGTCAGTGAACTAATTTACTGTTGAGCTCATAGCTGATTTGCTGTTAGGAGGTGGGACCTAGTTGGAAGATGAGGGTCATTGGGAGCATGATCTGGAAAAGTGATCTTCCTTCCTGGATTTTCCTTTTATACCCTGCTTCCTCGCCACCACTGTGTGAGCAGCTTTTCTTCAAAGGTGTTCCTCCTCACTATGCTGTTTCCATGTAAAGGCATCACTTGCTCTTATTTTGGAAGAACTAATATCATGAAAATGGCAATATTTCCAAAAGTAATCTACAGATTCAATGCAATACCTATTAAATACTAACAACATTCATCATAGAACTAAAAAAAGCAATCCTAAAATATTTATGAAATAAAAAGAAGACTTAGAACAGCTATAGCTGTCCTGAGCAAGAAAGAGTAAAGCTGGGAGTCGCGTAATTGAAGATTCCAAGTTATATTCAAAAGCTACAGTAACAAAGACAATATGGTAGTGGCAGATTTAACAAATAAACCAAAGGAATCAAGCAAAAGACACAGGAAAAACCCCATGCACTTACAGCCATCTGATTTTTAACAAAGGGATAAAAAACATACATAAGTGAAAAGGCAGCCTCTTTAACAAATGGTACTGAGAAAACTGGATAGCCACTTGCAGAAGATTCAAACTAGATTCCTATCTCTCACCCTTCCACAAAATGGATCAAAGACCTAGATACAAAAACAAAGTTTGAAACTGCTGGACAATAACACAGGGGTAACACTTAAAGCTACAGAAACTGGCAGACTTTCTGAATAGAACACCAAGAGACAGAAAGTAATATCAAGAAACAACAAATGGGAGTAGATCAAATTAAAAAGCTTCTATACAAAAAGAAAACAATTGGGGCCAGAGACTTAGCTCTGTAGTGCCAACTGCCTCACAAATACAAGGTCCCGAGTCCAATCCTTGGTACCAAAAAAAAAAAAAAAAAAAAAAAAAA
>NW_022900945.1:23293933-23334623 GCF_012274545.1 Fukomys damarensis | reverse complement strand
AAAAAAAAAAAAAAAAAAAAAAGGCAAATGAACAGAATAATTCCTAGAAGTATACATGGCAAATAAGTACATGAAAATATTCAATATCTTCACACATTTGGAAAATGCAAATCAAAGCAAGTTTAAGATTCACATTATCCCAGGCAGAATGGCTATACTGAAGAACGCACACACAAACACACATACAGCATGCACACCCTAAAGAATGCTGGGAAAGAAAAGAGGCTGGGAGAGGAAGCCTTCTACATTGTTGGTAAAGATGTAAAACAGTATAACCACTACGGAAATCAGTACGGGGATCCCTCAAAAACTAAAACTAAAAACACCATTTGACTTAGCTATAGCTCACCAGGATATATTCCTGAGTTAAAGATATCATGCACCACAGTCATATGTTAGTACTGGATTGCTTTTAAACTCATTGAATTTGGTACTCACTGCATTTTGATGCAACATCCCCCCAGTACTCATCTTTGATACTTGATACCCAAACTAGAACTTTCAGTGTCAATTCCCTCATGACTCACTACTCTTATCCAGCCAAAACAATCTGGTACTCATTGTTTTCGGTATTCATTTATTCCCACTGCTGTAACCAATTAACAAGAAGTACTAGACATCACAGATAAATGGATAAAAGAAAATGTGGTATGTAGATGTAATGGAACATTATTCAGTGATAAAGAAAAATGAAATCCTGCCATTTGTAGAGAAATAGATGAAACCTGAGACCATCATGCTAAGTAAAATAAGACTCAGAAAGTTAAGTGTCACCTTTTCTCATATAAGGAGCTTAAATATAAATGAATAAAATGAAGAAGCGATAAGAGTTAACTGAAAGCAAGACTCTTGGAGGTAGGTAGGAGGAGGGAGAGAAAAGAGGGGTGAAGAAGTAAAAAGTGATCAAAATATGCTTTATATGTATGCACCAATTCACCTCAAATGAACATTATTGTTCTGTACTGTAAAAAAGATACTTAATAAAAACAAAACACAAAAAAAGGACAAGTACTCAAGATTTTGGGAATGCAGTTTTTAAAAAAATGAAGGGTAAAAAATGAGATTTTAATCATTCTGTGTAAGAGCTGCCTGCTATATGTGCTGGAAGGATGCTGATTCTAACTCTGGATTCAGCAAATAGTACTATGGCCAATTACTAGTGTCCTTTTTGGATGACAAAATGGAGAAGAGTAGCATTAGAATTTGGAGACCCCTCCAAACCATCTCACTTTTTTCTGAAACCCTCCCATATAACTAATATTGTAAAGAGTAGGTGCATTTATAATTTCCTAACACAATATAATTATTCAGTTGTACTAGCAATCTTTACCTCTAGAGATGACTGGTTTTGTAAATCAAATATCTCAACCAGGTAAACATAAGTCTGAGAACTTTAAACATCTAAACTACTGAGTTCTTATAATTTGTGAAAATTGCTAAAAATCACATTCCCAGACTTTAGGGCTAAGAAATGCGTGGTTTCCTGGACTTGTAAAAAAGAAACAACCAAACGTATTGGTCAGCTTTCCTCTTGCTGGGACAATATAATGTACCTGACACCCTCAATTTAAGGACAAGAACTTTATTTTGATGTTTAGTTTCAAAATCTGGTTGGTTGACTCCAATGCAAGAAAAGCAAGGTGGAAGGGCTTCTGGAGGAAGCCTCAA
This sequence comes from Fukomys damarensis, assembly GCF_012274545.1. Classification (NCBI taxonomy): domain Eukaryota; kingdom Metazoa; phylum Chordata; class Mammalia; order Rodentia; family Bathyergidae; genus Fukomys; species Fukomys damarensis. The sequence continues at coordinate 23,332,955 of NW_022900945.1, read as the reverse complement.
TTTATGGCATCCAGAGAGCAAAGAGTACAGGGAGAGCCCAGGGACAGACAAGGGGGTGTGGGGATGGTGGGGAGACCCTCCAAAGGCACAGCTCCAATGATCTATCTCCTCCAACTGGGCCCGACCTGCTAATGGCATATTCAGCAGTAAACTCATCAGTGGATAAAGTCACTGATAGGTATAATGTCACCATGACACAATCATCTTCCAAAAGCCCCACTTCTGAACACGTGAGATTTTTGAGGGACATTTCATATCTAAACCATCAGATGCTGTCTGTAGCCCCCAAAGGTCCACATCCACCTCACTATGCAAAATATACTCCATCCATATGCAGGAGTTACTAAAGTCTTAAAGGTTCCAGCATTGTTTAAAGGTTTAAGCCAGAAGCTCAAGGCAAATTCTTAGCTGTGAGTCCCTGTACAGATCAAAAAGAAAGTTAAATTCATACAACATACAATGGCACAAGTTAAACATTCCCATCCTAAGAGAGAAATAGGATGAAAGGAAGAGGACTAAAACAAGATCAAACTCAGGAGAGCAAACATGAAGTCCATTAATTTCATATCCAGCACCCAAAGCATTTGGTGGCAAGGTATGAGTTCCAGCAACAGAAAAGCTAATTAACACAAGGTCCTTTAAACCCTTTTCATCTCCAGACACCTCATGTTCTATCTTGGTAACTTCTGGTATCTCCAAAAAGCCATTTCTCTTGTTCTCAGCCCCTCTCCCACACACTGTTTTCTCTACCTGGAATACTTCTTTCACACTCCTTTCATTAAACTATCTGGTTTCTGTTGTCTTTCCCAGGAAGCTTTCACTGTCTTCTAGTCTCAGTGAGGGGCTCCTCTAATGTCCTTGTACAGGATTCTGTATTTCTGACCATTATAGTCCTCATTACATGGTGTTTGCTTATATGATTTTCCACAAGCTTAATAAAATGAGCCAGGAACTATGGTCATCTTACTTCCAATGTTTGACACATATGCGGTGTTCAATCAATGAAAAATGTATAATTACTTGATTATCACTTTTGGCAGCATAAACATATGAGAACATTTATTAATTAGTGGTTCACATACAGCATGTGGTATTTTATAAGCTTAATTGCCATCACAAAGTAAGCTGGAGCCGTGTAAAAATAAAACTATTCCATGCCTCAACAACAACAATACACACACACAAAAAAAAAAACCCCAAAAAAACAAAAACACAAAAAAGGGCACACACAGCAAAGAATCTGTGGAATCCTTTGTAAGTGGTGATATTCTGAAGCTGTCAAAGCTTCAGTGGTGGTTTTCATACACCTTATACTTAGGACATGCTTTGATTCCAGGAGCAGGCTGATTGTGTTTAAAAAGGACAAAAAAAGAATGAAAAGGTAGTGGCAGAGAACACAGGAATATAGAGTACTATAATTTCACTCTGTTCCACCCCTTTCCAGCAAGGGTAATAGAGCCAATTAACTTTAGAACAGCATGCAACAAATCCTAGTTTAAATGAGTTCTTTTCTAGTATACTGTCTACTCTGCCACCCCACCAAGGATTATTTTGCCTCTGCATATCCTCCAGCCCAATTCTGAAAGAAAAAAATCACTCTCTAATTTCCAGGTCAAGAACTGTCTTTTATGTAAATTCCTGTCATATAGTCTAAAGTGAACTGTTTCCAATCCTAGTTTCTTCAATTACATTGTTTGCTATTTTCCATCCATACACCAAATACTGTCCTAGGAAATTTACATCTGATACAAATCCCTACTTTTGCATCCTTGGAAATAAATCGGTGAAAAGTTTAGTCTTAGGCTTGAGAATCAAAGGAATGGCTCCATTTTAAAAAATGTTATATAATGTTATAAATCCATCAGAACCCCTAAAATGAAAAACATAGGCACTGCTGAGGATGTGGGAGCAAATGAAAATCATACACTATTGGTGGGAATTATGACTCTGCATAACTACACTGGGAAACTTTGTGGTATTATCTCACCAAACTGAATGCATACTCTGTAACTTAGCAATCACAATGCTAAGTACATACTCAGGACACATACCTGTCAAAAGACATGTATAAGAATTCTTGTAATATCACCTATTAGCCTCAAACTGGATGCTATCCAAAGGCCTATCAGCAGAAGAATGGATAAATGAAATGGGGTAAAACATCAGAATTACTGGTAGTTTCTCTAATATAATTTCTGTCACATCTGTGCATTTGCATTTATATTTCTTGGGTCAAACCTGTATTCCCTATCCTTTCTAGTTCTCTCTGCTCCTTCTTGTCTCAGTTTAAGAATCAACCTTCAGCCGGGCATGGTGGCACATGCCTATAATCCCAGTACTTGGGAGGCTGAGGCAGGAGGATTGCTGTGAGTTCAAGAACATCCTGGGCTAAATAGTGAATTCCAGGTCAGTCTCAACTACATAGTAAGACCCTGTTTCAAAAAACAAACAAACAAACAAAGAACCAACCTTCAGTGAAGTCTTCCCAATTACCACATGCAGACTGAGGCGTGAGACTCTCTTGTATCACCAGGTCAGAGCAATTTTCTTAACCTTTCTTTCACTGCTTATCATCCCCCACTAAAGTGGGAGCTCCTTGTAGGCAAGGACTACCTACATCATCTCTGTCCCCCTGGGGCTCTCCACCCAACAGTACCTGGTAAATGTCTGGTGATTTCCTTGACTTGGGTCAATGTCCTGAAAAACTGCCTTACAGTGGTAATTAAACAACTTCATTGCTCTGTCTCCCCAAGAGCCAAGGACAAGAGTGAGAAATTTGTTCTTTCAGCAGTCAACCTTTTGCTAACAATACAGACACTGGTATACAAAAAGAGATTCTGTTAGCTCTGATTTAACTTGGTTAGAAAGGCCATGTAAGCTTCTAAGCTTTGTACTATTGGACAGTAAGAATGCCTAAATCACATGTTATTGTGAGAATCAACTGAGAGTTTACATACGAAGAAAGTTTACTAACTAAAGTGCTGCAAATATGATAAATAAGAGGTGATGCACTCTGGTAGAGAACCTATGCTTTGGCCTTAGATGGGATTTTAAATCCAGGATTCCACTACCAATTATTTGGCTTTCACAGCTTAACTTTGTAAACCTACTTCTTAACCTCTCAAGGGTAAATTTCAGCCCCTCAGCAGACTAGAGAAGTCTATGAAGGTTTAATGGGATCCAGGCAGTGTTCTTTGTATGCTTCATGTATACACATCCAGCCTTTTCCAGCCAGAGCTTTTGCATGTTTTCATGTTCCTCCATTGTATGTACCTTCTTTCTATGCCAGTTTCTTTGTACTCTAGGGAGAACACATCCCTTCTCTCAGGCCAGGGAAACTGATGGTGTTTTCCCAGTAGTAGTCTAGTATACCCCGCGGAGGTACCACGCCTTAGGGTAAACCAAGGAATGGATGACACCAAGGTATCTTGGACACAGGCAGGAAACTAGTACTTTCCTGGAATACCGGGCCACTAACTAGCTTGCATCTCAAACACAGGACTTGAACTAATGTTTTTTAATCCATTTTTACCCACCAAATTCTGATATAATGACACTTGGCTTTCCTATCTCCCAGGAAGTGGTTTCAACCATAACTGAATTAAACATGCAATATCACTTTGAAAAGCAACTTTCATATACTGAGTGTGTACATATGTGTGTGTAAGATATATCAAATATACATTCATATAATACAGTGTATTAAGTAATATGATTCTTAGGTGACTTTTCAATGAGAAGTCAAGTTGATGAGAAAGGGGAACCTCTATCTGAATTCTGGCATTTTTAGCTTTAATCTCCTTAGTAAATCAGAATTCAGAATGGCTATAATTGGTTATCAGGAAATTTGTGGTGCTTTTTTTGGACCTAAGTAAGGCACGATTAATTAGTATGTATTAACTGCATATATTCTTTAGGCTCTCCTTCAAAAGATAGTGCTATCTATTACAAAGGACTTAAAATTTATGAGGAAGTAAAATTCACATTCTAGTGCTTTTCTTCATCAATAGCACAGCTGAAAATCAGCTTAATATTCCTGGAAGTAAACAATTTTCATGGAAATCAAGAAAGCCTTTTTGTACTAGAACTTTTTGAAAGAGGTGAATTACTGGACTTTGGATGGTCAAAGCTGATCAAAAAATAACAAAAAATAGCAAAAAATAAAAGTTGAAGCAAAAATTAGCAGGGATCAAATCTAAATTTTTAATGCTTATGACCCAGTTCCTACTTCCTTATTAAAACATATGGTCAAAAGCAATTTGGCAAACAATAAATCAGGCTCAAAAATTAATGAATTAGTGGTGTTTGTTGGCACATGCTGCAATCCCAGCACTCTGGGAAGTTGAGGCAGGAGGACGGCAACTTCAAGCCCAGGAATTTAGCAAGATCCTGTCTAAAAAACTACTGCAAATACACACACACACACGTGCACACACTCTCTTAACATTAGGTTAAAAATCAGAGGAGGATATAATAAAGACCATTGAATTGCATACTTTCAATGAGTAAACTGTATGGTATGTGAATTTTATTTCAGTAAAGCTGTTGAAATACAGAATCCCTCAGTCAGTTTGTTTTACTGCCTATCAACAGAAACATAACGCTAAAAGTAGATATAAGCTGTAGCCTATTGCAGCTGTTTGTACTATTAGACTACATTCTAGATTGAATATACTTTAAGATTAATGCCTTGTTATTTTGTTACAGTGAGTTGGTTCTGAAAAAACTTTAAGATTTTTACTTATTCCTCTTGAGCATCCATGCTTCATTTATCAAATCTTCATTAAAACCTCACAGAGTAAATGCATTAGAAACACCAAGTTCGTGGGTGTCTGGCACAAAATAAGTAAGCCCTCAAAGGTATTTACTGAATTTGAATGCAAAAAAGAACTGCAGACTTGGTGTTTAAAAACCATTATGACAATTTCTTGAATTCTGAACTAGTATATATCACTACATACACACCGTAATCCTGAAATACTGTATATGACTGTTAACAGGAAAATATGATCACTTAAAAATTTTTAAAGTTAGGCCTATCTAGATATGGATCTTTAACATGCCTATTAAGGCTTTGAAATGTTATTTAAAGAGGTTAATGTATGAAAAAGTAAATGGCTTGCTTAATTAATCTAATACTTGACTTCATGTAGACAAGATTTCCCTACCCAATCAAATACCAACTTTCATTTTCTATCTCTAGATTCGATTGAAAAACAGTCTCGTTTTTGGATAAACAAGTCAAAGGAAGAATATCCAAGAGACCGGTGAGGGTTAAATTGTCAAATACTTTACTGAAATAAAAAGGTCCAACTAGATCATCAAAACAGATGACCCTCCCCCAACATGAAACAAACAAATATGTACAGGTACATTCAGACCCATATACACCCAAGTTATATAGCAAAACTTCATATTGTTAGAGAAAATAGCAAATGCTTCAGCTCCAAAATGATGCAGGCGTGATTTCATTTTTTTCTAAGAGACCTCTGTATTACTACTGGTTATATATAACTGTTAGTAGTTACAGATACTATAGTTATGCAGGATAATTTATTGAAGATATAATTCCAAATACAAATAAAATATACTTTATTAGGGTTACTCTCTTAAATAATTATAAGAAGTCATACTTTTAAAAACAGTTACTGAGCAGGTGTGATGGCACATGCCTATAATCTCAGCTCTCTGGGAGGCTGAGCCAAAATGACTGCAAGTTTGAGCCTAGCATGGACAGTTTAGCGAGCCCTAGTCCCAAAATAAAAAAAGTTAAAAAAAAAAAAAAGGGGCTGGGGATGTAGCTTAGTGTGAAGTCTCAAAGTTCAATCTCTAGTACCAAGGGAAAAAAGTTCCCTTCAATACTATTTTGGGATCTCAAAAAACAAAACAAAAAAGCCTTAAATTCTTATGGGGAAAACCAACTGATTAAAAAAAAGGTCTCTTAAAGAAAATCTACTATTATCAGATTTCACAATGGGCAAAATACACCCATTTTGTTAATCAACAAAAGCTTTTTAATAAATCTATTTAATACCTGAAAGAAGAGGACCATAGAAAGTTCAAAACTTAAGAAATATAAAAAGAACTTTAAACAAAAAGCATCCTAGTACTTCATTTAGGGTTTCTCCTGAGAGTATTCCTATTCAGAGAAAATTTGCTTCAAAGCCAAGGAACAAAATGCTAAATGCATGTTAACAGATCTAAGGCAAACTATCCTAGGAATTAACAAAAATGTCTTAGGAAAGTGCTGTGAATTTCTGCTTTTTGTCTTAGCTCTTAGTTCTAAAAGTTAAAGGCCTATGTTTGAGAGATCTTACTCATGGAATACAAAGGAGACTCCCAACTCAACGTTTCCACATTTTATTTCACAAAATCCTAGAAATCCTCTACAAATTAACACTGGCATTTCCTTAACCATAAAGTCAGGAGGATAGAAGGTTTTGGGCTGGGGATTTAGCTCAGTGACACCAAGCCTGCCTTGCAAGTGCAAAGTCTAGTTTGACCCCCCCACATAAAACAACAACAACAACAACAACACCCAAAAAACAAACAAACGCTTTAGTTCCTACAGGCTCCATTTGGGGTGACACTTTCTACTAGAAACATTATTTCACTTAACAACTACTTACAGAATTTGTTAGGTATAGGCTTTTTGCTAGATCTGGGGATTAAAGGGAATAATTTAAAATTATGCTCTTATTGTGAAAGCATCTTACAGGAGACAAAATGAGCAGGGTGGAATCAAACTTTTATAATCCTTCCCTCATCAAGTTTACAAAGCTGCCAGAGATTTTTCTTTTCTGCTTTTGTAATGAGCTATATCCTCATCCCTTTTTAATTTTGAGATAAGGCCTTGCTAATTTGCTAAATTGCCCAGGATAGGCTTGAACATGCAGTCCTGCTGCCTCAGCCTCCCAGAGTGCTGGGATTACAAATGTGTACGCCCACATCTGGCTAGCCCAGAGATTTCTAAATTACATTTCTAAATTACCTTCTTTCCATATATAAGACAGACACATTAGTTCCAAACTGACAATTTTCCTTTTTCTGTTTACTCACCTTAGCTATTTCTCTGTAGTGTGCATGGCATATGCTGAAACTGGGCTAAGGGAAATGGACTAGGATGTAGATCCCTGAAACCCAAAGCAGTTTTCCATGTTTCCACAACCTTACCACAATCTCTTCTCCCTGGGGCAGAACACCCAACTATTCACAGACCCATGGATATCTAACGCAGAGAGCGATGATGGGGAGCCTGCAAGTCCTTATTCCTTGTGTGCGTGGGGTAAAGGTGGCTAAAAAGCAACCTTGACCAAGTGTTTATCCTACTAACCCTCAAACACTTTTCAAAGGTAGAAAGATAAACTGGGCTTGTTGGCATAGACTGACAATCCCAGCACTGTAGGAGAGCCAGAAGAAGGAAGATTCCAAGTTTGAGCCCAAACTGGGCAATAGAATGACAACAGAACTCTGACTCAAGCAAAAATAAATCAAAGGGCTGAGAGTTGTAGCTCAGTGAAAAGGCCCTGGGTTCGACCTTCAGCACGTCCCCCCAGTAGTAGAAAGTTAGATACTAATACAAATTCTAACCCTTTGATAAATAGCTTATTTAGTTGAAAGGGATCCTTGGTATGGAGACTGAAGCCATTACAAATAGAAATGAATGTAATGTCAGATAATGGCTGTTTGGGACACTTACACAACCTTAGTTCTGGCTCCCTTACTCTTCTTCCAACTGGTTTGAATTCCTCCCTTACAGGGAGGTGAGTTTATTTTATTTGCTGGACCCCAGGGTGCAACACAAAAGAGGCACTTAAAAAAGGTCTGCTAGCAGAATGAATCAGGAAGACCTATATAACAGCATTGGAGACGAGCACTTTGAAGGCACTGAATTTGAAACAAATGCCACCCGCAAGAAAAGGTCACTATTAATTATGCCAAAGTAAAAAATGATCAGCTTTGACAGGCATTTTCAACATCCCATATGACAACACATTAATAGCTCTTTGTAAGAGGTTATTCTGAAGCTAACTCATTCTAATAGCCTATGTGTGGGCAGTCTGGCTCAAGACAAAAGATACGCGTAGGTGTATCTCCACCATATCATACTCCTGATGGGAGAGAGGTGATAAGCAGGCATGATCTCCAGGGCAGAGGCAGACAAGATGGTCACAGCACACAACAGGTGACATGAAAGGCCAGGGGAAAGGGAGCTCTAGAGGGGAAGCATCCTTGCACTTACGAGGCTGCCAAATCCTCAAGCCTCCTCCTCATTCAGCATGGTGTTTTCTGGCCTTTAGAACAGGCTGGCAAAGGGGGAGGGATTCTGACGAACAGTGACCCTGAGTTAGTGGACAGTGTCCTATCTGACTGTGTGCAGAGTGTACTATAGTCAATAAACAAAGCAGAACACTGTGTCCAAGTATCCTACAAGTGCCTGCCATGGGGTAAACCCCTGGTAAAGCTATCTGTCATTATTCACTGTTGAATAAAAATGTTTTATATAAAAAATCCAATAAAACTTCAACTTTACTACTTGGTACTAAATTTGCCTTTCAAAATGAACTGATACAAAGAGCTGGACGACTCATATGTTCTCTACTTGGCTTTGGCTTCTGTGAAATTCATCTACATTTTGTTTTGTTTTGTTTTATTTTGGTGCTGGGCATTGAACTCGGGCCCTTGTGCTTGACAAGGCAGTTGGCAGAACCACTAAGCCAAATCCCCGGCCCCTCATCTACATTTTATATAGGTGTTACAAGCTTTCACTTTTTGTCTAAGTCCTCATTTTTATTTACTTACACATTTACTGCTCCACTCAATACTGTACTGTACATTCAGGTGTTAACATTATGCAAATTTCTGGGGAAATTTGGTAAGTAAAATCAGACATATTCCTTCTCTCCTAGAGTGCAGAGTGCAGGTGAAGGAAATATTCATCTCCTTGGGTATATGAATGAAGCCGTCCACTGTGGAAGTGCTACCAAGAGAGCAGAGGCTGCTGCTGGTATACCAATGCATGAAAGAAGCATAAGGGCAGAACTGTATTTTCACCCAGCCCCTTTCAAAAGGTCCTGAACTACTTTCACATCTCTCATTTTTGTTTTTTCTTAAAGAGAGCTTCTTTAATGTTTAAAATTCTGACTTCAGAAAGCCTTAACCCTTACCCTGGTTGCCAAAAATATGAAAGTAGACAAAAAAATGTGGGATTCTCCTGCAGTCAGCAAGACTAGAGGGGATTTTCTGAGGAAGTTATGGCTGCAGTAAGGTGTAAAAAAAGGCTAAAGAGCAAGCCTGGCCCTGAACACACAAAAGCTCTATAGAAAATAGGAGCACAGAAAACTGAGTTCAGGCACTGCAGGGAGCTTAGGGAGCGAGTGTCCCATGTGAGATGCTGCCAGTCCCTGGAAGCTGACACTACAGACAGCAGAAGTCACTGATGTGTTTTTAGTTGTGGGTGGGTGGAAATTGGATTTTTGTCTCTTATGAAAAGACTCTGGGCTTCCTGTACAAGTTTGTAATTACAACCAGGCTATAGAGTAAATGGATTGTTTATAGAAGCTAACCAGCTTCCAAAGAAATAACAGGGCTTTATAATGACTGATGGAAAGGTGAAGCAGACAAGGTGGTAAACATGATCCCAGCTTTCTTTTTATTCTCCATATCATTATTAAACTCTCCGTTCTTCCACTGTCATTTATATAGTTTTATTATAAATGAATTTTTCCACAAGGCTTTCAAATTTCTTTAAAAGTAGGCAGACTATATATAATAAATAAAAAATAATAAGCCCTCACATGCTTGGATAAGAAATATATCACGAACTCTATAAACCTAGTGGGAAAATACTATTATACTGTTATTAACATATAAATGATTGATGACTATTCTACTGCAATAATTCTGGAGTCAAACATACTTTTAAATTCCAAAATATTTAAATTTGTATTTACATATATTTAGAAAACACATGCATATTGCAATATTATCAAAAGGGAGCCAGTTTAAGAACCTTAGTCAAAGCCTAAGATTATTCAGGTTAACAGAATATAGTTTCTAGAATAACTAAAATAGATACCAGTAAAACAAAAACACACAAAAAAGCTTCCTCATTACTGCTTTTAGGGCGACAGAAAAGGCCACATAGTTTCATTCTTTCTGAGGTTTTCTCTAGTCAATATTAAAAGGAATTTACATTTTATATAAGTAAACAATAGTCAAGCAGTACTGCAACAGTGAGGGTGATGTTGTGCAAAGACACAAGGGTAATAGTTTTACAGTGACAGTGAATCTCTTACAGAAGAGTATCTAAACTGTATCCCCAAACCCACTTACTTATCACAAAATGCCAACACTGCAATTAAACTTGAATACTGAGGTTTTAGTTTAGGAAAAAATGCATACATTAATATCTTTTGTCTTAAAACCAAATACTATAATCCTATATGAGATAATCAACAAATGGCATAATTTATACACAAATAAACCAGTCTCTTTAATTGAGCTAATTTGAAATAGAATTTCAGTTTTAAATGGGAAGGATAATAGGTAAGAACATGGCTTAAGGAGTTAGCTTGCTTGAAATTTCATCCTATCGCTACCTTTTACCAGTTCATCTGTAAAATGAAATACAGATATTTTTTATCACTATGTAAACTCAGGCCTTACTTCTCATCAATGAAATGGCAATAACACACCACTGTGACAAAGCACACATATTGTTCTGACATCAACTACTCCCTCAAACTGGCTTGGATGTCCAGACATATTGGGGAAGGCCCAGGATTTGGGATGTGGCGGTGATGGAGAGTGAAAAACAGAGGCTCTCAAAGTCAGGAGTGTAAGTGAAAAAAGGAGAACGGGGAAAAAAAGTCAAGAAAGCCAAAAGTGAAGAGAGTTTAAGAAGGTAAAGGCATAAATCAAACATAGTGGTACCTTGGTTCATGAACTTAATTCTTCCCATGATACTGGTCACAAACCAATTTAATTTCCCCATAAGGTCAACCTTGAACCTAACCATTGAATATAATTTGGTTCTCATTGTATTCAGTTTGCAACCAGAATCATGGAAAGAATTGTGCGAGAACTGAGGCACCACTGTAATGCAAAATTTAAGGACAATCAAGACCCTTAAAAATTATGTACAGCCTTTGACAATATAATATTTGTCACAGAGAAATTCATTATTGACATTAGGAAACATCTCAGTTAACTCGAAATTCCTCCAAAGGGCTGGCCTTTTACAGTAACACAAATTCTTACTTTTAGAATTAAGGATAAACTGGTAAATTTAGTTAAATAATACTTTTTTCTCATTTTAAAAGATTTGATAAAACAAAGAAATGTGTTTTTAAATTAAATTTGTTTAATATTGCTTCTAAGCAGATCTGAGGACATTTAACTGGAAGCTTTTCATGATCAGTTCCCTTTCCCCAAATTATATAAACTACTGGAGTTTTAATAGTTACAATTATGACAGATGTTACTAATGCTAAGAAATATTTAAGCTTAAGGGTGTCTTCACTCATCAATTCATCTCAAACACTATACACTGTATTATGTAACTGAAAATCTGTATTTGAAGAAAATTTATCTTGCCCATACTAGACCTCACAAAAATGTTTCTATTGTGAAGCTATTAAGCCAATTACCACTCATATTTTTGATAAATGTTTGACTCAGGCAATTTGGTAGGGGTTGGGGACACAAATGGTAGAGACAGTCTTGGCGCTCAAGAACTTAAAGATCTCTTCAAGCTTACCTTAAATATTCTGGGAAAGATAGACCACTACCACCATTCTAACTAGAATTATTAAACAAATTAGTATCTAAAATAACAACAATGTACATATCAAGAAGTCTGACAATGGAGAACAGCAATATGTAATAAAATTAAAGACATAATTCATTATATAAGCTGGAAGGCTTTTAGAATGACAAAAGTGAGCCATCAGGATAAGGTACAAACAGGGATTCTTCCAGAAAAACCAGGAATTACTGTCATCCACATAGGCTAGAAGTATCTGATACCATAGGCAGGAAAGTTGTATAAATAAAACCTAGACTTTTTAGACATATAATTAATCTGCAGACATCACATATTACATATTTCCATTATAGTCCATTCTAAGTAGTTGTTATCTCAGGTTAGTCTTCACTATTTTATGAATAAAGACTGGCTTTTTATCTTGACAGTTAGTTGCATGTTACAACTATTTTTGATAAGAAACCCTGAATTAAAAAGATGAAACAGACATAACCATCCATGTAAACAGCACTTTCTGTGTATGTATTTAGCATATGTGTGAAAATGGCAGTTTGTACTGCCAAAAGTAGGAAACAGCTGATGCTGCCCACAGCTGGAGGATGGCCTGTATCAATCACTGAGAGGATCAGTATTTCAGCAAGCACGTATTCATCCTGTTACTAGTATGCTAGTATTCCCCAGCCAGGGAATTAATGCAAATTATGCCACACGCTGAGAGATGATGCTAATTTATACATCTAGGGTGGAGAACACATAATGGCAGGGAAAAATGCTAATTCTTCCACTGAGAAAGAGAACAGGCAATATACCAGAAAACATTTTGAAGATGGTGATAAGTAGACACCAAAATTGTTGAATATAAAGTATGAACGATGAAAACAACAGGAAAAAAAAAAAAGTATGAGGGACAAAACAAAGTATAAAGAAAAATTCCCTTCTATAAGTCTGTATAAAATATATGCTTGTATATCTGGTGTTACCAAATTTCTCCACAAATGTACTGACAAGATAAGAGCTACAAACTCTCTTCTAGTTTAACTCTGCAATGGGGAGAGAAAAAACAGGCAGTGAAACCTTTTACCTACATAAAGCTGCTGTTGAAACTTTCAGGGTAGTTCCAGATGGGTTTGAAGAAAAACAGAACAAAAGGAAACAAAACAACCTGGCCCATTTCATTTCTTCCTAGGATACTTTTTAAAAAATTAAAATTTTTGGTACATTTTAGATATACATAGTGATCACATTCATTTGTACCTGTACATGACATATCTTGATCCTTTTTTCCCCATTCCTCTCCCCTTCCTTCAACCTCTCTTCCCCTCGTTATTCACAAAAGCTTTGTTTGCATTTTTTCCTATTCTGTTTATTCCCAGGCTACTTTTTTTGCAGTGGGGGTGGTGTACCGGAGATTGAACTCAGGACCTTGCACTTACAATGAAGGTGGCAGAACTACTGAGCTAAATCCCCGGCCCCCAGTTTACTTTTTAATCAAAGCAGTTCTTCATTTTTATCAATAGACAATTTATTATCTCCCAGAAACCATTCTCCCTATCCACTTTTTAGTAACACACAGATGCCATAATCAACCCCAATTTAGCTGGGTGCACTGGTGATAGGACTAACACCTTGCTGTCTCATTTACAACCAGGTCTGGCCACATGGAGAAGTGGAACACATAGCATGCAAGAGTTTCAAGTTCAGTGTCCTTGTAACCTCCATAAAGACTAGGTTACTCCACTTAACCTTTCTTTTTTCTTTTCGGGTAATATCCCCTTTTGTAGTTAACCCTCATCTATAATGCATATATTGCTACAAATACTACTGAAGGGCTTAGAGTAAAAGATATAAAAGTGTTTTTAAGCAAAAAATTATAAAACATAACATCGTTAAAACAATAAATTAGTATAATATAAAATCATTACAACAATACGAAGTGATATTATAACAATGTTAATAGGGTAAGACCTGTGAGAGACAAAATGCACTGGATAATTGAGGACTTTTTTTCTCAGTTGTTATAAAAAACAAAACAAAAATCCTTTATTAATTTGGGCTGTCTCAAAGAGAAGGAGAAGACCAGAAGTTTCAGAGGAAGGTACACAAGGAAGTCATCCGAGTCTCATATCAGCATACTCAAGAGCAAAACAGTCCTTTGTGGTTTCCCAGAGCACAAAAGGGTGTGGCTGGAGCTTTTGGGAAGTTAAAGGATGCAGGAGTGGGATTTTTTCAGGAACAGAATTCAGAGAAACTATGATGACACTGGCAGATTTGAATCAGAAATGGGCAGTAAGGAACCTTTGAAAAGTTTTAACGTGTGAAGCAATGAGATCATTGGTCCATTTTAGCCTGTAATCCCAGTACTAAGGAGGCTGAGGCAGACGGATCACCACAAGTTAAGGCCAGACTGGGCTATAGCAAGATCTTATTTAAATAAACAAAACAAAAACAATTCTAGCAAGTGTGTGGAAGTGGGACTGGAGACAAGTGAGTGGAAGCATGGGAATGCATGTAGTCAAGCATTTCAAGGCAAATTCATTTGTTTGGCTATCTAAAATTAGTGTAATAAATCTAAGCAGAGAGAGCTAGGTCACCTGAATGTCCAGAGAAGGGTCTAGGACAGAATTAGATTTATGGGTAATTAGTATATAGAAGATGAGAGCCTCCCAGGGCAGAAAAAGATAAAAGGCCCAGTTTTGGGGCTAACACTTAGGAAACAGGTGGAAAGAAAGGACTCAGACTAGACCGAAGGAAGAAAGGGCCAGAGAAGAAGGAAGGAAATTAGGAAGAGAAGGCTGGCCTGGGAGCCACACCAAGGGAACACTTCAGGAAGAGTGGCAGTAGGCAGCAGCACATGGCACAGCTGACTGCTGGACCTGGACTGGAGGCCCCTGGAGAGTCAGTGGCTCATGTCCAGTGAAGAATTCTGACTCGTGGTGGGCAAAAAGCAAGTGAAAAAGTAAACATTCTCTTCAGAAAACATATCTGGGGAGAAAAGCAAAGCCTGGGACAAAAGCAAGAAGGGAAGAAGGCAGAAATAATGAAAGATGTAATTTTAGGATTTTAAAATTTCCCATTTTAGGATGGGAAAGGAGCATAGAGGAAGAAACTGAAAACAGGGCGAGGAAGTACAGAGATTTTTTTGACATTGCACACAAAGTCAAATCACATATTATTGTAAACTAGTACAGTAATTAGTAGGTCTAAAGATTAAGGCATTCCAATTTCTATGGAAGTTATTTAACAGTTTAGACATACGATGTTTGCTTTTCCCATCACTGAGTTGGTAAACATTAGTCTGGCTAACCAACACCTTACTCATCCCATAATAAAACTTTGAAGAATGCACCGAGCTGACCAGAGGTGGAACTGGGGCCAAGGTGGCTCTGGAGGTCTAAACACTGGGTGTTGAGCACAGTGTGGTGTGCATGCATGGGATCCGCTGAGTGGGGTGCAGGGAGGGTTGAGAGGCGCAGCCGTCTGCTGGGCTGGGGACAGCACAGGGCCAGGATTGACGAGGACGTGTTGACTACCCTGAAGATCATTATTATTGGCGTGAGTGGGGTAGGCAAGTCCAGCCTGCTCCTGAAGTTCACAGAAGATACTTTTGATCCAAAACTTGCAGCCACAACAGGTGTTGACTTCAAGGTAAGAGTACTTTCAGTGGATGAAAATAAGGCCAAACTTGCAATATGGGATACTGCTGGTCAAGAGAGGCTTTGAACATTAACTCCTAGCTACTACAGAGGTGCACAGGGTGTTATATTAGTTTATGATGTCACAAGAGACACTTTTGTTAAGCTGGATAATTGGCAAAATGAACTGGAAATATACTGTACAAGAAATGACACAGTAAACATGCTAATTGGAAATAAAATCAGTAAGGAAAATCGTGAAGTTCATAGGAATGAAGGACTGAAATTTGAATGCAGTCATTCCATGTTATTTATAGAGGCAAGTGCAAAAACCTGTGATGGTGTGTAGTGTGCCTTTGAGGAACTTGCTGAAAAGATCATTCAGACACCTGGACTGTGGGAAAGTGAGAATCAGAATACTAAGGAGTGAAACTGTCACACTTGGAAGACAGCCACAGACTGTGGTGGTTATTGTTCTGTTATAAACTCTGGGAAGTTCCATCTCATGCATATTTGACGAGACAGTGAAATCTTTCTGTAAATAAACTGTAACTTCTACTTGCAGTTTGCACTTAATTGTTTTGTGTCATGGCAGTAAATATTTGCGAGAAATCCTACTCAGCAGCTTTCCCAGGGAAAATGTTATGGTATGCATGCACAGTTTGTAGTCTGCAGTTTTTTTAATGTAACAAAATAGGTGTACCTTTATGAGTACATTTGATTTTATGATTTACATTTATCATATAATTTTTTAGAACACTCATCTATCCAGCATATGTTACTAGAGAGTCTGCCTTTGGTCTCTTTTGCTTAAAAAGTCCCATTAAGTATTGAATTACTTGATGTGTAGAACTTCTAGACCCACTGGGAGGTAAACAGATACCACCAAGCTTGTCAGGTTTCCTTTGAGGAGTAGCAGAGCATTTCCCTATTTCCCAGGATGTCTGAGAGTCTCTTTCACTACTAGGTGCAGACTGTAGCTCGGGCCACTACATAATTAAATTTCTATTTGTTCTGATGATGCTTTCAAAATAGCGCTGGTGTATTACAGAAGTTTGGTATTACTTTTTGACTTATCTCACTGATTGGGTAGGTTGGTTGTCCGTAGTTTTAGTCTTACGATAACTACAATGGAATTATGTTCCTTGGCACAGTGTTTTGAGTTACACGGTGTTCCACAGAATGGCAATAAGGTTTTGCCTCATTTTCCCTTCAGAAGAACATGAATATGTTGATTGAAACTGCTTTAGTCCATATCACTTCTAAAACCAACATCTTTTTTCCCAGATGTTGGTTGTGTTTGTCCAGGTACCTTCATTGTAACTCATGTAATGTGTATGGTTATCTGTGTCTTAGGGCTTTCATAAAGGGTTAGTCCACTTTCACAAACCTATTTCTGTGTTTTGAGGGGTGGGGAAAAACACTAAATGACACTTTGAGAAAGGCATATTCCTTCCAGACTCTAATGTGTGGGAAAATACTTTTAAAGTGAAAATGTTGATAATTTACTGTGACAAGTAACCATTAGTCTATCAAAACTAACTTGTACGCTAATAAACCTTTGCCACCATATTATTTTCTAACTTCTTGTTATCGTACATTGTGTGGTTTTTTTCACTCTTCATATTTAATTTACTTTGATCTCTGCTATTTTAAGTCTATTTGAAATTGAAACTTCAAAGCTGGTCACGATAATACCCTTTAATAGGATTCCAATATTCATTTCTTGGCAGTTTATTCTCTGTGTAGAATTGCATATGATAAACATTTTTGTGGACCTTTGGGGGGAAGAACTTGAAGAATCCTTTTTGGGAAAGTATGCAGGAAAACAAGGTGCCTCTGCAAAATGATTCCACAACCCATATAACTTAGTACCTCCCTCTTACCAAACCCGAAGTATACACACATGGCCACAGAAGTGAGTAGCTTTGTGTATGTTCAAGTAAAGCAAACAGTGCCAGACTTTCTTATGCCCTGAAACTTCTGAGGCAGGTTAAGCATTGAAAGAACTCAAGTCAGTGCACACTGAAAGGAAGAAAGTGGCAAAAGAAGTATTTATTATTCCAAAGGAGAGTGTCAATGACCTAAGCAGCTTAATTTACTTCTTGTTTCCTTGGATACGCTATGAAGAGGAAAAGATGAGGTAAGGAGGTGAGGTACTATGTGTTGCTGGTGTCTTCACACCACAAATCTTGGGCTGTGTTAACCACTCAATAGGGAGACTACTGCAGCAGACATGCAGGGAAGCCAGGAAGAAAACAATCCCAGCTGAGGAACCAAGCACTTTCACACTTACGTTCATTAAATGTCATATCTGTCATGAACAGCACCATTATGATTCCAGTTTTACTGAAACAGGTTTAGAAAGTTTAAGTAATCTGACTAAGACTGCTAATATATGTGGACAGGATGCAAACTCAGATCTGATCAACCCTACCAAGTCCACAGCAACACCTTTCAGCTTGTTTTCAGTTTAGTGGTTAGCTCAAATTAGGGTGCAAAAACTTACAAATAATTAGAAGGAACATTTAATGAAGGAGACAATTGTTACCACAGGACACCAAGACAAAAGTCTAAAACATGAAACTACAATTTACAACCTAACTCCTATTTAATGACAGTATCACCTGTCTTTTCATCACCTCTGTTTTTAAAAAGCCCTTCCACAGATTCCAGTAAGTTTGATCCTTACAAAATGCTTTGATACAAAGGCATATTATTAACTTCATGTTTCAGTCAAGAAACTGTTGCAACACAAAAATGACAAGGATGGCAGGATGGAATTTATAATCAGAGAGACTCATAACATCACATATATGAAATCAGCCACAAATAAGTAATGTAATCTCAAATTTTTACTTTTCCAAAAGTAATGGTTAAAAAAAAGTCAGGCCAAATATTCAATGTAAGCTCCTCCTTACATTTAGGTTATGAAGATTTCCTTTTTATTTGGAATTCATGTAATATTAACTATAACTGTAATTCTTATTGTCAATGAATAATTCACAGAGACCAATTCATAAATACAAAATATGTACTGCTTGACCTCTGTGAACAGAGTAGTACATACCTTACCTATTATTTGTGACTTTATAATGGAGGGGCCAAAGGGACTTGGTATATTTATTACATTATTATTTTATTTTGTCAAATAAATTTCCTTTAGTGATTCTGAAAAGATGTAATGGGTCACATAAATGTTCTGTCGCTTAAATTAGGAGGTGAAAAAAAAGTGGCATTAGAGAAAAATTTCTCCCTATTACTTTTAGCTCGTCACTAGTTACATAATCAAACCTACCAAACCACATCCTAGTAATCTATACCTGATGACTGCTTTCTGTAAACAATGGTATGTGAGGACACTGTGTTTCTTCATCAACTCTGTTCTTTTTGCACTAATGACACAACCACAAGCAAAAAACAAACAAACAAAAAACTAAACAAACAAAAAACCAGACCTGAATTGCACAAATATGGCTGGAGAGATAGTAATACCAAAGATAAATTATAGTTCTCCCCTAACTCGGTAATGTCATCAGCCCCACTTAGAGCTGTCTGCCCAGGCAAATCTGCTTTAGTTGGTTTTCACTGTGTTGTCAAAAAAATAAAAAAACCAAACAAACAAAAAAAACAGAGAGAGCTTGAGCCATACCAGGTAGCATCATGGGAATTTCTTGCTCTCACACAATACTCTTTAAAGCTCCACTGAGTACATCTAGTTTTTAAGGAAATATTAACAAGGAACAAGTTAAGGGTATTTTCCACTGGTTTAAAAATAAAGCATTCTATTCTTTAAAAAAATAAATTTCAGAATTATAGGAACAGGAAGCAGCAGCTGGATTTATCAGCCTTCATTTCCTCTGAGAGTCATAGTAAAGAACTCCCCAATGAGACAAAGCAATGCTGAGGCTAAGCCCCTCCTGCCAGGACCCACAATTCTGCAGCGACAGGGTTACGACAGTAGATGGTGACTGTCCAGTTTGAAATCACACTGTCTACTTTACCTTATAGAGTTTTTAATGTCCAAGCATTGTGAAAAAAAAGGCAAACCCTGATTAGCACCTAAACGCACACATATAATTCCTAGATGTGCCTGGTCTTCTCTCTCACAAAGCTATGTCCCTCTTGCGCCCACTCCAGGGCCTTCAGGAGCCCAAGGACATCAGAAGAGCAGGCCACATCCTCAGGCACTCTGTTCTGATGGTTGGAATGGAAAAGAAGCAACGAAGTTGGATGGATTCCAGTCTTTTTTCAGGCACTTGTGAACTTTGGTTGAAATATTTAATCCTGCTCAGGCTCAGTGTCTCATCTGTGAACTTGCAGCGAGATCACATGTTCACAGAGGGTTAATGAGATGATACCTGTGAAATATTGTGTATGCCACACATAAACAAACATCAAGACAGACTAGGATAACAGCAATATGTGTACTTATATAAGGGGTTTTATCAGTTCCAAAGTTTTCATAAGTATCATTTCATTTGATATCCAAAATGATACAGTAGGACTGGTAACAATGGCATTATCCTCACTGTTTCATAATTATCATTTCATAAATGAACCTGTCTAGAGGTACATGGAGGGAAAACTAAGCCCTAACTCTTTAGCAAGTATTCAAATAATTTGAAAACATTCCTGGCAGCATGTGAGCGAACAAGGCTATGAAAGCCACTTGTATCAGGGCTGTTACTCTGGGCAAGTCCCTTTACCTCTTGGTCAACACATGATTCATCCACCTGTCACTGAACTGATGGCAGACAAAAATAAGTCAGACTTGGTTCCAACTCTTGAAGAACTCACTTGGAGGCATGGGTGGGGTGGAAAAAAGTGACATATAAACAGATTAATTACAAAACACAGAATATGGGGTATGAACCAAATGCTGTGGGATCACAGAGCAGGAAATGACTAACTTTGTCTGGGGGACTCAAAGAATTCTTCTTATTTGTAAACTGAGAAAAGAAGGAAATAAGACTATAATTTGTCAATGTTTATTTTGGTGCCTAAAACAGAAAACTAGGCTTGTCATCAACCTCAGTAAACAGCACAATTCCTCTTACTCATCTCCTAACAGCCAATGAATTTATCATTTAAAATAACTTAAATATCTTAAGTGTTAGAAAACTATATTCCTTAAGGTAAAGAGATAAAAAAATCTTAGTATTTCAGAAAATGATACACAATATGTCTAGAATGATTCATCAGGGTTCTAAAGAGTTTGGAAATTACCAAAAAGCAAAAATGGAGGAAGAACGCGCATATTCCCACAAACTTTCTTTTACTCTGCTGTTTTATTATTATCTTGAAAGTATTTTCATTGTGTTCACATAGAATTTTAGAGAATTATTTCATAGTGATTTATAGTCCCCGTCAGATGAAGTGGATTATATCCAGATAAAAATTAAACTTCTGTGAATCAAATTTCTGAAAATTAGTCATGTTTTAATTGGCAATATTAGTAATACTAAACCAAAAGCTCTACATTTAATATTTAACATATTAAGTATCATTGATCCATTTGCTTTAAATTAGCATCGATACTTACTGACTCTTGGGGCCTATGGATTTTCTCTAGTCAGTAATGCTTAGGTTTAGGCCTCAAAATTAATCACTAAAACCTGCCGCTGTAAAAGTAATTGCCAGAACACCAACAGAATAGAGAGACAAATAGGGTTGGGGAGAAGGGTATATATCACAATTATTATGTTCTGAAAAGGAATTTTTTTCTCAGTAAAAAACAAACTTGCTTTGTAACTCAATACTTTATAGAGAGTATTATGAAACAAAGGAAAATAAGGAAATGAAGCAAAATAATTCAAGCTATAATTTGCTGAGATTCAAGTATGTGCTGGGCACTTCGAGGAAGGATTTTATGAGACTTTCATTTAATCAGTTCAAATTCTTGAAGCAAATTAGGTGAACAAAAGAATGAAACTTAGACATGTTAAGTAATATCATAAAGTAATGACTGAAATGTGACAGTCAAGGAAACAAAACTAAGCAACATATGTGTGTACACACAGACATACAGAGATAAACACAAGGAGATGAAGAATGAGCAAGGGGAAAAGTAATTTTTCTTTCTCTCCTTTTTTTGGGTGGTGCTGGGGATTGTACCCCGGGGTCTTGTGATGCTAGGCAAGCCTGCTATCACTGAGTTACACACCCAGCCCTGTTCTCTCTCTCTCCTGCAAAAAATGAATGACACCATAAGTACTAGGTCTAGATGGGCTCTAACTAACTTTAATAAAGCCATTCTGGCACCCAGAAGGGCATGGCAATTTTTTTCGGTACTGGGGATCGAACTCAGGACCTTGCACTTGCGAGGCAGGACAGTGCCACTGAGCTAAATTCCTGGCCCTGGCAGGGCTGTTTTATAAAGTTAATGCAAACAAACAAAAAACAAGCATTCTATTAAGACACAATTCTCTTTCCAAACAACTACCTTGTTTTTTTTTTTCTTTTTAAAAAACTTTTTGTTATCCTTTTAGAGAAATAAAAGAAAGTATTCAAGTGATTCTTGATGAGGATATTGGTTTTACTGACTAAGTTGTCTTCAAGTCAGAAATTACCAATGCTAGGGTATAATAAATTTATTGGTGGACAAATGGTAAAGAATTTAGATATACACTTATAGGGAAAGACATTTTAGGCACCGAGGGAAGGTCAAAGGCCCCTCAAACTGTCATTTATCAACCTTATAATCAAAATTAATTACAAACAAAGTGATATTGTAATATTTTATAGAAAAGTTTTGTCTAGGATACAGTTCAACCTTCAAATAAGTCAATGCTAGTTAGTGAGTTTTGGGTACCTGGATCTATGCTCAGAAAACAGATGAATAAAATTCTTTCATTCCTTCTTTTATCTGCCCAATTATGCTACATGGTGTTCTAGCATATTTGCTGCAAATACTGATAGCTCCTAAATAACCTGGGCGCCACAAACAATTCCAATCACAGGATTTTAAACTGTCTTGCCTTTTGTTGAAAGCAAATATTTTAATGCTTTAATGAAATATTAAAATGATACAGGTTGTCCATACACCAGGAGAATTACTGTAGGCTTCTACAAAAGAAAATTTAACAGTTCATCTCCGTAAGACAACATTATGATAAAGGTAACTCTATAAATACTAGGCTGCTCTATCAGAAACTACAATCAAAGCTAATTCCATTTCACCACACAATTACTTCTACTGGAAGAACACAAGGGTACTCCAAGTTCTATTTCCAGTAGAAATAAGAGCATTATAACAGGATTCTAATTCCAACATTGACATGCTGCTGGATCCCAGCAAGGACAATTAACATTTCTAGGTTTCAGGTTCCTTATTTGTAAAAGGACAAGACTATCTATAGTAGGTTGTCTTTCAGGACCTTTCCTGATCGAAAATTCTAAGCTTTAGTTCCCATTTAAAATCCAAACTCAAATGCGTCCTTTCAGGTTATCCCTTTGCCATCCCATTCCAAGGCAAAGTTTGCTAGGCTCTCTGAGTTTCTACACCATATTTACAGTTCATTAGGATAAATGTTAGGATACAATTATTATTTACCCAGCAGACTATATATTATTTCTGAAGAGAGACTGCCTTTCTGATCTTTATGTGTTTGTCACCTAACAGATTCTAGCTGCCAGTATACAAAAGATATGCTATAAATGTTTGTAAAATGGAAATGAAGTGTTTGTAAAGGGGGATGGGAGGAGGGGTGAAGGGAGGGCAGGGATAAGGGGAAAAAATGAGAACCAAGACCTGTCATGTAAAGGTACAAGATCCCAATAATGAATGTAACTGTACTGTATACCTAAAATGTACCAATAAATTCAATGAGGAAAAAAAAATATATAAAAATAAAATGTTTGTAGAATAAGCTTCAAATCACAACAATAAGAGTTCACTTAGTATTTCCTTTGTTGAGGACTTTGGTTACATTATAAACATTTTTATTTATACAGTATTTGCACTTTTAAGAAGGCAATCATGAGTTGAGCAACAACATGAGCTAAGTGCATTTTAAATAGTAAGTTCAAGTATGTAATACATTTAAGGAAAAACGTTCAGGTTAAGATTGCTAAGATCCTTTGATGCTGTACTATTTTGATTCACCTTGTAGAGCTTTAATGTCTTGTGATTCACCTTATAGAGGCTTCACATTTTTTTGTTTTACTTTATAGCGCTCTAACAGTCTTTTCCTCCTTCATTCCTCCTGTAAATTATGATCATGAATGGTGTTGTGCTCATTTTTAATGAATTTAACTGTTCAAGAGAAAAAGTGATCTCATAAGGTCAGAAACTGATTCAGAGATGGAAAAGATTAAAATGCTTGAAAGGAGGGAAAGAGAAAAAAGTTTAAGATTAACAGCAACAACAAAATAATTTTAACTAGGTGGTAGAAGAGTGAGGTTAGTTTAGGCCAAGGGAGCAAAGAAAGAAGGGTGTATGTTCTCTGGCCTGCAAATATTTAGCTTTCAAACTCCAAAACAGAATTTCATGTAATACTTTTCTGTTCTTCGGTGTTTATTTTCTTTGTTCATGCACATCCCTGGTGATGAGGAACAAAAGGAAGTGAAGGCTGCTGGCACTCAGGCAGAAAGGTACAGTGGAAGACAGCAAGCCCAGTCTAGAAAGATTGATGGGAAGCCCCTTTGGATCCCTTGTGTTCAACATGACAAATCACAACACCCTCCCTGTATGAATAAATGCTAGCGCATTTGTTTGGAGGAGACTGATTTATCCGCTCTGGGGTTTCTTATAAAGTACCACTTGAATTAAGATGAGCTGAAGTACACAGTGTAATTCAGATCGCTGGGCTCTACGCACACCTACTCCCTTTCTACCCTATAAACTGCAAAAAAAGAGCTGCTGAAAAGCTGGAATGAAATAAGCAGGAAAAGCAAACTAAATGCAGCTTGGAAGCATTAGCCAGTGAGGCTGAGTCGTGATGACTCAGCAGGTTAGAGTTGTGACCCTTATTTTCTGGAGTTCTTACTGCATTTCTTACCCAGTGCCTACTACAAATGCATGCACATGGGCCGGTCTTATCCCTAAGCCCATCTGAGGACAACACAGACTAGCTATCACAATTTGGCACCACACACAGGCAAGGCAGGTGCTTAGAAGGCCACCCCCAGTTTCTAGGTGACAATGAGCTCCCAACAGTATGGCTGAGAGCACCAAAAAAAGGACAGGTGCCATGGGCAAGAACACACCTGGCCAATCATGGTCTATTTTAAATTCTGTAAAACTCTGTTCTTTGGACAGGGCACAAAGTTGGAAAACAAAAAAGTTGAAAACAAAAAAACATAGGTAGGATGGAGCAGGATTGTGGGTTCTGTGGGCAAAGCACTACAAATGATCTTCCAAAGTTAAGCCATCAGCAATGGTAATAATACCGAGCCTCACTGCAATGATGACAGTGCTCTGCTTTGTCCTGCTCTTCAGCAGCTGAAATGCACTTGCTTCTGCTTGAGCGGACTGCTGTCATGCAATGCATTCTGCTTGTATTTAGAGTAAAATTCAACTTTGGGCTATGTCATGCTCACCACATGTCTGGCAGGCAATGCTTTTGGGCATCGTATGAACAGGTGCTCAAGTTCTGTTTTAGTCAAATAAGGATTGGTTTTTTAAAGGCGTTTCAGGTGTTGAAAGGAGGTCAGAAGTGAAATGTGATGGATGACAGTCAAAACACCAGAGACTACCATGGCTACTGCATAAAGTGTGCACCCTCTGCACACTCACAGCCCTGGAGATTTAGCTCAGTGGTGCCACCGCCCGCCTCGCAAACACAGGACTTGAGCTCTATCCCCAGTACCCTCCCCAACAAAAAAGAAAACTGGGGTTAGATCATGGCTGTCCTGACACCTGTCTTCCCTCCCCAATGAAGGTAACCAGGGCCCAGGTCACCTTTACCTTGGCAGGTATTGAGTCCAGAGGGTAATTGCTCTCCTCTTGCTGTACCATCTGGAAGGAACTCCCTAAAGAATTCACTTGGGGGCTGGGGATTTAGCTCAGTGGTTCTGCCGCCTGCCTTGCAAACACAAAGTCCCGAGTTTGATCCCCAGTACCAGAAGAAAGAAAGAAAGAAAGAAAGAAAGAAAGAAAGAAAGAAAGAAAGAAAGAAAGAATGAATTCACTTGGCCTAGCTTCCTACCCGAATCCTCCTCCTCATTTTCTCTTTGGGGCCAGCTGGCCTGCAGAAGTGAGGAACTCTGGCCTCCTCTCCTATGAGTGGTAGATAGCTTTTCCCCGAAGGTGGCCAGCTTCTGTAGTCCTGCTGTACCAGGAAAAAAAAAGAAAGGATGAGTTGGTATATCTAACTCTGGGATAAAATTTCAGGAGGCCCATCTGGCTGCAGACCCAAACCCATATTTTCCAAAAAACATTATTAATACTAAAGATGACATTTTTGTATTTAACCTGAAGATATGTAAACAATAACATGGTGAGAAGGAAACAAAAAAAAAACCAAACAATCCATTTTTGGTCTTGTTTTTGAGTGAATATTAGACCACAAAGTCCAAAACATGTTATCCAGAAATTTCTGTATGAATTCTTAGACGGAAACGTGGAAATGATACATTTAAAAGAGAAATAGTTCTATTAAAAATATTACTGATGACTTAGCACACGGAAATGGGTTTTTGACCCATGCAGCACAATGACTTCATGGAAAGTTTCTCCCCAGTATTTTATATGCCAAATGACAGGTAAAAATTTAATATGACAAATGCTTCCTTCATGTGTGCTGAAATACTGTAACTTGAAGGGCACCATGACATTTCCTCACAAGTTCTCTGTTTTTACAACTAAATATTTAAACTACCCTTCCTTCATAAAGAGTCACTATAATCTCCAAATGAAATGTTTCCATGTAAAAATTTGCCTGCAATCAAGTAAGGCAGCTGTAGACAGAATCACAACAGCAAGGCTACCTGTCTATTAAATCATGATTCTAGAATGAGGATGCTAAGCTGTTCGTTTTTCCCTGCAGCTTATAGCACCTAGTCATGAGACCTGTACAGTGCCGAGGGGCAAACAGAGCCCTAGGTAGAGAAGGCCCCAGGTAGAATAAACCAGCAAGAGGCAAATGAAACACAACCTGAGCAGAAGGAAGAACTGGTTAATTCAATGAGTTCAGATCCTTCCACTCTTCTTTTATATTTCTGTAGAGTCATTTTACGGAAGAAAACAAGCAAGCTCATTTCATTACCTGCTTCCTTTCCCTTGGCTTGACCTGAAAAGGCACAGCCAGGAATCTGGCCAGTGGGTAGCTGATATCTTTAAAATGGTTTGTTGTCTATTAAGCTACAAGATGCCCCTTAACTCCCCCAAAGAACCACAAGGTCCAACTTTCTTGAATTCACCAGTGTTGGATGGTTACTTACACCTGCCACCCAAGCTGCTACTGACTCGGGGCTCTTGAAGGAGCAGCACTAAGGGGAAAATGCTTGTGGCTTTGCAGCAGTACTGAAGAGGAGGGCAAAAGAGCCTTTCAAGGGGCTCAAAGGATCTCTACAATTAGCCTAGTAGCTGGCCACACTGCTCCATGCACTTCAGTTCTTGAGGCCCCAGCATTTCTGGAGTGTCCATGGAATCACAGCAACAGGACCACCTCCTGAGTAGGGAGGACTCCTGAGTAGTCTCAGGCCAAACAAGGAATTCAGGGATGAGGGTATTTATTCATCAGGGCAAAAACAATGAGTAAAAGGCGTCTCCCAAACTACTAGAATCAAGAAATAAATGACATGTGGATATTATGTACTCCAGTTATCAAGAAAATCTTAAAAGCATACATATGATTTAGAAGAAATCAATTCAATCAGAAATGACTGTAAAATTTCGGGTCTTAATTCAAGATACGCAATTAGTCTTAAGAGCTCCATTCAAGCGAAAATGACTGAAATGTTCATAAGTGATTCCTTCTTATGGAATCATAGTTATTACTACAGTTACAAACATCAGCAAACACCCCAGAAAGTAAGTGTGGTAATGCAGCAGCAGAAATGTTTAACTTTCTGAAGGAAATTATCCGGCCTACACCAACCAGTTGTACTGGAATCCGGAAAAGACCCACTCCAGGGTGCAAAACTGTGCATGCTTACAGAGTGTGGAGATAAAATACCCAAGATCTTCCTTTCTGCTAGTCCTGCCTTCTCTTTCATCAGTAAGAATAGTGTCACTTGACTGGAAATTACATGTGGCAATGTGACACTGTCAATCTCACTGACAAGGTATTCATAACAGCCAACTTTTATTTTGGTCAAGAATTGGGGGGAAAAGGATGAAGTGAATTAAGAAGAAGATGGCATTACAGAGAACAGATGTTAGTCAGTGTTTTTGAGGGGAGGCATTTTCTGAAATTTTTTCTTGCTAACCATTTAAACAATTTTATCACAATGGAAGGAAACTCGACATCAGTTTTTCGTCCACTCAAACAAAGAGTGCTACGAGTTTCCTCATGCAACCCCTATCTCCTTGTAGTGGATTAACTAATGATCAATTTTGTAAGCCCGGATGAACTGAATCAGTGTAGTCTGGGTGTGGAGGATCCACCTGAGGATTATTACCAGTAGCCCTAAAAGAGAACTGGAGGGGAAGATGTTGGCCAGTTGATTTTCTAGGAGAAGCTTGCTGTGGATGGTTTTCCTCATGTGAAGCAGGCTGATCTTGACAGAGAAGGAGCTTGGGGCTTTGCTGTAGTAGTCGGAAATGCTGCTGTTTTCATCAGGGGAACTCTGATATTCATCGTGAGCATTACTTCCTCGCTCCAATGTGGGAAGCCTCAGCTTGTTGGCACAAATCCTTCATCTCCTTAGCATAGGATTTCTGGCTTCCACCATTAGCCTGAGGCATTGCCATGGGCTCTAGGCCACTGGGTAGAATAGTGGAGGACATTGCCTTGGACTCTAAGCCTTTAGCTAGACATTGTGTGGGAAATTTCTGGCGTCCAGGACCTCAGTGGAATTCTTTAGGCCCTGATGTGAGGTTAATCTCTTGTACTCCTTTGCATTTGACTTTTTTGGTAATTAATCCTATAAACTATATGTCTTGTAGTAAATGTATTCTCTTGTCAAATCCTGCTGACTACAACACTGCTCTTATCTGAACTTACACTATAAAAGAATGTGGGGCTCAGAGTCACATGGTCCAGGGTAGAAATCCTAGACCTGCCATTTATTAGCTATGTGGCTTCAGGTGGGTTCCTTTACCTCTGTTTCTTTGTTATCTTAAGGTGGGACAATAGCATTTTCCTGAGTGGTTGTGGTGACTCCATACATATACACATTTATCTCAGCACTTGGGACTTTTAATGTGTTTAACTGAGGATAATAACACAGGCTTATCCAGAGTATAAAAGTAAGAACTGGTAGTTACACGGGGCCTATGCAAAAGCCAGATGTTCCCCTGAATGGCAATTACACAGAGAGAGCCCATTAGAAAAAGGTCCTCTTATTCTATGGGCACAGAAGACTCAACTCAGTCATTTCTTTTTCATTGGCTACAGCATCTTATCAAAAGGGTCAGGCTCCAAGGACTAAAGGCAGGGCAAGAGAGAGATATAACACCGAATGCCTGAGTCTGGGAGAAACTGGTTTGGGGCAGTTCTGATAAAATAGTAGCAAACAGTTCACAATCATGGGATCCTGAGCTTGAAAACAAACAGGCCATTCAGATATGCACATTTTATCAGTATGGTCCAACTTTCCAGCACCTTCCCTTCATGGTCCCTTCGGCAGAAGCATCTTCCAGACTCCCTCTGCCTCTGAATTTTCATCATGCCTTCAAATATTTAGGGCTTTTTCTGACATTTAATTATTGTGAAGAAAACACAGCTCTCAAGTAAATAATAAACCCTGGGAGAGGTCAAATGTGCCCCACACTACTGGTCACTTTTCTCTTCCTTGTTGCCTCTTCCCCAGGATCTTTACATCCAATACAGAAGTGCTCGTAGTGCAAAATGAAGTGAAGAGCCATGTGACATGATGTGTAAAGTGAACCATGCAATAAGAGATGTATGTGTCTCTGGTTTGTTCCTGTCTCTGTGGGGCTTTGGTGAAATAACTGAGTCAGAGAAGTAGAGGGAGGAAAAACGAAGCCATTGAAGGTCCCAAGTGCGCAAGAGATTACAAACTGAAATTAAACAAAAATAATAAACCACAAAGTAAGTATAAAGAGGTCCAGCAAAGGCTGCTTTTGCTCGCATGACTGCTTTGACTAGGCAGTCAATATAAACTTCTTTGTTTGCAGTGAATATCAGATTTGTTTAAAATCATTTTCTAGTGGCATCTCTGCTTTCCAGGTGCCCTATATACATGTTTAGTCAGTCTGTCTGGTAACTGAGCCCTGGCCGGCACCAAAAAGGATTCTTTCCAGATCCACAGAGGCATCCATGAAAGACTGGAGTCTGGCAGGGGCTGGGTAGGTGGCAAGGGAGGTAAGGAGAAAGGGGGAGTGAAAGGGTGGGGCAGGGATGAGGACAGTCAGAGATAAGCAATGACACAGTTACAGTAAGGACACCAAGATGGATTCCTGCTAGCTTATATCTAGACAGAATTTCAGAAATGATCTGACCCCAGTCTTCTTTTACAGGACAGAAATGATGGCCCAATAACGGTGACTGGGCTGCCAGTTAGAGGCAGGGCAGGAACTGAAACTTGGCTCCCTGGCTGCCTCTTTAGAGCTCTTTCCACTCAGCACCTCTCCTCCTTATACTTACAGTACACAGGCAATCAGAGTTCAGAGAGATAGCTGGGAACTCAAGCTGTCTCGGGAAAGCCCTGCAGACTCTCATGCCCAGTGCTGCATGCTGACAAAGCAAGCAGCAGAACAGACCCATGGTTATCACAGCTTTTGATGAAACCATTTGGTCTTCTGATAGGATTTGCTGGGCTAGAAATGTATGAGCATAATTTGTTTCACAACCTTGGGGAAGTCTGGCTATTATCAGACACTCAACAACTTACAGCAGACAATTTAAGCCAACAGCACAAGAGTTACGTACCTCTTACCCACTCTACCCACTTCTTGACTCCACTCACCACTACAAAGGAGCTGACATCACTACTGGACACATGGCTTTGTGACTCCTGATTTCCAAGATGTTGCAATTACAAAGGAAACAGGCTGAAGATGAGACCTATCCTTGAGACATCTACTAAGGCTGAGAATAGTTTTGAAGCAATGCTGCTGCTATAGTTTTGTTGGTTTGAAAAAATGCGATTGACACAGAAAATTATTGTGCTGCTCAAGAGAAGCTCTGGCTCTGCTCTGCATGGTCAATAGATCACCTCTTTAGTTTAAATACAATTCAGACCTCCTGAACTATGAAGGTTTCCTTGATAAAACCAGGCTGCTTCCTCTGACAATTTACTTTCTAAACATGCTTAAAGTCCACCCCAATGTTAAACACAAACACATGTACATTATACCCGTCCTGGACAAGGGGTTATGTTTATCCTTTTTTTTTTTTTTTTGGTACCAGGGATTAAATTTGGGATCTTGCGTTTGCGAGGAAGGTGGCAGAACCACTGAGATAAATCCCTAGCCCTATCCACGGGTTTTGATGATGTACATAAAATCACTTGGGTTAATTCCTCTTCCATATCTTGCACAAAACTGGACAAAGAAAACAAGATGACTGCTTTGATCTACATCTTTCACCTTCTCCACCCTTTGAATTCTATGAGTTAGTCCCTGCCCAATACAAATGCTTATCTCCCAAGGGAAAGCAATAATTAAATAAAAGACCATTAACATCACAGCATCTCTCTTCTAGATTCTCATCTACAAATCTTTGCCCACTGGACTTCCTCTGCCTCAAGTATCCAGCTTTCTCAGATTAAACTTGTTCACTTCCTGTCTTTGTCTGCCATCAGTGTGTGTACAAGCATTCTCTAAATCTTTATGCCAGTAACCCCATCCTGATCTTTCCCTCATGCTCCCAGAGTAAGTACCCTGTGCACCTGTGCTCTTCTAGTCTTTTACCTGGTTTTAACTCTCTTCACTAAGCTGTAAGCTTTTGCAGAACAGAAGGAGATAGCTTAGGCATGGCTTTTTCCAAGGACTAATACAATGCTCAGCACATAAAAGCAGTGCAATAAGCATATAGTTGTAAGGCATTACCACACATTATTTAGCTGGATTCTTAGTGACACTGTAAGGCTACAAACTGTTGGTCACATTTTATAGACAAAGAAACTGAGGCTCAGAGAGATTTTACAGAATCCTTCAAGTCATCAGTTTTGACACCTCAGCCTCCCCAGATAGATTTTTACTGGTTACCCCTGTAATCAGTTAACTGTACAGCTTGCACAAAGAAGACAAAAGAGGAACCACTGATCCTCTGATAATAGGCATATATGTAGTAAGTGACCTGCCCAAGTGAAGAACAAATACATACAACTCTTTGATAAAGTAGAATAATTGTTGTAAAAGCAGGTATGATGATCAGATATGATGATGGAGTTTACATTAGTTCTTTTCTCAAGGAACTTTCAGTCCTAAAGCTCTGCAGACATGTCTGGAAGCCACGAAAGAGACACAAACAAAGTTTATCTGGTTATAAGGTCATAAAACAAACTGTCTCTGGTTAACTGCCAACAAGTCTCAGATGTCTTGAAAGAGCTGGACATGGGACAGCTGTGGTGGCCGCCAAACTAGAAGTCACTTGGATGTGGCTGATTATCCATTAGGGCTCAGAGAAGCAGCAACAGGCAGGAACTGGGGCAGCTGATGAGACAGGGTAGATTTAGGCCTTTGACCCTTCATGGCCTTCTTCAGAGTACTTGTTTCTCCTAGGCCGAGGAAAGTGATTTCCAGTGCAACTGTACCCGAGAATAGCAGCTGTACCCCAGAAAAGCACTCAATGGTAGGCCTTGTAAGAGGTGCTGCTTTAGCTGGCCCTGGGTATGGCCCTTGCATAGGCATCTGAACTGTTAAAAATTTCTACAAAGTAGCTCATCTGTTTGATACAAAATTAAGGTGGCAAGCACAATTATAACACCTTTTGAAACTTTATCTGAAGCCCATCAAAATTTAAAACACTTGAATGGCCACTTAGCATAACTTTCAGAGACAGAAATAGAATGTTCCTTCGCTATAAAATAGGAGATTTTCCAGGCTTTTCTACACAAACATTTCCAGTATCAGAGAACTTGCTACCCTCTAAGGTACTTTGTAGTTCTATATAAGAACAGGTGAACATTATGGCATGTAAACTGTATTTCAGTAAAGCTATGCTTTTAGTAGGTATTTTGTTTCATTTTAGGAACAGTGCTTATTATAAGAAAGTACCTGGAGATCATTCTGAGAAATTAACCTCCTTAGCTTTATATGACAGTGCTTATAAAGCGAGAACTATTGGTCCTGCTTTTGTTGCAGGAGCTACTCAGATATAAGTCTGATTCTTCCACTTGACTCTGGATTCAAGCACATTGGGCATGAATCCATTTACTATCGGATCTGTGTGACCCAGAGCAAATGAGTTCTCTCCAAGCTTCAACTTCCTTATTCAAAGAGAGCGTATTTCTTTTGTGGGATTTGTGAGGATTGGGAAGCCCTCTCTATCTGAAATACTGTATGATGTTCAATGAATAATGTTTTCCTTCCTTCCCCATCTCCATAATGGTAGGGCACAAGTCTTTCACCCAAGCCCCTTTTTGTGAGGACTGGGAAGCATTTTGTATTTGAAACAATGTCTGATGTTCAATAAATAAAGGTTTCATTCTCTGCCCTTCTCCAAAATGGTGGGGAGTCACAGGTCTTCCCCCAAAGTTCCTCTGTTGTTTAGGCTAAAAATCCATAATGTTGAACAATCCACAGATTTTTAAAATGATTCTTCATCAGGTAATGGTTTCTCAAATTTAAAAAGGGGTGGAAGCTGGGAGATGTAACTTAGATCAAATCACTGGGTTTTATCTGTAATTCTGGGGGGGAGGAGGCTCACATTATGCTATTTAGAAGATATATGTAATATACAGAAAAGTTTTTATTATGCACACATTTATACAAAGTCTGGAAACATAAAACATTGCTACATCTTGACATCCCCCCCCACTGCCAAAGATCTATATGTCAAAAGTTTGGTCCACCAGCCATAATGATACTGGGAAGTGGAGGAAACTTTAGGAGATAGGCCTCTTGGAAGAAGTCAGGACATCGGGGGTGCTCTTCAAGGAGTTATTAGGACCTAAGCTCTTCCTTCCCATCTACCATGAGGTGAACAGCATTCCTTCTCTGTGTGCCTCCACCATGGGGTAATGAGCCACTATAATCTAAAGCAATAGGGCTAAGGGACCATGGACTGAAACTTTTGATATTGTAAGCCAAAATAAACCTTTCCTCCTTTATGTTCATTAATTATCTCAGGTCCCGATGTAATAGCTACACTACATAAAATGTTTAGCACGTATTTGCTGTCATACCATTCTTTTCCTGGTATTTCCCACAGAAAAGTTACTCTGGATACTCTGCAGGGATACTCTGGAGTTTCAGGCTCAGAGACCTTTTGTACCAAGCCTTACAAATTATACACAGATATATGCTGCTTTAAGAAAATGCGAAAAAGAGATCACTAGAATCATAAAAGAATGAGGTATGATTATTCATTTTCTTAGAGGTCTCTCAAGACTATCTAAAAATAATTTAGCTTATAAAGAGTCTCACACTTTTCAGAAGCCCAATTGCTGTACAAAATATGTCACATGTGAATTGAAACTTGTAGATATGAAGATATTTTAGTAATTAAAAAATTTACATACGTGAAATCTGTTCACATAGATGAACAAAAAAGGAATATATACATCTTTATATAAAAATTTCAAATCAGCTGGGTACAGTGGCACAGATCTGTAATCCTAGCACTAAGGGAGGCAGGACTGCAAGTTCAAGTCCCACCTGGTGAGCCCCTGTCTCAAATTTTAAAAGGGACAGAAGCTGGGAGATGTAACTTAGATCAAATCACTGGGTTTGATCTGTAATTCCAGGGGAAGGGGGTTCACATTATGCTATTTAGAAGATATATGTAATAGACAGAAAAGTTTTTATTATACACAGTTTTCAGAGCTCGTTCAGGGCAAGGCTAAGTGGCCTTTGAAATGAAGTGCACGTTTGGGATAAAATTACCTAGCTGGGAATTTTTTAAGCCATTTATTTGTTTATAAGGATGGGTTGAATTAAATATACCATGTCTGGCAAGTCTGTAAACACAGGGTCTTAAAACCCATCTCAAATAAGAAAAACAACTTTAAGTTCCATTTTACCAACTTCATAATATATTTTATGAATATACAAGCTTATATTTTCTTTGATAGTAATATAGAAGTCCTGCATGCACTTGCAGTACAAGAATATGAAGTAATTTTTTCTCAAATATAGTCCCTAGAGTATCTTATCTGGTATTGTTATCCAGCACACATATCTGGAATGCCAGTCAATTAACACTGGGCACTGGAGCCCTGACACTGCATGCTCATTGGTAACAGGTGGGTAGGGTAAAATATCTGTAGACAGATTTGGATCCTGTGGCTAACAATGAAAGAAATTTACCTGTGGCAGGGAATATAGTTTTTTACTCTTTTATAACATGGTTCATTCTATACTTAACAGTATGTCCTGTGCTATATAAGCCAGTATCTATGCTGAAGTTGTCTCCTGAGGACAAAGACAGATATTTGAGTGTTAACTTATATTTTGCCTTTGCAGATATACTTATGTCACTCACATGGAAATAGTGTTAAGTACGCATTATTTTCTACAATTCAGCTTACTTAGAATCACACTGCTAGCATATGTTCCAGTCATCTTCCACAAATTCATTTCTTTATACCTGTCTCAGCTACTTTTCTCAATGCCGAGACAAAATACCTCACACCCAAAGTAAAAGGGAGAAAAGTTTATTTTGGGTTATAGTTTGTAGAGGTTTCAGTCTATAATCAGCTGGCTACAAGGCAGTGTGGCATGGCAGAAGGGCATTGCAGAATAAGAAGGAAGCAGCAGAAGACAAGCAGCAGCAGCAGCAGCAGCAGCAGCAGCAACAACAAGAGCAGCAAGCAAGCAACAAGCAATAAGTAACAACCAGGGAATATCTTTCTGTTCCTTATAGCCTACCAGGCTATTCACCCTTAGACTGGGTAACATTCACACCCAGGGTAGGGCAGCCTTAATCCTAGCATAGCACTGTGAATCAATTCCAATTATCACATCCTTTTCCCAGCATCACAACCCTTGATCAAGCCAGCTCTGAAAAGCCCAACCTATGACCACATGGGGCTCCGGGGAGACATTTAGACACAAGCCATAACAGTATCTCTGTGCTACAATACCAAGAATGTTATGTACTTGGCACAATGAGACAACAGTAAAGTGAGAGATAAGGGGATATGAGCTGCAGTAACAAATTACACAGACTGGTGGTGTAAGAAAATATTTATTTC
This sequence comes from Fukomys damarensis, assembly GCF_012274545.1. NCBI lineage: Eukaryota > Metazoa > Chordata > Mammalia > Rodentia > Bathyergidae > Fukomys > Fukomys damarensis. The sequence continues at coordinate 23,297,123 of NW_022900945.1, read as the reverse complement.
TTACAGTTCAGGAGGGTAGAAAGTGAGATCACATGACAGCATGCTTGGGTTCTGTGGAGCACCCTCTTCTGGGTTGAGACAGCTAGCTGACTTATTTCTCTTACAGCTACACACAGAGGAAAGGAGCAAAGGAGCGGAGAATTTTTTGTAATAGCAGTAATCCCATTCACAAGAATAGACCCCTGAATACCTAATTATTCCCAATGGCTTCACCTCCTAATACTATCACATTGGGATATGCATCTTTTGGGAGATATAAACATTCAGGCCATACAGGAGTCTTCAGTCTTTACATATCACTGGGACAGAGGTGGAACTTAAGGGTTTAGGCAAAATCTTAAATTGATTTGGAAAACACACGCAAAAACTGAAAACATCAAATATTTGCAAATACCAAAAAAGAACAAGCCAAATGAACGATTAAATTAACCTAGGTTAAAAACTCTCATTTACCACACAATGTACTATTGAAAATACACTGCCCACAGCCATCAAAAGGTCTTAAGTCTAAAGCTGAAGGCATGTATCAAAGCAGAATTTTATACTATTAGAGTATTTAAAAATAACAAATGCCCATTAAAGTACAGACAGGTTTTCTACTATGGAGTGTCACTGTATCTAGGGAAGAAATGTACACTTGGGATGACAAGCTCATTCTTATCCTTTGGGAACCCATAATTTCTAATGTTTTGTTTTGTTCTCAGATGACACTTTGTCCCTAGGGAAATATGCTGACTCTCTTGCATTTCTGGTCCTTCACCCCCGCACATCCCACCACTATCTGAACAAACAGGATAAAAATGTAAGCTTATAAAAATCAGAAGTTTTCTAGAAAAAACGGCATTAAATGTGCATGTCAAGTTATATGTGCATGGAAGTTATAGCCACAGTCCAGCCCTATGAGTGAGATTATTATTGGAGTGTGCTCAGCTCCCGTGTGCCTCAGGAACGTTGGATTTGCTTGTTCCTCTGTAGAACAGTTTCTCCTCCAGATCTTTTCATTTGTCTCTTCCTATCATTCATGGTATCACTAAACTGTCACCTCTTTAACTGAGAGTTTTTCTGATTAGCACCATCCCATTTCACTATCTCCATAGCATATATAACTATTTGAAATCGATCTTATGATTTGTTTACTTGTATATCCATAAACTGAGACCTTATCTATTTTGTTTATACTATATTCATAATACCTATAACATCTATAATATAGATGTTCAGAGCCATGTGTAGTAATAAATGCCTATAATCCCAGCACTCGGGAGGCTGAGACAGGAGGACTGCCCAAGTCTGAGGCAATCCTGAGCTACACAGTGAGTTCTAAGCCAGCCTACACTACACAGCAAGACCCTGTCTCAAAAACAAAAATCAAATCAAACCAAAAATTAGTAATACAGATATTTCATAACTATGCTTAGTGAATGAACAAACAAATAAATTAACCAGAAGTCAAATCATCTTTGTTTGGCCAAATCTTACCTCTTTGTGCTATAAGGGATAACCACCAGAGACAGACTACCCTGATCTTGGGCAAGTATTTGACAAAGCCAAAAATGACTTTATAAATTTGACAGAAATAGCAATCTAGTGACAGTTGCTTACAGGTCAATTCTCTATTCTAACACACTGCTAAACAAGAGAGGAAGGGCTGTCTCTGCATGTGCTCGGGTCCTGATTCATCCTACATGGCTCTCAAACTCTTGGAAATGATTTCTTTTAAACTATGCAAAGAAGGACAGCAAATAGGCTGGATAATACAATCAGGTATCAAAAAGGTCTCCACAGACTAGATAAAGAAGATGTGGTTTTTCTATAAAATTGGAATACTACTCAGCCATAAAGAATAAGAAACTAGACTCATTCATAGGAAAATGGATACATATTGAGGATATACTCCTAAGTGAAATAAGTAAGTCACACGTGTACAAATACTGAATAGTTTCTCTGGTGTGAAAAACTGTAATTATACATAAGATCCTAATGGTATAATTGACAATGTGAAATAGAAGAAAAGGGCTAAAGGTGTACAGGAAGTGGGAAGGGTAGCGGAAAGGTAATAAGGGAAAAGAAAAAAAATGAGAAAATTAAAAAATGGAAATAAAGTATTTGTAAACAGGGAAGGTTGAAGGGGTGAAGGGAGGGCAGGGATAAGGGGAAAAAATGAGAACCAAGACCTGTCATATAAATGTACAAGATCGCAATGATGAATGTAACTGTACTGTATACCTAAAATATACCAATAAACTCAATGACAAAAAATAAAAAAAAAAAGATCTCCACAATTTGAAAGGCAAGCTAAACCACTTAAGGATATTTAATAGAGATCATCCCTTATATCCAGCACAACTCTCTTTCAAAATGGATGGGGAAATAAGACCCTTCCACAACAAAGAACACCTGAGAAACTACATGAATACCAAACCAGCACTACAAGGAATTCTAAACAAGATCCTAGAAAAAGACAATGAAGGCAACAACACCATGAGGCCCAACAGACCAAATCAAATAGGCAAGGCAAGAAATTAAAAGGACAAGGTGAAAAAGTAAAAAGAGTCAACAAAAGGCCAATACATGTCAATAATAAGTCAGTACATATCAGTTATAACCAGCAATGTCAATGGCCTCAACTCACCAATCAAGAGAAATAGACTGGCAAAATGGAATAAGAAGCAAAATCCAACATATGTTGTATACAAGAAACATGCCTAGTGCAAAAAGAAGTCCATAGACTGAAAGTGAAAAGATAGAAAACAATTCTCCATGTGACAGGAGCCCAGAAAAAAACAGGAGTAGCAATCTTATTTGCAGACAAAGTAAATTTCAAACCAAAACTGAATCTAGTATTACTGATGTAGGACGGTACTGTATCATACCTCTATGAATGTAAAATATCTAGTTCCTGCTCTATGATATATAGTAGGGACTGTGCTTTATCAGAGCTACATTTAATGATATTACTGTAGAATGTTCTCTTTCCAGATGATGATTAAGAGGCTAATAGAAAAAATGGTGCCAGGTACCACAACAGCAACAGAACTTTGCTGTTTTCTGGATATTATTCTTTTCTTTGTTTTTTTTTTAATGGAATGTGCTGAATGTCTATAATTTTGTTCAGATGACTGCAGAACCTGGAAAAGCTGTTGCTGCTATCGATGTATAACACACTATTATTAGTCTTTTTATATAAATA
>NW_022900945.1:23285388-23293360 GCF_012274545.1 Fukomys damarensis | reverse complement strand
TGTAAATGGGGAGGGGAGGAGGGGGTGAAGGGAGGGCAGGGACAAGGGGAAAAAATGAGAATCAAGACCTATTATGTAAAGGTACAGAATCCCAATGATGAATGTTATTGTATTGTATACCTAGATTGTACCAATAAACTCAATAAAAAGAAAAAAATAGAGATCATCCTTATACATAATTTAAAGCCTCAAGAGTAGCAAGAGGGAGTTCAGGACACCTGGTGTAACAGAGGCTGTGCCTACAAAAACTGTTCAGGCAATTTTATCACTGAGAGCTCCCTGGGCCCAAACACAATGGTTTGGCTACCGAACTTTTTTTATAAGAATGTGAAACATACTCAGAGACAATGAACCAGGGTTGCAAAGGCCCTAAAAACAAAGTGTTTCATCTGTTAGCAGTTTCTGAGTACTTCTGTGATGTGATGCGCAGAAGACACAGGCACAGGAGACCAAGGGTCCAGTGCAGGAAGAGTGCAGTTACCTAAAAGGACAGGGAAGAAGATTGCAGAGGGGCAAACTAAGTTACAAGTTTAGAGGTGTTCAGTTCACATGGATAGGCTAGGGACAGTTCTCCAGAAAAGAAGACTCCTGGAGACAGATGATTTAATTCTGAGGGTATGATGAAAAGTGACATCAAACTTTCTGCCCAGCACACAGCAAGTCAAAGAAATATATTGGGTAATACTATCGTTACAACCAAGATGACTGTTGTTATAGACACCACTAAGAATGAATTCTTGCTAGCTATTCCTTAGAGGGTAGAATTCCAATTAATTACATATGGAGGGAATGGTGGAAATACAGAAGTCACAGAAGACTATAGTAATAATTGTCACAAACAAGATTCATCTGTCGATGCTAACATTAGTTGGCAAAAAGACGATGAGAAAAAGATATTTGCAGAGTCTCAAGATGCTTATCTCAAGAAAAACACAGTACTGTTGTTGGGCACTGGTTGACCCCATCCTGACCAAGAGATGACATTACCATTCTCAATAATAAGACAGCAATTCACGTATGATGAACTGGAAAGAATATGTCATTTCTGTGGTACTGTACCAAAAATGCACAGTCCGAATCTAATTATGAGAAAATCCTAGAAAAACTTAACTGAAACAAAACACCTGGCCAGTAGGCTTCTAAAGTGTCAGTGTCATTGATGCAAGGAAAAACACATAGAATGGAAAAGACTTAGTGCTAAGTGGGATCCTAAGAGGGATCCTGCAACAGACAAAATAAAATTAAAAAAGGACATTAGTAGCAAAAACTGGCAAGCTTCATCTTAATTTCCTGGGTTTTATCACTGTTCTATGGTATGTCTGACATTAACCTTAGGGGCAGCTGAATGCAAAGTATTTTGAGAACTGTTAGTTTTGTGATTTTTTTCTTTGATCTAAAAATATTTCTAAATAAACCATTTAAATAATGTACCTGATTCAAGAGCCAGAGATTATGACAGGAGATAAAGGGCATAAGGAGAGGAGAGGCTGACTCAGGCATCAATTGTGGGCACCAGGGCTCTCAGGCTAAACTATGTCAGGAAGAATACTGAATGGATGACAGATTGCACAGACCCCAGACTATAAATACCAGAAACATAGGTCAGACTTCAAAATACATTACAAAGCTACAGTAATGCATGACAACAACCACTATCACCACCACCAGCATGGTACTGACCCAAAAATGGACATGTAGGTCAATGGAACAGAATAGAGGATGCAGGAAAACAAAAAACAAAAAACAAAAAAAACCCAGGCACATTCAGCCTCTGATCTTTGATAATGGGGCCAAAAAATACACTGGAGGAAAGAGCCTCTTTGGAATTAATATGAGAAAATGAAAAATAATGGAAACAGTCTTTGTAGATAGGGAGGGAGGGGTTAAAGGGAGGGTAGGGGGATGGGGAAAAAATAAGAACCAAGATCGATTATGTAAAGGTACAAATTTTTAACAATGAATGTCATTATATGTATACATTAAATGTACAAAAATTAATTAAAAATAAAAAATAAAATGGTGTAAAAACAAAAAACAAATTATGTCAGGAAAACTGCCTGTCTACATGCAGAAGGTTGCATATGTCCCACCATGTACTAAACAATCAAAATGGATAAAATATCTAAATATCAAAACAGAAACATTTAATTTGGTGGAAAATAAAATAAGCAAAAACAATCAAAATGGATAAAATATCTAAATATCAAAACTGAAACATTTAATTTGGTGGAAAATAAAATAAGCAAAACTCTTGAAGACAGAGGCATAAGCAAAGACTTTAAGAACAGAATCTCAATTGTACAAGAAATAACATCAAGAATCAACAAAGGGGATTATATCAAATTGAAAGTCTCTGCCCAGCAAAAGAAACAACCAACAAAGTGATGAGACAACCTACAGAATGGGAAAAATTTTAGCCAGTTACACTTTGCACAGAGTACTAATACAGTATTGACAATATATCTAAAGAACTGAAAAAAATTAGGCCTCTCAAAATAAAAGATCAAATAAAAAAAATGGCCAGCTGAAATGAACACAGACACTTCTCAGAAGTGATGCTAATGACCAATAATACATGAAAAAACGTTCAACACCTGTGGCCTCAGAGAAATGCGAATTAAAACAAATGGAGGGCTGGGATTTAGCTCAGTGGTGCTGTTGCCTACCTGTCTCGCAAGTGCAAGGACCAGAGTTCAATCCCTGTACGCCCCCCAAAAGAACAAAAACAAACAAACAAAAAACAATACTGAAATTCCATCTTACTCTAGAAAGAATGGCTATCAGGGAGAAATCAAATAATAACAAATGCTGGTAAGGCTGTGGGAAGAAAGGAATCCTACACTGTTGGTAAAAATGTAAATGCAATCAATTTCCAGAGTACAAACACTATGGAAATCAATATGGGGACTCCTCAAAAAAATAAACTAGGACTTCCATTTGACCCAGCTATTTCCTTTCTAGGTATCTTCCCCAAAAAGTTAAGGACATATCACAGTGTTACATGCATAGCCATGCTTATAGAAGCTCATTTCATAATACCTAAATCCTGGAAAGATCTTGTAAGTGAAATAAATCAGACATACAGTTTAATATCTCATGGTTTTTGTCATATCAGAAATCTAAAGTATAAGTAAATTAAAGAGCAAAATAAAAGACATGATAGGTAGACGTTTTGGAGATGGGGAAGAGATCTAGGGATAGAGGAAAAGGGGATGAGGGAGGGAAGTAAAAAGGATTAAGATGTGTTGCATACAAGTACTAACTCCCTGTGATGAATGTAATCACTATGCACTGCAAACATGTACTACTAAAAATTAAAAAAAATTTTTTTGAGTTAACAGTTTTTTGTGAGTTTATTTTATTGTGCAAAGTGCTTCAGTATTGGCCAATTCAGTTAGGTTCTCTATTTCTTTGATAAAAATCCACCACTGTGGAGTTTTGGAGCATTTATTTACTTTACAGCACTGTAAGATGATCCTGTTTCAATCTGTATATTTTGTGCCCCAACTCTGGAATCTATATTTAGGCCCTCGGCCAAGAATCCTGTTTCCCTTTAGGAGAATTATATTAGAAGCTGAGATCTGGGTGCGAGGTATTTGTGCAAGAGCAATGCTGCTTAAGCTCTTTCAGCTGACACAGCAAAGAAGTGCACATTAGTGTACTAACTGGTATATATAAACACATATGTACTACTAACCACATGTATGTATCCACATATCTCTATCAAACTAAATATCACTTCATACTGGTAATCCAGCCAATCCATGTCGACATGGATCATTCCTCCTGTTGTTTATCTACAAAGTGAGAACCCTGCTCCCACCACCCATACCCATTTACTTAATTATTCTTTTCTAGGATACATATATTGTGGCTTCACAGTCATTGACCTGCTCCTTCATGGGAAACAACTTCATCAAATGGTGAGTGTAGTACTCATCTACAGTTCCTTTGCCTTTAGTTTTACAGTATTTCCCCTCCTCTAACAAATAAATCTCTGTTGTTCTTTCATTTGTCATTAGCCAAGGAAAATAGGTATGACAAAGGAAATAGTAATAAGCATGAAGTAATTAAGAGCCTGAAATGTTTATGCTGGCCTATAGAAAAGACCCAAATGCCACACCATGGGGTTCTCTGTCTTGTCCCACATTCTAAATCCATGTTGATGCAGGAAACGTTTTGATCATGCAAAGCTTAAGAGGATAGTAAGTACAATCGACAGAGAATTAGCAATAAAAAACACCTTAAGAGCTTGGAAAGTGGGCCAACACAAAAAAGGTTAGATTAGCAGAAATCAAATTAAATAATTTGGTTTTTAAAATTCAAGAGTGTATTTCAGGGTAAGAGAAATGGCTTAAAAGCTATTGTCAGAAAAACTGCAATGTTTTCACAGATCTGGAGTTGATATGAGCCAAAGATGAGACCTGGTCACCAAAATCTATTAGTAGGACAATAAAGAAAGGATCCCATGTCTTGGCATCTGTCAGATCACATTTGTCATAGTGGGTTCAGTTGAGTTCAGGGCATCAAGATCTAAATGTGACATTAATTAGATGAGCCAAAGTTGTGAAGGGGCTCAAAAAATTAATTCAACATGTATTAAATGATTACTATCATTCATACAAGGTGTTATAAAATGTACTAGTGTCCAGGTCTGATAATGATAAAAATAATAACAATTATTAGTATCTGTAAATAGAGAAGGGAAGAGGGGGTAAAGGGAGGGCAGGGGTATAGGGAAAAAATGAGAACCAAAACCTGTCATGTAAAGGTACAAGATCCCAATGATGAACGGAACTGTACTTATACCTAAAGTGTACTAATAAACTCAATGAAAAAAAAAACAATTAAAATAACTAGTTTATCATACCCAAGCACTGTTCCAAGCACTTCATATAGTAATCAGAGAAATAGCTTCTTAGTGATTCTTCCATATACTTGAGGATTCCAGAATTATGCCCATGTGAATGATTATATCTGACAAGTAGATCACTTATTCTCCCACATTTCACATGCTTTTCTTTTTAAAAATTAGATTTAGTAAGTCACCACATATCCATCATCATTTGGCATCATTTATTTTAAAAAGTTATCTTTTATTATAAAGTTATTAACACTTGACAAAGAAAGTTTGGAGAATGCAGACACATAGAAGTAAAAAAACAAACAAAAGCAAATAAGACAAATTTCTGATTTGGTTATAATTATGGTATTTGTCCCAAGTCACTTTTGTTAATAAATTTGTGCTTTTCATTTTATTTGAAATTTATAGTATGTATACATATTTATATTTGGACTTGGTTAATTTCATGAACATTTCCCTTCTACTGAATAGCCCTGGTAAGTGCTTTTTTCTGGGCTGTGAATATACCATGTTTGGTTTAAAATAAAAACCAAAGAAAATGATTCCTCCCTGCCCACCTCACTTTAATCACTTATTACTAAGTGTTTTAAAAAAAGATATCCTTTTCCTTATAACTAAATGTTAATAGGAAGCAATAGGCCACCTCTTAAATGCTATTGATTTAATGAGTATTTATCTTAGTAGATAAGGGGAATTTTATAGAGTGAGCTGAACTACAAGAGGAATCTACTTACTCTTCCACTACTTAGATTTTTAAGAGGACACTTGGAAGAAAAAGAAAATCTGAAGTGTGACTTCCATCTTTGAGAAAGTGTTATAAACTCTGCAAGGGCCGCTGGAGCAGAGCTGCTACATGCCTTGAGGCGGTCTCTCCACTCTCCAGAGGGCAACTTAAGTGGCCCACGAATGCCAAGGATGAGGAACCAGCCTCCTGGAAATGGAGAGAGTTTCCAAAACTAAAGAAATTCTTGATAAGTGAAGTATGCAGGAAGCAGATTCTTCTATTACTACTCTACTTCTTTCCCTCACTTCTTTAACTTTCCTTTAAGGGGATAAAGAAATTGAAGAAAAAAAATGCAGGTTAAACTTGTAAAGTATTTTAAACTAGATTTTACATTGTGAAGATCAAGTAAAAATAGCATTTGCAAGTAAGAATTGTGATTGAAAAAAATACAGTAAATATTTACATTTAAAAAAGCATTACAGTGAAAGACACCTTGCTATTAATTCCCCTCAAAATACTCCCCCCTTTCTACACACATCCTTTTTGCCACTTTCCTGAAGCAGCTGTCTATTTTCATGTCATTAATTGCACCGTTGTGGGTGCCTCAATGTCCTGAATTGATTCAAAACATTTTCTCTTCATGGTCATTCTGACTTTGGGAAGAGCCAGAAGTCGCATCGCGCCAGACCCAGGGAATAAGGTGAATGAGGATGTAATGTTTTTACCAGCCTGCTTCTCCACTGGATGGCACTCAGCAGCTGCATGCATTGTATTTTTTTTTTTTTTAAATTACATGGTTCATAAAGAAACTCACAAAAGAGGACTTCCAGAACTGCTTTAGAAAATGCCAAGAATGATGGGATATGTTTGTTTGAAATGAGGGGGAATATTTTGAGGGGCAATGTGTCTTTTACTGTAATAAACTTTAAAAAAAAATTAAACATTCACCTTATACTTTGGTCACATCTCATACATCCACAAAGCATCTGATTACATGCTAAGAAAAGTGATGCAAAGGAAACCATGGAGTGAGCTTAAAATGGCTTTTCACCTACAGAATGAGGAGGCAGGTTCCTGAGAGTCAGGCAGGAGCCCGTACATGATATCCCCACTCATGTCTCAGCACAATGTGCTCTGTCATCCCCATTAACTAAGTTAAAACAGTGAATATGAATAACAGCAAAGTAAGCATTTTCTGATGTGGTCTAGAAAAACATGTCTCTGTGCACACAAACAGGAAACTCAGTATTATAGCCTTCTTGCCCTAACATTATAATATCCTCCTCCTGGCAGTTAAAACGCTCTGGTACTATCCACACGATGAAATTACTATGTTCAAACCTTGTCAGAACAGTCCAGGCAAACCCTGTGGTAGATAAATATTACAGCGAAGGTGATTCAAATTGAATTCATGTAGTAATCAAGATTCAGTCTCAAGTTACAAACCCTAAGTACTTATAGGTACTCAGCTTGAAGTGAAAATCCTTGGCATTTCCTTTAAGAGGGACATGTGTGTGCTATCAGTTTTTGAACACAATTTGATAGCCTTATTAGCAAAAGTTAAATAACTCTCAAAATCATTATAGCTTTATTCAGAAACGTTAAGTTGGATTTTATTTATGTGTCATAAATGGTACCCACTTCTACTTTTTTATTGTAGGGTAGTTAACTCATAAACTTTGTTAGAATTCTCCTTTTTTTAAATATCTCTTGAATAAAACTTGCATTCATGTTTTTAAAAAAATGAAAGGCAGGGCCAGGGATTTAGCTCAGCGGTTCGGTGGCCTGCCTTGCAAGTGCAAGGACCCGAGTTCAATCCCCGGTGCCGAAAAAAAAAAGAAAGGCAGGGCTGGAGTACAGCTTAGTGGTAAAATGCTTGCCTAGCATTTTCAAGGCCTTAGGTTCCATCCCATCATCACCATCCTTCCTCAAAAAGGAGGCAGAGGGATATGTGTTAAGATATGAATTGGCCTAAGTCAGTAATTGTGATTATTCAACAGCAGTTACAGTGCACGTCTCTGGTTCAAGCTGTATCTTAGAAGTTTTATAAACCTTTCCTCTTTTCACTGTCATGTCAAATGCAAGAATAATTATTGTTCCAGTTAACAAGAGGGAAGCTGGGATTTAGGGACATTAAGCAGCCTCCTGAAGGTCACCTTGCTAGCAGTGTTAGGACCTGAACTCTTATTTGTCAAACTCCATGCTTATTCCCTCCCCCTAACTCCCCAGTTTCAAGACCTGAAAAAAGGGAAGCAGCCTGATTTCCACAAATCCTTACCTAAATAAATGTATCCCCCCATGACTGATACCTACCCTTGCTTTCATTAGAGGATGACTTCGCATACATGGTTTATGAACTTGGATGCGAATATATATATATATAT
>NW_022900945.1:23266523-23285345 GCF_012274545.1 Fukomys damarensis | reverse complement strand
TACATACATATATATGGCGCTTATGAGCTCTGAAGTGCTGAACACATGTTGGGTATTATTTTTATTATTCAGTGGGTGTTTTCCTTCAGTGACTAATGTCAGGAAATAGAAAGGGCCCCACTGCAGTCTACCTCAACTGCAGCCTACCCTAAAGATGAACTTACAGAGGCTTGTGGTGAGATCATTTTACTTGATACCAAGATACACAGAACAAAGAATGTTCACACACTTGGGGTTCCTACAGAAAGGTCCATGTGCAATTTTAGGTACAAGCTGTCACACTACAGCTGCTGCTCATACCACATGCCCTACTTTCTTCAACAGTGAGAAAGGAAAAAAAATATTAACACGAACTGTGCTCTCCACTACCTGGTTTGCCTTCCTACAAAATATCAGCAATAATAACTAAGCAATAAATAGATCAAAGTGAGCACCCTATGAGACCAGATGCTTTCCTGAGCCGGATGTTGGCAGGGGGCAGCTGTCTGGGCTTTCACAAAGCACCCAGCTTCTCTAAAATCTCTGACTCCACTGTGACATTCATAGACTGCTAGTTCTGAACAGGTTTGGAAGGGTTACTTTACAAAGGAGGTAATTAATGTCCCAAGAGAGGAACACTTAGAGTTTGGCATTTTCTGCCCAACTGTCAATATTCCAGTTACATCATTTGTACTACATGTCAGATGCTACAGAGCATACAAGGAGTGTACCATTAGCCTCTCCTGGTTTTCCTTTCTTGCGCTCCATAATTAGTCATTTTAAATCCCATCCATTACCTGCCCCGTTCCTTCTCCTCATCATTCCTCATTCTCTATACTCCCCACGCTCATCCCTGAACAGAACCCCATGTTGTTTACCAGGCTTCGTGAGTGGCTCGTGCCCCTTTTAGTGCTTGGCATGCCTCCTCCTCCTGTGGACTGCCACCCACTTCCCCAGGCTTGGCCCACATGTCACTCTTCCTAAAAGAATCACTCTCTTAGAGCAACATGTTAATTTTTATCCTGCAATAAATGATGCTTTGTCCATTAATTCACCTGATATTTATTAAGCATTTGGGCACCAGTACTCTGCTGAGGATCTAAAGATAGTTGCAGTTTGAAATACAAATGATCAAAGAATTAAAAATTTACATAGAATTATGTGCTTCTGGAGGTACTATGGATTTTGTTTCCTCCCAAGTAGACTGTAAACTTCCAGAGGGCAAGAAATGGCACCCATCCCAATGGTTTTAGTGTTTCCTATAACACTTACTATCTATGTACTCACAGCACTTTCTGGACATTTCACTTGGAGAATAAACAGAAAAGTATTGTAATTTGCCTCTTAATTTTTGAGTGAGTTCACATTAATTTTTCAAGATTTCCAACATCTAGTCCAGAGCACAGCAAACAGTCACACAGCAAAGCTGATGAATGAATGCATGGAGGCAAGAAATAAAATTTTTGTGATGGCACAAGTTCATCTATCTTGTTTGCCTTTGTATCCCTGGGCCCATCCTGACACATGAGAACACAACAAACATATACCAAATGGCTACAGCCAAGGTTCTAGAGGAACTTTTCTTACCAGAGTTTACAGTCTCTGGCCTCAGAGTGCATTCACAATAATCTCGGTGGGCAGGCTTAGAATAAGAAAAAGAGATGCTGGTCACAGCACCCACTGGGGCAGACTTTTTTTCTACTCTCAAGTACCAGCTCTGCTAGGTACAGCTTTGGCTTCCCAACCTCTCCCAACACACTGTTCCACCACCATGGGCTGAGGCATGGATAGACTGCTTTCAGATGAAGACTCAACAGCTCAGTGAAAGGCTCACATTAGCTGGGCCAACTCCATCTCTCAATTCATGACTGGGGCACCCTTCATGTGGCCTTGCTGCTCTCAAGGGTCATCCAGTCAATGACCACTTCATTAGCTGTCTATTTGAAAATGAAAGCAGAGCCAAAGATAAAGCTTAGTGAAACATTTCAAGCTTAATAAGTGGAAACCACAAAGAGCTCATGCATGAGGGCAAAGTTGGTGGTCCCAGGGTAGCACATGTTAGCATCTGTGACTTCTCAAACACTCCTGTCCAGAACCACCCTTGTGTCTGTGGCTTGGTGACATAACTCAGTATTTGGTCTTCGACCACTCATGTGGCTTGAAATTCTTTTTTGAAGGTGAAGTACAGAAGCCATTTCATGAATATGAATAAATTTTCTTTTCCTGATAGGGAAAGAATGTCCTCAAAGAAAAAAGTGATGGTCTAGGATCTAACTACAACTTTACATTGTATTGGCTTTCTTGTGTCTTCTCTTTTCACTTGCCTATTATTACAAATCTTCTCACTCACCCATCCTCCTCTTCCTTTCTTCCCCTGTGGCTCCCACTGTCTTCCTTTTCTTCATTTTACTGTTACAGTTGGAAACTGCAATGTCCCCCAATGCCTATGTGTTAAAAGCCTGGTCCCCAGTTTGTCACTATGAGGAAGTGGTGGAAACTTTAGGGGGCAGGGCCCTGTGAGAGGCCTTAGGTCTTTAGGGGCATGCTTTGAAAGGATAGTGAGATCCTGGCCCCTTTTCTTCCTCTTTTGTTCCCAGATAGGAAGTGAATGGGACTCCTTTGCCTATGTTCCAGTCCTGATGTACTGTGCTTCTACAGGGCAGAAAGAATAGCACCCATCAGTGGATTGAAACCTTCAAAACTGTGATCCAAGATAAACTTTTCATCTTTAAAGTTCATTGTTTCATAAATCTTCTATAGTAATGGAAAGCTGACTAACACTCATCTGGCAAACTGTACTTCCTATTCAAATCTCTGCATGCTCTGCACCTGTACCCAAGCTGCTGAAAAAAAGAACTAAATCATGCTCACTGACAAAAAAGAGCAAAATGAGAGACGGGCTAGTGATAGATCTTTCTCAGATGATAAAGTGATCAAGAGATAGAGGGTGAGGAGGAAGGGGAGGGATGGAGGAATTAAGGTGTGTTATGTACAGGGACCAACTCCATACATGGAATGTAAACACGTACTGTAAATATGTACTAATAAAAATAAAATAAAATAAAAACCTTGTGTTTTATATTCCCCTGAGAAAATATGAACAAAGAAGAATTTCCATACTCCCACTCCTACTTTTACCAGCCTTCCTACACTCTCTCTCGTATTTAGTGAATGAATTAAATGCTTCTAAGAGTTCTTTGCATGTGGATCCCAATTTCCATACCACACACAGCACCATTTGTCCAGCAAGTGTTTTTCTTCTCTTCCAAGTCAGCAATCTTCACCCTCTACTGGATGGTTCTTATGAACACACTACACTGTCATTTGCCCATATGTAAAAAGCACTCCTCTCACTTCACAACCTCCTCCAGGTTCCACTTTATCCTTCTATTCCTCTTTACAGGAAAACTCAAGAGATGCCTATACTCATTCCCATTCTCATGAATACCTAATCTAATCAGGCTTTCCTCCCCCAACCCAAACTTCCCACTGCAGCTCTCCATGTGTCCTTGCCAATCCTCCAACACACCAGCATCCTGCCTGAGAGCCTATGCAGAGGCCAAACTGCTTCTGGGAACTCTTCCCCTGCTAAGTATCCACACGGCTCTTGCCACTACTCTCCACCTTCTCACTCATACGTCTGGACAGTCCCTCGTCCCCTTTCTGTATTTTATTTTTCTCCATAGCATTTAATTTTCTCCTTTACTGCCACATGGCATTACAGATTTGTTCGTTAGGCTATTACCCATCTTTCCTCTCACCACTGGCTTCTTAATTAGTAAAGTTTTAAATTTCATAATGTATATAGAAGGCTTTTATTCTATGACTTATTGATTTTCTAAAGACCACAGAATATTTCCTGAATTATCCCAAAGCTAACTGTTGAAAATATAATTTATACTTGGTAGCAGTCTCCTTTCTATAGAGGGTTCTAGTAAGCATCTCAAGTTACTCCAATGAGGTAAACACAAACTAAACACAATTATCTACACATCCTAATATGATGGGTTTTATATAAAACTGTCACTTACCAAGTCACAAAAAAGATTGTATTGGGTATAAAATGCTATTTGATCAGATGCTTGTCCATAATGTTTAAAATTATTTCACAGTCATTCAGATGCTAGAATCACTTGGTGGACAAAGTTACACATGCACACGTACATGCACACACACACATTTTCCAAGTATACAAGTGGTAGCCAGTGTACTATACTCAACCGTATCTGAACAAAATGATACCATCTTTCCTGATTAAATTTCCAGGGAAGGGATAAACTGGAAGAAAAACAAGTATTATACTTTGAAAAAACACTTCCATTAAATAGCTCTGCTGTTGCATTAGAAGAACAGCAGTCATCCTGGAAACCTTAGCCAAGGAAATACGCCAAAGCTTAGGAAGAGCAACAGGTACATAATGATCTACTTTACAGCTTATAGTATTCTGCATGACAGTAAAACTCATTTTCCCAATCACAGTAAAATAATGAAGTCCACTAAAAGAATATTATATAATCCTGTAACAGTGTGACTATACATAAATATGAAAAAAATAGTGATTTAAATGTTTTGTATACTACAACATTAACCACAATTTTGGAAGTAGAAAAGAGACTGATGTTAATGGGACTGTGCAAGGTTGGTTTGTTTTCATTACTTTTGAAAATTTATATTTCTTTTATAATTTAAATGTATAGTTAAAATTTTGAATAAAGAAATTATACACACTGGCACATAAAAATTAACAGAAAAAAGCTAAACTGCATACCCTGTTTTGTGAACTACGTTGCTTTGATAGGTGAATCAATACACTGTTTCAAGTTCCCAATCCATTCTCAATTTCTCAACTTTATTCTGTATTCTGTCTTAATATCCAAAGTTTAGACTTCTATAAAAATGTTATTAAATATAAAGAGAAGACATCTTAAAACGTTAGCCCTTACTTCAACAGACTGAACTACATAGAAAATACTTATCAATGCTATGCTACTCTTTGTCTGAAGAATCCAAAGACCAGCTATTTTCTACACTATTCATATTTTCTCTACAAAGGAATGTATACTGATTTCACAAATGGAGAGAGACAGAAAAGTAGCTCACTACTTTACTGAAGATTCCACAGCCCATCTAGAATTTTATATAAGAAGTTGGAATAATGGCAAAACTAACAAAAATTCAATCATTTATTCAACATATACTTAGATGTCACAAACTTAAGGTGCCTCCTGCTTACGTAGGAAAAATATAAATACATAGTTCTACTTCTCAGGAAACTTATGATCTAGAAAAAGAGATAAGAATAATTATAAGTGAAAACTGTAATAGATGGTGTTTATCTCAACCTGATAAAGGCTATGTATGAAAAACCAACAGCCAACATCATATTAAATGGTCAAAAACTGAAAACCTTCACACTAAAATCAGGAACAAGACAAGGATTCCACTATCACCAGTCCTGATATATATCAGCTGTTTAATACATGTTACCCAAAAAGACAACTGGATGAAAAATGTCACAAGAGATATAAAGAGCAATAAAGGATGGAGAGATTAATTTAGACCAAGAGAATTAGGGATATAAATGGCCTAGAAATAAGAAGGGATAGGTAGATAAATGATGAACACTATAACAGTTAGGGCCTGTAGGTAAGAACCCGATTTTCATTATGTGGGAAGTAGAGGGCCACTGAAGATCTTTAACAGTACAATAATGTAATATGTGTTATACCTGAAAAAGCAATTCTTAACATACAGGACAGTAGTGCATTCAGGTTAACAGTTCAGAAACTACTGTAGCAGCCAACATAAAAAGACACAGAGTAATGAACTCGGAAGGTTGACCAAAATAAAAAGGGGCAAAAGAAAAATAAATAAAATTGAAAAAGAGAGAGCCAGAGAAAACAAGATGCGCAGACTGTGTGTGTGTGCACGTGTGTGTCTAGACAGGTAGCTAAGAACTGCTGCCTTAAAATACTATTTTCTGATTTAGAATCAGCAATATTTATATAAGTCTTTCTTATAAACACATAAGGAACTAAGTCCATAATTTCCTCATACTCATGTGGCAGTTTTACTACCCTTCACACTAACATACAGAGGCTATGTCTCTTTCTATAGGATACTCAGTAAGTAAATGTTAGATCCCTTCCTCTTGTCCTGTTATATAAACACTATACTCTAGTGTTCTTTCTGGTTTAGGATAAATGCTGAACCTATAAGATCTAATCTATATTGAAATCGAGAAAGGGGTGTAAAACTCATTATTCCAATGCCAAAATATTTTGGTCTTAGTAGCTGGGAAGTCAACATTTGCATTTGGATTTGACAATCTGACCCAATCTATCTTTCTTACCTCTTCCTCAATTCCCTGTCCTCACAAACCCTACAATGAGCTACACTAGACCTCTGGATTGTTCTAGGAAGAACTAAATGGCTTCTACTTCACTGTTAATATAATTTGACATTAAGGTTTTTTAAAAATCATAGTCTCATTTATATTGTGGCTCATGTTCATGTATCTTATTTTTTCAATCAGAATGCAAAAGCAGAACCTCCTTTATACTTTTCCCAAATAAATAATTGATGAATACAGTCAAGTACAACTGTGATCAGTAAATCACTAATCATTTTAAAATAAATTTAATGATTATACAACACACATCATTAAAAAGATAGATATTACAGCACCACATTTGTTAGATTAGTCTTATTATAGGCAGCTATGGCAGGTAGAAATATTATACACAGTCACAGGGTTAGGCCCTTGAGGGAGCCAGAGCAGAAGACGAGAACACATCACAAACTGTGGCTTCAAGAGCATCTGTCAAAGACCAGGCCTCAGGATAAAGATGGAATGACCACGGCTACATGCCTCCCCGAAGGATAAGCAACAACCTGAGATTATAGCATAATTGGTAACACCTAGTGCAATAATGTCCAGATAGACATCAGTCACCCAGGTGGGTGACCAGAGCATCTGGACCCAACTCTTCCTAAAAATGCCTTTGTTCTTTCCACGTACTCTTGCTACCTGACATAATTCACTATTGGGTCAATATTAGCTAAACAGCTATACGTGTAATCTTATTGTTTGATTATAGTTTAACCCACGTTGCACTACCTCATGATTATGTAACCACCCGTGATTTTGTTCTATAAAACATTCCTAGAGAAGTGGCCTCTGTAGCAACCTACTTTTGGGTCCCTTCCTGCCTCTCAGAAGCTATTAATAAATCTTTCCTACTCTTATCCTCTGTTTCTTAGAATTCATTCTTTAATTTCAGGGATGAATCTGGCACACCTGACACCTAACGGATTGGGAGTCATATTTCCGCTCTATCAGTCTCATTCACCTATAGTTCAGGAAAAAAAGTAGTTTTTTGTATACACCACTATAGTTATGGTAACATCACAGATTTAACAGGAAAATATTTACACTGTTATACCTTCTAAATGTATAGTACTGTAGCACACAGAGACAATCTTGACTGTTTCCTATGTGTTTCATCATCCTAATGTGAGTCTTTTGACTGAGCATGCCCAATACTGGATTTACATCAAGAGAACTGCTTTTATTCCTTACTGTCATTCAGAAGTGATGCAAATAGGTGTCAATGGCTGTAGATAATGGAACTAGAAAAGCAGTAAATTAATTAAGGCAGACCAATGCTGGCAGGAGATATCAAGCAGGGAAGTGTAGGGATCCACAAGGAAAAACAGAGCCTGTAGCCAGACAGCTGGGCTTGCTGAAGGCCAGATCCCTCAGGGCCACATCACATCAGAGACTCGTACACTTCCACATCCTTCCTCTAAGATGACCCATGTTTTGTGCTTTTCATGGTTTTAAGCCAGAAACTGTTTTTTTTTCCCATTCTTTTTTAAGCAAAATGAGCCCATGAAAAATTTCGCAGATACAGTGCTTCTCAGATACACTGCAGAATTAGAAAATAGAAAAACAGCATGCTATAGCCTAAAAGACGGGTTCACTTTATCAACAAATGTGGAAACATGGTCTCACAGATCAAAAAGGCAAAATTGAGAGACACTTTTGGGCACATACTATCTGCTGGATACTGTTGTTCCAGTCTTGGAGAACAAATTTAAGTGCAAATCACTGCTACATTATCACTACTACAGAAAGCCCAAGGTGTATTTTTAAAGGACTAGGCACTGATAGCTTCTGAGAAGTCTGTCTGTAAGTGATACTGTTTATCCATGGTAAAAAGATAGCAATGGTAATACAGTAAGTAATACTGAAGTATGAGTATACAGTAGGTAATACTGAAGATGAAGAAGTTAATAATCATTTAATTAAAAATGTTTTTCCAATTCTAACTCTTACAATTTACATACAGTTGCAGGACCTATCCTCCAGTGTGTTCCTGCTAACCCTGTTCACACTCTATAAAAGGGACGACATCAAGCTTACTCATATTAGAAGACTTTGACACATTTCAAAAATAAAACAGAACATGATTCCTTTCAAATATTACTAGTATTTCTTTAAACAACAAGGTTCTAATTAAATATGCCTACTTTATTTTTAAGAGTTTCTTCAGAATAATCTGGCCACCTAACAATATAGAGATAAGAGTAGCCAGCAGTTAATCAGACACTAACACCTTTGTCACACTGAGGAACCAAACTACTTAATTATAATGAACTTACAAGCAAAGATACTAGTCTCCAAATTGGGAACAGACTACATTAGCCAAGGCAACTGCAAATTATCCTGGAATTCAGAATCCCTTTCCCTTAACAAAAGGGCATGGGAGTAAATATATTCTGATTGCTCTTCTGACTATGCCACAAAAAACTTCTAGAAGAATAAAACCAGCAAGTATTTATAAAGCTTCTACTGTATGTAAGATACTTTAAAAATAATTACACATGTAAACCTCATAATAATCTTAGTAGATAGGTATCCTTGTTTTATAAATGGGAAATTGAAGCACAGATTTGACCAATGTCAAAAGCTGATTAAGTGGCACAGCTGGATCCTAGCACAGGTAACTCTTAATACAATGGAGAGAAAAAAAATTGTTTTAAATATCTTCTGGAATATAACGCTTCTCTCTCTTTCCAGGGACCCAATACAGATCCCTGTCAGTATTCTAGAGTTCACAATATGAAATTTTTACTCTAAGATCTGTGTTATCCAACACAGAGGTCACTAGCCAAATGTGGCTATACAAATTTAATTCTGAAAATTAAATTAAATAATATTAAATTCTCAGTCATATTACTTAGTATCAATTACTCAACACTCAAACTTCATGTGCCAATGGCTGAGGTTCTTAGAGGAAGGGTAGAGAAAAAGAAAGATGGGTAGAAAGGAAACAGGAATTTAAAAATTTTACTTTGAAGAAACACTATTGTAGCTTCAGGACCCAAAAGTTATTCAACCCTTTTTCTCTTCCAGGAAACACATCTCTACCTCCAAAAAAGTCTTAAAGGTCTTAAAGACACAAGAAGCCTGTAAACTGGGCTCTGGGCCTGTGCTGTTCACCTGTGAATTGCTCTTCCACCCATATACCTCCATTCTCAAGGGAGCAGCAATATTAATGGGCAGCAGATCTCAACAGTAAACACCTGTGAATGGTTTGCATTCTAATACAGCCCACCAGATGGATGACCTGGCAAACAGGAGCAATATGCAGATTAACCATGTTGAAGACATCCCTAAGATCCCATAAAAATACCCAGCTCTTGATCATGAGGTGTGTCTCTATTACAGGTCTGCATTTCTTTTGAGAGTGTACTTTTATATTTATGCATAATAAACTCTTTTATGCCTCTTACTGATGCATCTTGAAAAAAATATTTTTTACAAGAGTCAGTAAAACTACAACTTAATTCTATGGGTAGGGTAAGTATAGGTTCCTTTTCTAGGTGGTAACCTCCTGGGACACTATCTGGTGACAAGGCTACCCTAATTAAGAGTCTGGAAGAAAGTTCTATCGGACATGTCAGCTGCCTAATAAACTTTTCCTATAAAGAGAAAACAGTAAATATTTTAGGTCTTGCAGGCAATATCGTCTTTGTAGAAATTATTCAACTCAACTGTCGTAGTGTAAGACATCTATAGACAATACACAAACAAATGAGTGTACAGTATCTTGCTCATGACCCAAGGGCCACAGTCTACTCACCCTATTCTAGATAACTCTAGAGGTTTTCTTTTAATATTTGCTCTCCCACTCCCCTACATCTTTCCTTTTTCTTAACCAGCAGAGCAAAGCATTGCTGCAGGATTTAGAAACTCCCTGACCTCCATAGAGAAAAACTTGTGCCATGTAACTCTTTTCTCATTCCATTTCTTTCCCTTCACAAGGGCAAGAACACATTCTCTAACCTGGTAGTTCTTAAGAAGCATAAAATATAGCTTTAGGTGTCCCATTTGCAAGGACTGATTTAATGGGTCTGAAGCAGAGCCCAGGAAAGGAGTATGGTGATTTTAATTCTGGTGGCCTGCAGACTACAGTATGAAAACTGCTGCTTGCCTTTGACATACACACTAGGAGAAAGAATGGAGAAGTAGGTGGCAAAACCCTCCTCTAGCAGCTGCAATCCCTAAACCATCACTCACCCTGAACAGCCCTGGGGAAGCCCAAACATCAACAGAGCAGATGAGGATGCAAATGGTGCTTCAGATGGTTCCAGCAGGAAAGAAATATGGGTGGAAGGAGATATAGGAAAGAGCAAGCAGTATCTGCCCTGCCTCTCAGGCAGAAGAGAAAGGAACTTTTAAAAATGCTTTCAGTGGCTGATTTGCTTCTCCCCCACATGGAATACCATCCTATCTATCTTTCCTAAAATCCAGAGGTAGCAAAAAGAATCTAAAGTCTTTCTTCACATTATATTTTCTTCCTTTACAAATGGGCTCATTCACTATAGTTGTAACTTTGGCCAACTTCCTTAATATCTTAGTGCCTCAGTTTTCTCATAAAATGAAACAGCACACAAAGAACTATGAAAATCAAATGAATTAATATTTGCAAAGCATTTAAAACAGTCACAGGGACCAGGGATTTATCTCAGTGCTTCCGCCACCTGCCTGGCAAACACAAGGACCTGAGTTCGATCCCCGGTACCAAAAACAAAAATAGCAACAACCAAAAAAAGTCATAAGGTAAGTGCTCTGTAGGTATCTCTTAAATAAAAATGCCATTTCAACATTGAATAAGCATCTTCTGTGCTGAAAAATGGAATAGAGAACCCCTAAGATGGAAATTAAAACACTGCCTTATAAAAGGCTTTCTTTGGTCACTCCTACATTGCCCTGCCTAATTACCTTAATTTTTCTTATTAACATTACTGGACATCTAAGTGATATCCAAGAAATGTAAGCTCATCTACTATGTGGCATTTATACAGAGAAATATTTTGTTGTATTGACAATGTTATCAGCTTATGCTTGATGTTTACAAAATGATCGGATACTGTTTATGAAATGAACTAGTGAATAATGATTTTAATGGATCCCTATTGACTTTTTTTTTAATGGATCCAATTGACTACCTAAGGCCAGGTAGTCAATTGCTTTGTGTTCTCTCTCTTTTTAATCACATGCACATTTAAAAGCTTGTAATCTGGGAAACTCCTACTGTATTAAAAAACAAAACAAAACAGTATCTGCCTTTGAAAAGGGCATTTGTATTTTGAATCAAGTCCAAGGATTCTCCAAGAGATAAAGGAAGTGGGGAGAAGGCAGGGAAGGGAAAGGGGATGGAAAAAGAATTAGGATGTGTGAGGTACATATACCAACTCCCCATGGGAATGTACTCATTATGCAAGGCAAGCACTTTTTTAAAAGTCGAAAAGATTCTAACTGGCTACTTGACCTGTATAAAGTAACTGAGTTCACTGTGTACTTTCTTTAGTCTCACAGTGTTCTTGGAGTAGGGATACCTATCCCTCCCATTAATAATATTTAGTCATGGGAAGTTGCTGTGCCCACACACAAAGCTGGAAGTCAGACACCTTTCCCTCCTGGCCAGTTCTGTTGAATGGATGGATGGAGCTGAATAAATCAAAGTGCCTGTATGAGACATTCCTATTGTAGGAACTTTTCTCTTGTTGCTGAGAGAAAATACCTGTCACCTAAAGTTAAAGGGGAAGGGGTTTATTTGGCTTCCATTGTAGAGGTTTTAATCCATAATTGGCTGGCTCCGAGGCTGGGATGGCAAACAACCATCTCAGAGGAGAAACAACACAAAGCGTACAAGGTAGCAAAGGCAACAAGAGAGTTTAACAGCATCTTTCTTCACCTTTTTTCTTATTCAGATTACTGGGATTAGGGTGATGCCAAACTAAGCACTCACATATAGTGGTTTTGTAATCACATGCCATTAATCCTGCATCACACATTCCAGATTAAACTAACTTTGAAAAAAAAATTCCATCTTCTCCACATGAGGCTGGGGGAGGGGGCATCTAAAAACCATAACAGACACTTATGGAAAAGCCTTAGTAGAACAAGAGTTAACTTGAATTATAAATTAGTAATGCCACTAACCAATCCAGACAGCATATTCTACCAACTCCTTAACCTTAACATCTTTGGATTATGCTAAAGTTAGTTTTTTAGGAACAGCTATTATATTCTTTAAATGCCACCTTTGGGCTCTAAGTCAAATTAAACAACTATCAATTTAGATTACTGAACACTTCATCACATTAGATGATACCTGGATTTTTTTGTCAACACATAATGAGTAGAAATGAAGGCAGGATCTGTAGACAAAAGTGACATGCTGTCCTTACTAAGTGGGGTTTTGTTTCGATTAAGGGAGGAAAGTCACTCCATTAAGTTAATCTCATTACTCCTAATATAAGATGTCCAAATATTGCACCTTTCTCAATACACAGGCACAAATATCTATGCTGTTACAGATGAAAATCCAAGGTTTGAAGAAGTTAAATGACTTGTCCAGAGCCACACAGCTAGTTTCAGGAACCACCAGACCTAAAACTCATCTTCTGTCTTTCCACCCTAGGATCTATATTTACAAACTTGAGAATCCATTTAAACTGATACTCTTCATTTTAATTTTTCCTTCAATGAACTTTTTGGCTTGTGTAAAAGAAATTTAGTCATTAAATAAAACACAGACTTTTGTATCATAAGTTTGCCATAAATATCTGGGTGAACTGAAACACATCTGGCTATGACTTATGCCCATAAGAAGCAGAATACTTAGCAGTAAGACTATTGCATTTGTGATTTTTGGTTTCCATAGTGATAAATAACATTTACTACTACATGTGGTCTGTCTTACATTTATGAACAAGCATTTCCTGATGAATGGTAACTCCCACAAGATTTAATTTCCTAAATATTTTAGACAGCTGATGAAGAGAAAAAAATACATTGCCCACAGAAAAGATTAATAACCGATTAGGTCATTTAGCATTCAAAGGCACTCTACATTTGCTATGATACAGCCGTGCTCTGCCTTTAAAAATTCACTTTAGAAATATAAGGGAAAATGCCTGAACTTTATTAAAAAACATCACATAGGACTATAAAATTTAGGATTGTGGGAATCAGGGCACAAATTTTTTGTTTTGTTTTGTTTTGGTTTTGAGACAGGGTCTCACTATGTAGTTGAGACTGACCTGGAACTCACTATGTAGCCCAGGCTAGTCTTGAACTTACAGCGATCCTCCTGCCTCAGCCTCCTGAGTGCTGTGATTACAGGTGTGAGCCACCACGCCTGGCTGTTTTTGTTTTTTTTTTGTGCCAGGTATCAAACTCAAGACCTTGCACTTGCAAGGCAGGTGGCAGAACCACTGAGCTAAACCTCGGCCCATAAATTTGATTCAATGACTTAAATTACAAGAGCTTTCAATTATATGTGACATATGTGGTAATTCACATTTTAATTCTTCAACTGTTAAATTTAACTTCTATAGAAGGCCCTTATTGGGGCCTGGGATTTAGCTCAGTGGCACCATGCCTGCCTCACAAGTGCAAGGTCCTGAGTTCAATACTCAGTACTAACCAAAAAAAAAAAAAGAGCTCCCCCCTTTATAATAGCATCTCTCTTCTGTTTCCATAGCGTATCTGGAACATACAAATACTCTGGGGTCCACTGTAACTCATAACCATGACTTACACAAACAAAGAGCCACTGAGAAGCAGCCAAGTGCTTCGGAATCCAGCTAATCCTTCACATCCTTCCGCTGGCTTCTGTGTTTGACAGTTTGGTGTTCCTCTAAGAACTAAGCTTACCAAAATGTTCAAGGTAACTTGGTCATTAAAAACACAGGAAACTAAGAAGGGAGTACCTGTTGACTGCATACATTTTCAGAAACATTTTTTCTCCTAGCATCCTCTTCCAGAGAGATATAAAACAACCTGATTCTGATCTCCTTTCTATTCTGCAGTTCTGAGGGGCTGCTGATTTAGAGGGGAGAGGATCAAACCTTTTTCAAAGAGGACAGGTTCACTTAGTATCTTGATGTTCCTTGGATCTCTCCCCTGTATAATTGCAGAAGCCTGTACACACTGTTTCTAAGAACATTTCAACAAAACAGCCTTGGTGAGAAGACAACTGTTCACAGTCTCAACAGAATAACTAAATCTTTTTTTTAAAGGCCTGGAGTCTAAAATCAATCTTTATTCATTTGGTTTTTAACCAATCTTTATTCATTTGGGTCTTAACAATCTTACCAAAATCTCCAATATTTTGTTCCAATCCAACTCTACACTATCCTGTTCCAAAACCTGTGAAAATTAAGCAAAAATATTAAAAGTTAAATCTCTTAAAATAAGAATTCATGTAAGGCATAATCACACAGTACAAAGCACTTACTGTTTACCTGGCACAGTACACAATGCACAAGAGGGAAGGCCCTCTGCTTGTGTAGTTCACAGAAGAGCGAAGGGACAATGTTAGCAAGAAAACAAATATACAATCTGTTGCAAAACTCAGAATTTATAAATTTCACTTCGGCTGCATTAAGCAAATACAGCTGCATTAAGCAAGCAGACAGAACTCAGAGGAAAGTTAAATAGCTAAACACAGATATTTGGTCATCAATTAGATACACTGCTAACAATTTCCTTAATCCTTAAATAAATTCTCTTACAAACATGGAATGGGGAAACAAAAGCTGGTGAAAGCAGAACTAACCACTAATCTATTTGGTACTAGGTCATGTCTTGTCTTCTCTGTAATAACAAAGCTAAGTTCTAGTCACTACCATCACGGGACTCAAAAGGAGAGTAAAGAAAGCATAAGGTTACCAACTCTTCTCCCCATCCTCCAGGGCTAGTTTTAGACATTTTATCTTGGCCATGAGTAACGTGGCCTATGTAATCTCTCTCCTCCCTCCCACTCCCGCCCTGTTCTTTTTTGGGGGAAGAGTTACCAGGGATCGAACTCAGGACCTTGCACTTGGGAGGCAGGCGGCAGAACCACTGAGCTAAATCCCCAGCCCTGTTCTTTCTTTTTCTAAGGTGCTGTGAATTGAATCCAGAGTCTGGGACAATCTAAGCCAACACTTAATTATACCCCCAGTCCTATTTCATAAGAATTTCAATGGATGTTTACTACAGAAAAGAGACACTTGAAAGTATTAAAATATTCATCATCTGTACTAAATTATAGTTAACAAAGTACTCTATATTGCCATTAATTTCCAACTGTAAATCATTAAGTTTTAGAATAAATCTTACTCACGTGAATCATTAACATTTTGGGGGGGTATGGAACTGGGGATTGAACACTTGAGCTACATCCTCAGCCTTTCTTTTTAGTTTTTATTGTGAGACAGGGTTTTTTCACTGAAGTTGCTCAGGCCTGAGCCTCCCCGAGTGCTGGAAGGGGTGTGCCACCACACCCAGTTTAACTCTTGAGATGATAGTTAAGATACCTTGTAAATGTTACCATAAGTAGTGGAAAGAAACGAGAATATTTTTGCAGAAACAAGAAACTCTATTGCTATTGTGTATCTAAGTAAATTAATGCAAATACAAAAATAAATGACAAACTTTGCATTCTGTTCAAATATATTTTAATTCTAAGAGTAAAATGCATTCTTTTCAAATATATTTTAATTCTAAGGATTGATACGAAGTTCTCTGCTGAATACTAGAATCCCCAAAGATGATGGCTACTAAAAGTAAAGTATTTCTGTGTGTTTTCAATTAATCAGTGAACATCCAAGTATCAACTCAACCTCAGGTAATCATCTACTCACTCTCTTTAACAAAGCACAAAAGACAAACTTTGTTATATTACCCATGAGACTGTGACATCTAACCCTAGACAGACATAAGATAATTTTACTATGTAAACATAAGACAGCTTCAAGAAAAACCAAAGATAGTCATCACACTAAGTGCTTGGAGTCTGTTCCTCCTAGCAATAACAAATGAACTTTTCTTCACCAGCATTTTACTGTAAACAACTTACATAACTTTCAAGTCTTGAGACATGAATGAAACAACACAGGAAAGTAACTTCATTATCTATCATTTCAGTGCGACACTATTAATTATCTCATCCTAGAAACTGATTTTTTAAAAGAAATTAGGAGAGTTTTATTGGAAATAATAGGTTCCTTGATTTCCAAGAGGGGCCAAATATAGCAAAGTCACAATGTAGATATAATTACAATCAAATATAGGTCAAATTAAAATCAACCTATAGGATTACAAGTATAGCCGCTTAGCTAATATTCGTGCAATAGGGAAACAAGTCATACAGCAAGCCTACATGGAAAAAACAGATATTTTTGGAAAGAGATAGGTCCAGACCGCTCTGGTCACCCATCTGGATGATGCCTATCTGGACTTACTGGACCAGGTGGTACTAATTACATTACAATCTCAAGTTATTGTTTATCCCTTAGGGAGGCATGTAGGCCTGGCTACTGCATCTTTACCTGGAGGCCAGGTCTTCCAATGTGTCACCATGCACAATTCTGATGTCTTTATATTTTCTACTGACTTTCTTGAGAGCCCAGCCCCTCTCTGACTGCATATTCATTTCTATATAACTTAGCTGCCTAAAATAACACCTGCTGTGGGGAGGAGAAACTGAGTTTGAGGTAGAATTAAAGGTAAATTTTATGTTTACGTTGATGTTATGCAGTGTCTCCTAGAATAAAATGTCCAGAAGACCTAAAAATTAAACTGAACAAATGTCCATAAACGGAGTCAGGGTACATTGGTTCCTATAAGGTTTGCCTTCCTTACACCAAAGTTCAGTCCTGAGGAATCTCATAGCCAAGACTAGGACGGCTATAACAGCATCTGTATAATCAGGTTCACTTCCTTTAGGAAGGGGGAGGGGATGCAAAATGACTCACCTCAGTGACAAAACAACTTCTAAGTGTCCCTTCTAAATGCACCTGAGGAGAAAACATTAGAACAAAAAACTGTGCTAAAAGTATTTATAGTTTAACCAAACCCTTTCCTTCCCTTTGAAAACTGCCTGAGGCCAATAGATGCTTTAGTGTTTGCAAGTTTTCTAGCAAACTAATCAGATGAAAACACAATTGAATTATTTCATCTTCTAATTAAGTTGACAAAATACCCAGGGTGGAGATAACCACAGTCCTCCTCAGACTGTGAGAAGGAACCTTGAACCCAAGTCTACCACTGGCATTTATGTGCCTCACTCTACCTCTTTCCCTCCACCCAACTCCACATCAAGGTGGTACAGTACCTCTTTGCCTCTCAATCCTTAAAGCCAACTTCACATTCTCCATCTGGTAAGCAGGTTACTAAGTTCTAATGGCTTCCTTTGCTCACTGCTTGAATCTAGGCTTCAACCCAAACTGAACTCCCTGGTATCCAACCCCACCCACACCTGGCCATCCTCCACACTGCTTCAAGTTTTTTTTTTTGTTCCAGGGATTGAACTCAGGACCCTGCGCTTGTGAGGCAGGCAGCAGCACCACTGAGCTAAATCCCCAGCCCTGTCACAAGTATTTTTTTAAAGAAAAGGAAAGCCTAACTAGGGACTCTCCTCAGACTGAAATTTTCTGCTGGGTCTAGGCATTATGTCCAGCTTTCCAAGGTCTGCAGAGGACTGTATCCACTTCAGGTACAAGTGCGAATGCACACCTGGGAGGTCCCTGCCACACTCTGCACCTGCAGTGAGCAGGTAAAAGAACACAGCATCAGTATGTTACCCAGTTTCCACTTTCCACCTTCCCACTTCCCACTGCAGAGGTTCAGGGGGGTAAGCAAACTTTCTGTATTGACTGTGGTGGTTGAATGCATTTTTTGGAATTCTAAAATCCTCATGTGCTGCCTTTACATAGTATGTGGTAAGAAGCAAGCTATTACATCATGCTGAGCCTGTTTCTTTCACAGCAATACAGCAGTAAGAGTAAAATCTTGACTGAGTTGATGTCAATTAAATGACAAAATGTAAAATGCCTGGCATGGTGTCTATTCAGCACCATATTCCTAGTTACCCTAACTGTCCTGCCTTATTTTGCAGAGGAATAAGGTGAGATAGATATATTTACATAAATAATGTTCAATGGCATCATGGACTTCACAATATCTTTCATACATGTGTGGTGGTAGTCATGGAAGAAAGGAGACTAGGCAGATAGTTTTAAAAATATCTTTAAAACATAAGAGGGGCTTGATAGTTTTTAAAGACAATACAGGATGTTTTATTTGGCAACCCCTTTTTACTCAATGTAAGATTGCAGTGGAATTACAAGTTTCAGTCTGATACTATATTTCACAACTCTAAACTCCTGATGTGTTGGCTATATTCAAGATTATACTGGGCCAGGGATTTTGCTTAATGGCAAAGCACCTGCCTTGCAAGCTCAAGATCTCTGGTACAAAAAAAAAAAAAAAAAAAA
>NW_022900945.1:23223188-23266324 GCF_012274545.1 Fukomys damarensis | reverse complement strand
AAAAAAAAAAAAAAAAAAAAAAAAGTATCTTTATCAATACCAGGAATAAATACTTACTACAAGAGACACCGAATGAAGTGCTGGGAGTATAAAAATGGTTTTGTATCTTCCCCCCATTTGAAGGTCACTCTTCCACTGCATTATGATAAATTGAGCAGTATGAAATGGAATCTCTTCAACTGGGCCCCATCTTCCAACTTTATTTCTTATAGAAAAGGACTCCATTCAGTAAGTTCTTGAAAAGGAGAGATTATTAAGGTGCTTCTACTCAAATCCTTATCTGCCTGGGTCAGTCTTTATGATGGTGGCCATTTTCCCTCCACCTTCTAATCTGTGATTTGGGTCACAATTTTTATTCTTCAAGAATTCCCAAAGGATATATATTTTTAGGTTGTAACTATGAGAAAAATGAAAAACTTTATTTCAAGAAAGAAAACAAATTATGTATTGTGGTGTGTTTGTGTATGTACAGTATGTTTTAAACAAAGTCTTGCTATGTTGCCCAGGCTAGCCTCAAACTCCAGATCCTCCTTCCCAGGCTTCTCAGTACTTGGGATTATAGTTCTGCACCTCTGTGTCCAGCAAGAAAATAAACTTTAATTAAACATCTTCAAATGAAAGACGCTCTGCATCCTTTGTCACTATAGAACTGCAAATGCAAAAGCCACAATAAGATGCCACTTCACACCCACTAATATGACTATAATTAAAGATAACAACAAGTGCTGGCCAGGCGTGATGAAAATGAAACTTTTATACCTTGCTAGTGGGAATATAAAATGGTGCTGCCATTTCAGAAAATAGTTTGACAGGTCCTCAAATTGTTAAATGGAGAATTACCCCTGACCTATCAAATCCACTGCTAGGTATACACCCAAGAAAAATGAAAACATATCTCCACCCAAAAAGTTGTGCGCAAATGTTTACAACAGCTCTTACAGACAATGTCTCAAATATGGAAAATCACCTAAATGCCCATCAACTAATGAAGATGGATACATAAAACATGGTATATCTAGTTCCAGTTTGGCAAGGTGAAAAAGTTCTAAAGATCTGTTTCACAACAATTTGAATATATGTAGCTACTGAATAGTACACCTAAAATATGGTACATCTGTACAACTGAATGTTATTTGGTAACAAAAAGACATGAAATACTGGCACATACTACAACATGGCTAACCCGTAAAAATGTGCCCCATGAAAGAAGTCAGTCACAAAGGACCATAAATTATATGACTCCATTTATGTTAAATGTCCAAAATGGGCAAATCTAGAGATTAGGGCTTGCCAGGGGCTAGTTGGATTACGGAGAATGGTAAATGATTTCTCACGGGTATGAAATTTCTTTCTAGTAGGTAAAATGTCTAAAATTGTGGTGATGGCTGCATAATTCTATGAATGTTTACTAAACATCATTAACTGTATACTTTAAATGGGGCAACTGTATGTTGCATGAATTGTCAATAAAGTACATAAAATATATATGAAAAACTGAATGACTTGCTGGGTCCTTAAGGTAAAATCCTAATGTTTTTATGTTTGTTTATATCAGCACCAATGTTTCCTTATTGTTTGAAAGATCTGATACACTTGAAATTCCCCAAACCTCCCTTAACTTCCCTGACTGCACTACAGGTTCAGGACTATATTTAACAGGTGGCCCATGCTCATGGGGACAGGGCTCCAAAGTTACCTAGGTAACCAGAAACAGCCAGAGAAAAAGTCCAACAGAGAGCTTATGTGCCCTTCGTAAGAGCAAAAAACAAAGCTTCATCTCACTTACAAAGAAAGTTTTGTAAGATGCAGGAAACTAGAGTAAGTAAATGTAACGTGCGTCATGTTGGACAAAGGTCCGATGGAAAGAGCAGGGGGAGCTGATCTGGTTATAAGATTAAAGAAGTCTACTTAGAGGATATGAAATTTAAGTTAAGAGGAAGGGAAAGTAAAGAAGTTTGCCAGACAAAACTGAAGTGTCAGAGAGGGAGAGTATGCTAGGCATGAGACACACCTCTGTTGAGGCTGTGGTAACAAAGCCTTTTGCAGATCAGAACAGAAAGGTTCTGTGACATCTTAGGAGAGTGCATAGGGGGAATGGAGACAGGTGGTCAGGCAGAAGCTCTGGACTGGAGATGGAGACAAGGACTTCCTTGGGCGAGGTTTTGAAGTTTTCTTAAGGAATCAGGCTTTTAACTTCTTACTAAGAAGTTCTGGGGACAATTACTGATAATGTGAAATAGGAAGAACAGGGCTAAAGGTGTATGGGAAGTGGGAAGGGTAGGGGAAAGGAAATAAAGGACAAGAAAAAATATGAGAAAAGGAAAAAATGGAAACAATGTCTTTGTAAGTAGGGGAGTGGGGAGGAGGTGAAGGGAGTGCAGGGGCACAGGGAAAAAATGAGAACCAAGATCTGTCATGTAAAGGTACAAGATCCCAGTGATGAATGTAACTGTACTGTACACTTAAAAAGTACCACGAAACTCAATAAGATTTTAAGAAAAAAAAAAAAAAAGAGGGAACAATGAGAAGTCCCAGAGGAGGTAAGCACATCACTGACATTTCGCAGTTTCTTTCTGTAATATCCCCTCAGACTTCAGTGTGTAGGGAGCACTGCAGTCAGACATAGGGAAGGTAGCTGTCCATAATGGCAGCTCACTGGAGAGTTGTAAGGAATATCAGACAAAATTTAAGAATTCAGGACAAAATTGAGAAGACATAACAGTTTACTGCAGGTGGGAACTAACCGAAAAGGATTTTTGGGTAACTGTTCAAGTGGTGTCTTTCACAAGCTAGAAGAATTACAAATCCTTGTAAACCTAAGACCACCTGTATTCAAAGACTGCTTTGTACAAGCTGTACGGAAAATTGTTTTTGTTTTTCTTGCCATTTCAGATCTCTGCACCCATTATAAAATTAAAAAAGCAAAGCAAAACAAAAATACTTCTTACATATCATGAACACCCAGAGGCGGCAATAGTCAGAACAATTCTGTGTTTTTTCTGGAAAATTTTGGTTCAAAGACAAAAAACAGAACAGACAAATCTTTTGATCCTCACTACTGACACAAAACTTCAATGCAAATGAAAGCACTACTTAAGACCTTTCTTGGACGGGACAATGGCAAGAGCTCAGGTCTTAGCAAGCATTTAAGTTTAAGAGGCCTGGCCTCTGCACTTTATGCCACAGGAATGGGGATTTAAATATCAAAAGAACTAGGAACTCAAGTCCAAGTGACCTTGCACCTGGCAAATTTAAGCCAGCATAAAACCTCTCCATGCAAATTCTGCAAATTCTGGGAAATGTTTCCCATGACCACCTCCCCACGAACATTTTTAATGTTTCAAAAATCATAAAAACCGGAACAAAGCAATTTTAAAATCTCAAAGGGTCAGAGCAACTGGAATTAGTTTATGAATGCATTATACATGAAAGACACCAAGGCTTTCTTTATAAACAGGGCATCTTCTTCACACCAAAGCATAAGAAAACAAAGGAAGAGCTAAACCAACAGAGACCACAGAATACATCACATGAAAGGAAATTCATGTCTGGCTTATTCGCAACAGAAAAAAAATCTCAAATAAACAGACTTAGTTTTCATAGGCTCCCTAAATGCAATAAGTAGAAAAAGGAGAAGTACAATCACTTTTAGCACTGTGAAAGTAAAAGGAAGAAAAAATTTATAATATTCCAGGTCACTAGGATTACTAAGGAGGCAAACGGAAGCAGAGGGTCTTTAGCCATCCTCTGTTTCCACGCAGCCCAGGTCACGACCCACCAGGGCACTCACTGCATGATCTACAATCCGGGTCTGCTTCTGCATCTGCCTCTGCCTCTGCCTCTAGAGATCACTGTCAGGAAGACTAGATCTACAGGGGCATTCGGTTATTTTATCCACCCAATACTTGTGCTGCACTTACTGTGTGAAGTTCTAAATGCTTCTCAAGTAAGAGCCCACTGAATCCTCGCAACAATCCTATGAAGCAGGCACTACTGAACACTCTTATACACCTGGGGAAGTGAAGCACAGGAAGGCTGTATTACTTGCCCAAAGGCAAACAGCTACTGACAGCTGAGACCTGAATCTACTCTTAATCCAGTGACTATGGAGACACAAAGTTTTTTTTTTTTCTTTTTATTGAGTTTATCGGTACATTCTACGTATACAGTACAGTTACATTCATTACTGGGATCTTGTACCTTTACATGACAGGTCTTGGTTCTCATGTTTTACAAAGGTTATTTTCACAGTTTCCCTTATTTCTCATATCACCATATTCTCTTTAAATGAGGACTTACTACTTTCATATTAACAAAGAACTACAACAGCTCATTTTTATTTTGAAACAGCAAACCAAAAAAATAAAGAGAAACAAAAGCCTCAAATATCCATGAAATCCACAGGGAAAAAACACCTCTCTCTCCTCTGCTGGATACCCAAGGGCTAGACCAGATGACCCCTGGCTCATTTGTTACAAGAAACTCTTCGACCCCATGCTCGGACTCCCTGTGACACAGGCAATAAGAGGAGTAAGGCAACAATTACAAGTGCTCTAGAAAACACACCTAGGGATCTATTTTCAGTTTTCGAGATATATAACCTAGAATAAACTGCTTCAGCTTTCCAAGCTTGTTTCACACACACCCCCACCCCCAACAAATGGGTATGGTTAGACTGGTCTTCTAGAGTCAACTTAAAGCACGTAACAACACAGAAGTGCCTAGAGTAAGAGGTCAAAAAGTATTAATCCCGAGAAACATATTGTTCAAATATGTGCTTAGATTATTCCTAGAGTAGAACAACCTATAACCCCAAATTTTCATCAAACCAAATCAAACACAGATTGATGTCCATTAATGTCTTGGTAAGCAATAAGACCTGACAGGACAGAGACCACCTTTGGACTACAAAGAAATGACTCCTGTGTCCAGAGGCTGGAATTTCAGTACTACACTGTAAGAAAATAACTATAATGTTAGGGACTTATTTGACTGTTTTCTAATACTGAGATCTGAGTCCAACGGCACTCCACCACTGAGCTATGTCTGCAGCTCTTTTTATTTCTTATTCTGAAACAGGGTTTTACTGCTAATTTGCCTAGGCTGGGATCCATCCTCCT
Organism: Fukomys damarensis; assembly: GCF_012274545.1. Taxonomy (NCBI): domain Eukaryota; kingdom Metazoa; phylum Chordata; class Mammalia; order Rodentia; family Bathyergidae; genus Fukomys; species Fukomys damarensis. The sequence goes on along the minus strand of NW_022900945.1, from coordinate 23,261,204 downwards.
GCTTCAGCCTCCCAAAGTGCTAGGATTACAGGTATGTACCACCACACCCTGCTATGTCCTTTTAAAGAGGAGGGAACTGAGGCTTACAGAATTCAGCTTACTTACTTAAGGTCACACAGTCAGTACAAGGCACAGATGGTATTTTTACATGGGCTTTTCCAGCACAAACCTTGTGACTGAATGGTGCATTCACACTCTGTGGCCTCAGAGGTAATTTCTGGACCACGCTTTTCTGGGACGTTTCAAATTCCCTACCACCAGGGCCAAGGATGGAAGCCTCTTAAAAGTGCCCAGGGGTCCTAGCAACATTGCCAGCTTCAGCCTACCTTTGAAAGGGATCTGTTCCTTGTGTGGAACTAACGCCATCTTCCTACAACTTCACCTGCTTCAAGATCTTCACATCTGTAGCAAATAAAATTTCCTATCAAAGTTCTTACTGATAACTTTATAAGGAGAAATGGAGACTGTTAAAAATGACAAGAAAATCTTTTTAAAAAATCATATATACACACATCTAAACAAAGAGGTCTGGGATTGGTACACTGATTAAAGAGGAAGATGAAAAGGGACTGTCTTTGGTTGGTTATTACATGGAAGTTCATGTATCCATACTTTTGTTAAAATGATTTAGTTTCTTTAACTGAGTTTTAGCATAAAAGGTTTAATTAAAAATGTTACTGATTATAAAGGGATCACAGAGTGTCTTCCAGTAAAGCTTAAATTGTACATCTTTAAAAATTTTGAATGGTTCATGATACAGGCCTGAGTTAAGTAGGAGATCTGGAGCATTCCTTGCCCAGCACTGATGAAGGAAAGTGGTGTTCACCTCCTAATGAGTGACCTTCAACTCAAACTTGCTACTCAGCCTTTAGTCTCCATCTATAGAAAATGGGAAAATAACACTGGGCCAAGAGTTTTTTAAAAATTACTATAAAATGTTTCTTTTTGGCCATCCTGTTACTGCCTTCCAAAATACATATACTAATTACTCATTAAAATTAAATACTAAAAAGTCAGGGAAATTTACTGTTGCAACTGCATAAATTATTTTAGATATTGACATAAACAATGTATATTAACAAATCTTTTGGTGCACAGTATTTTCACAGGGTATTGAGAATATAATTTTTGTCATTTAAAAATTTTCCCCCCTACCAAAAAAAAAAAATTAAAAATTTTCACCTCACTGTTTTTAATGCACTATTCTAATACCTAGATCTCATACTGAGCATTTGTAGCAGGATGACCACAAGCTCTCCTTTCAATGAGCAAATGGTCAGAATAGAGTCATTACAGCAAGGAAAGCAGAAATTAGTGACTACCAATCCTTTCCTAAGAGTAGTTATTAAAGCATTGTTGGTTTAAATTTATAAAAGCAAAGATAACCGATAATGCTACTTTTTGGGGGTGTTAAAAGCTCAAGGTTGCATATAATCCTCTTTCCCCGTTTTTAAGGTAATGAGAGGATTATTTCTTTCCTCCATTCAATGCCAAACCATATCTCACTCAAGTAATTTTCACAGCTGTAGCTCAGAAGCAAAAAGGTAGAATATTATGCTGTGAATTTCAGCAAGTCAAAAACACAGGGAAGAAAGAAATGGAAGCTGTCAAAGGCACCAGGGCCATCACAGATAACTGCTTAGACCTGTAAACCAAGACAGTAAAAGTTCCCAGAATTCTTACTCTTGTTCTTCCTCTGTTCTAGACAGTAAGGTTCATTAAAAAATGAGCAAGAAAAAGAAATACAATTACCTACGCTTAATCCCCACATCTGATGACTTAATCTACTAATATGTTTTGTATTGTAAATAATAAAAATTCAGTAACATTTCAAGACTATCTTAATAAGTATCTTGATTTCTGACTCATAAAATAGCTAATATAAAAATATTTTATTTTAAAGAAAAGTTTTTAAAATTTTACTCATAATACCTTAAGTAGCAATTGTATTTGTATGTTCCCTTCAAAACTGGGATAGACTTTAACACAGCTATAATAATTAGTGTATTTTGAATTAATTTTTTTATTCTCATTGCATGTTTTCTAATTAGTCTATTTATATCAAAATATTTACTTCTATTTTTTAATTTTATTACTTCTACTAGTTTTAAACAGAATGATACCACTTCATTTCCTAACTTTAGTAAAGTTTTCTTGCTTTAGTAAGATATATTAAAATGGAGACCTATAATTTTTTACCAAGAAGTGCAGAAAAATGACATTTGCTTTTAGAGATTCTTTTCTTTCAGAAGACTATTTTAAAAAGTTCACTTATCATTTGTTTACTTGAATGTTCCAGGTAAGCAGCAAAAGATAATAGTCCTGATTTTATAGGCTAATAAACTAGCATTTATAAAATTTAGGACTTTCTTGATAACCCTTGAGAGGTTACTTAGTACTAAAACAAATTTTTAAAATTAACATTTCATGTTTGCATTAAGCCATGCCACTTTCTTAAAACTTTGTTTGAATTTGGCTTACACCGTAAATTCAAATCAGTTCAAGATATATCATCTCTTCACCCATTATGATGGATACTGTCCCCAATATCTCTTTACCACATTAAAAGTAAGTGAGCAGATTTGGGACAAATCAAAATTTCTGACAAGTTTTGCTGGTAAAACTACACTTTAAATCTAGTTTTTAAGTAATCAATCTATTCATTATTTTTGGAAGACAAGGAAGTGGTTTGGTTAACTCTGAATTAAAAAGAAAGCTTTGCCTAGCATGCTATAGGTCACGGCGGGGGGGGGGATATAAATAATAGGTACAGATATCAACTTTTGGAAATATTAGATAGCCAACATTTATGCTAAGACAGTTTCAAATATCCTTAAAGATGTATTTCTCAATTATACATATATATTCTGGTGTCCCATTCTAATTTTTTAATAAAGTATTACATTTTAAAGTACTACATTCTAAGGTTAGAAAGATGACTGAAATTTTCCCATTGTACTATCATGTGGGAATCTTTGATCTCTACTGCTCTGAGTTCATAGTCAGGCTACTTAGTTTATTTTGAGAGAGCAAATCCTTCCTGTTGTTTCTCAGGAAATGGAAGAACACATTTACAGAGTATGTTTTAACTTCAATTTTAAGTGGTTTAAATTTTTAAATTATGTTTTACTTTGAAGAATATTTAATTATGGGAAGAAATTAACACTTTCAGAAAGAAATTAGAGTAGAGAGATAGAAAGAGAATAGTAGTCTCAGGCTTTTGCTAAGAGTAAATTTCATAAAAAATTGTTACACCCTATTGTTTCCTGTAAAGAGTTTTCCAAGCATGAAGTTTTATAATAGCATAATGGGGGAAAACGGAAATACCCAAGTTTCTCTCAAATGTGTAAGAGCATAGAGAAAGATTACAGGCTTAATTTTAAAAAGTGTTCTATCACCTACTTAGGCTTGTTAAATTATTACAATAATCTCTGGAGCCGCTTACCCAACCTTGATTCACCTTTTTAATGCCAACTACACCTCTGGAGCTTTAAGGTGTTATTCTTGCTCTTAAAACAAGCAGCAGACAACCAATGGTTTGAAGAGTAAACCTGCTAAGGGTAAAATAGACCCAACTCAACAGAGTGATGAAATGCTTCCAAGTCTTTTCAGTTTCTCTATAGACAAACTCAAGGTGCAGGGAAAGAAGTAATAAGGAGAAAGGACTCCTAAGGCAAGGTGCTATAAATATTTAACTTTCTCCAACTATTCATTTCTTTTCTACAATGCCATTTTTTAACTTAGAAAAAAAGAGTCTAGTGAAAAGAAAACTCAAAGAGAGAACAGCAAAAACAAATGCAAGACCATCCCCTCCCTTATCATATTAGTCAGCACTGGGAAAAAATGTCTGACGTATATAAGTTCAAGAAGGAAATGGTTTATTTGGCTCATAGTAGAAGAGGTTTCAGTGCATCGTAAGTTGGCTCTATGGTAGGAAGGGTGTGGTGGAGTAAAACTGCCCATTTCATGGTGTTTCCCCCACCAAGGGAGGGCACAGGAGAAGAGTGCCAGTGAGAAATAAACCCTTCAAATGAAATGGACCCCACCTGCTAACAGCACATTCAGCTATGAACATCAGTGGACCAATCCAATGATGCTATAACCTCAAGATACAACACTTCTCCAGCAGTCTCATAATCTAGTCGTGTTCACAATTAAGATTAACTGAAATGACAAATCGTCTGAGACCAGCAATTTACCAGAGAACTATGTCACACAACAGGAGAGATATGTGGTGGGATCCATCTTGTGAGCCTCACGTGCAATTCTCATCATGGCATTATAGTCCTATCTGCTGTTGTTTTTCTTTCTTTCTTTTTTTAAATGGTACCGGGTATCAAACTCAGGACCTTGTGCTTGCTAGGCAGGTGCAGCACCACTGAACTAATCCCCAGCCCTGCTCCGTTCTGACTTGTGACCTCTTTCCCATTGCCACTTGCCATGTAGGAGTAGACACTTGAACATAATTAACTGACAGCTGTCATGGCCTCATATTGTAAGCCTCCAAAGACACAAGCTCAAGGGCCGCCATCAGAAGAAGCCATCCAGAATAAATGACAGTAATCTAGCTAGTCTTACTCTCCTACCCAATCACATTTTCCTCCACTGACAGATGGGGAAACAGGCCAAGAGATTAGGCGACTTCCCTGTTTAATCTACTGCTCCCTCTTTTCTACCTTTTCCTGCCCCTATTGAAAGCTTTTTTACACCACTAGTTAGATTTTATGCAAGGCCTGAACATTCTATTTCAAAAGTTCATTCATATTATTCATATTACTCTATCTCCAGAAGGTAAAAAGCCCACCACGAATGCCTAACCTCCCACTGTCAAAACTCCAGTGGGGCTCTCAACAATGTACAACTCTTTCTCATTCTAGATCAGTTGGCTTTTGTTATGGTATCTATTACTGTCACTTGCCTCAAGGCCTTTAACTGTCAGCAGATTTCAGCTCTACTCAGACTATCCTACCATCAGGAATGAGCTCTTTCAACTCTTTCCCTTCTACCTGCATATTCACCTATATCCCACATATCTGCTTTTCCTTTCCAGCCCCAATGGAACAGATGTCCTGATTCCCTTTAAGGCAACCTGTTTGAGCATGTTTCTGCTCCTGAACTTGGCTTCCTTTATCTTTTCTGGAACCTTCTATTACTTATGCCAGCTTTTACATTTAGTCTCACCCTCACTATTCTCAACCAAACTATGCTGCAGTCACCATGATATATAAAATATTCCTTCACCACAAACATATACACGTTATGTACAACACACTCACTCCCTGCTGCCACTTCTGAGATTTCTTCCTCATCTATGACAATCCAGCTTTACACTAGAAATCTAACTACCAACTACATACCTGACTGCCAAACCCAATCTCCTCTACTGTCGTTTCTATAAGTGAACTTCCTGTTTCTTTTGACAGGCATGAGATCTGTTCCCTCTTTACTAGGTGGGGCCCCTGGCAAATTGCTTACCTGAGGTTTAAGGTACCTTGTCTGTAAAAGACAATGACCACCATTATTGCAGAGGAAATTATTTTTTTCAATTTCAGTAAAAAAGATTTAACAAAAGGAAAAAAACTGAGAACACAGTAACCACAACAGAAACAAACGATACAGATAAAGCACAACTACAAGATGACACACTTCCAACCATAACACTTATTGCTATACACAATATATACAATATACATAGAATAAGTAATATCTGTAAAACCTCTTTATTAAAGACAAAATTTTAAGACAATACAAGTTCTTACATATCATAAGTATAATACAAGATGACTTGTTTACTTAGAAATTCTTATGAAATGAGAGTTTATTACAGAGGAGAGAGGGAAAGAGAGAGAGAGACAGAGAAAGGGAGACAGAGACACAGAATATTTATTTATTACCTAAGAAACTTAAAAGTTTCAATAAAAAATAAAACCTACAGGATTATATGCTTATATTAAATAAAAGAAAGTAAATTATAAAGGAAATAGCAAATTACACATATTCAATGTTGCTTTATAAGGTATTCATAATTTGAACAATTGAAAAGTAATATATTTCATACCAGTTTTTCCCCCCGAGGAAATTATTCTAAGGATTATGTAACATCACATGTAAATAAGTTTTTAAAATATGGTATTCAATATTATCGTTTTTCTTTTTAGAGCTTCCTGATTCTAACTTCTCTTTGTCTGCTTGGTTTTGATCCTTTAGTTACCCCAACAAAATCTTAACCACATTTAGGGCTACAATAATCAGTCCAGTCATTCCCCAGTACAAGCCCTGACTTTGCTTCAAGGGCCCAGATTTCTCAAGATCAGAAGAATGTTCCCCCAAAAACCAAATAGAACTTAGTATTCTCTCCAAAAGTGTTCCTCATTTTTCCCATCCTTACTCATAACACTTTTAAACAGTGAGTCTTCCTAACCAGATAACTCAGTAATCTTCTTCCTTCCTCTTACTCCCCTCTTTCACCTTACTCAGGAGTCAACTATTTCTCTTAAATGTTTCTTCAGTCCATCCTTTCCTTTCCTATTACTGACTTAGTTCAAGTCCTCATTATCTCTACTTGGATTACTGTAGTAGCCCATAGGCTTCTTCATGCTTCCTTTCCATATATCATGTGACAGTGAGCATTTATTTAACCTTTAGTGGCTCCATGATGCTGTGAGGATAAAGTCCATGCTTCAAGAAATGCCAAGCAGAGCCCTTGATACGGTGGGGCTGGAGCAAGAATCCAAACCACGAGGGCCCTGCAGTACCACCATCACTCTGCTCCAGCCATGCAAGTTCCATGGTCCTCACACACTAAACTCAAGAGAGGGCTGTTTCTTCTGTCTGGTCTGTTTTTCTCCTGCTCAGCCTAGTAAATAACCTTATCCCAATGATATTCACCTCCTTCAGGAATTCTTTCCTCACAAATGAGAAAAAACAAATGGTTCTAGTTTGTGCCTCACCTTATTCTATTATTTAATCACAAAGTATTCTTAATTCTAGTTAACGGTTTATGTGTCTTTTTTTTTTTCTTTTTTTGGTACCAGGGACTGAATGCAGGTCCCTGCGCTTCAGAGGCAGGTGGCAGAACCACTGTGCTAAATATCTGCCCTGTGTACCTGTCTTCTAAAGCCAGGCACCTTGTGATACATTGTATTCTCAGAACTTAATACTGTACAATGACTAGTGCACAGGAGGCAGGAAGAAGACAGGGAAGTAGATCAGCAAATGTCTGTTGAACAGATGAACTAGCAGGCCTGTTAATTATATTAGAATTAATTAAGAGAGGAGGTTGGCCATACAGGTGGATCTGACAGCTGGTAAGGGGTGTGTAGAGGAATCGGAATAAGAAATGGAAAACATTCATACTGTGGTTCTTGGATAAATATGCAAGTTTGGTCAAGTCACTAGCTAGGGCTGTTAGAATCAAACTCAGGTGAATACCTTACAAATACTACTTAAAGTGCAAAAGGAGATCAATTCTAACAACCCACAGGTATCAGCCACATCTAAGGTTTTAGACTCCAGAACACTTACATTATAGTTTTATCAGACTTAGTGCAAGTTTAGTAAATGTCTCCCCTTTCTGTAAAGCAGTGAAGGACTACAGGTGAAAAAAAAAATAATGCAGTATGTCATGCAAATAATCCTAGGGCTAATGGTAAATGGTAAGATCTGCGGCCTATATTAACCTAGTCAAATGATATATTTTAAGAGCATAATTTCACACAGTGATCTCAAGTTTATACTGAAAGACACATTACACAGATTGTACTTTGCATGGGTTTGAAAATACCCACTTATCAAATAAGGGAAAATAGTATTTTATGTGACATAAATTGGAAGCAAGAGGAAGAATGAGACCCAAAGAACTTAGAACTGATTGGAGCAAAATAAAACTAAAGAAAACTAAACTGAAACATGAAATTTTCCCAGTAATAAAGAGACATCTATAATTAACAGTCTTTTAAGAACATGCATCCATGTACTACAGCATCACAGCTCATAAAACATTCATTCAAAGCCATAACAGGCATGTTCATCATAGCTCTAGGAGCACAAATACAGAGCACTGAAGAAAAAAGCCTTTAAGGTAAGATGCCACTGCCTTGTGTAGAACATCACATGTGAAAGGGAACTATAACTGCAAAAATACAAAATTAACAAGCAAACCCCCCAAAAAAGATGTAATGTTAGGATTGTTAGAAGTAAACTGTCATCAAATAAACTACGGAATGCTTATAGATATAAAGCATTTCTAGAAAATACATTTATACAAGTAAAGAGGTAACACACACACAAATAAGGGCAAGAAATCTGTCTAAAAATAATCTGAGGGATGATACATCCGGTGGTAGAGCATTTGCCTCACATTTGCCAGGCTCTGGGTTCTACCCTAAGAACTGCAGAAAACAAAAACAAATAAATATTTTTAAACTTTTAAAACTGTATTACTATATCAATCATGATAATAAGATCAAGTTATATAATGTACAAATGTACACAAAACCAGAAATCATGCTAATAAGAAGTTATATAAATGTACCTGTAAAACTAAGAACAATGTATCAAAGACCAAAGAAAACACAAATCAGGGATTTAGCTCAGTTGTTTTGCCACCTGCCTCACAAGCACAAGGTCCTGAGTTTGATCCCCAGTACAAAAAAACAAACAAAAAAGAAAACATCATCCACTGAACAAAATATGCACTTAAATGTTATCAGTAGCATGAAAAATCTGTGGGTAAAGAGTGGATTATGTGATAAATAGTATTGGGGAAAACAGCTCAAAATATGACCAGTTATCAGGCCTGTCATGCCAACACTCTGGGAGGTTGAAGCAAGAGTTTACAAATTTAAGTATATTCTGGACAACTTAGCAAGACCTGGTATGAAAATTTTAAAAGGGGCTGGGAATGTAGCTCTGTGCAAAGCTTCTGGGTTCCATTCCAATTACCAAAGGAAAAAAACAAAGATGTTATTTAAAAATAGTATTGGAATAATATTATCCAAATGATAAGAGTAAACCTGTGAATTAATAAAATCCCATTAATAGTGAAATATTTCTCAAATGATATAATACTAACATTTGGTTACATTAAAATGAAAGATTTCTGCTGTTACTAAAAGCCCTCATGAAGTTATCAGAGAAGTGATGAAGTCAAAGGAAGTACTCATGATATCTAAAGAAAACAAAGGATTAATTTCAAAATATATATAGAATGCACCAAATGCTTTCAAGTAACTTCTCTCAAGAAAAAGAAACTCTGGGCTGGAGTTGTAGCTCAGTGGCACCACACCTGCCTGGCAAGTGCAAGGTCCTTTGTTCGATCCCTGGTTCCGCAAAAAAGAAAAAGATTCAATGGAAAAAGAGGCAGGCTAAAAATATAAAAAGAAAATTCATGGAAAGGAGAAATTAAATAAATGAAAAGATCTCAACCTTTATTAGTAATCAGAAAAAGGGCAAGATTTGACCAACAGCTACAACTAACATCTATTGAGTGTACAATAACTAGAAAACCTGTTAGTAAAAGAAAAGGCATGTACTTCTGTTAACAGTATGAACTTAATAACAATCTATGCAGTTCCTAGTAAAATTAGTACACATGCATGCTGTACTCCAGTAATAGTGCTTATGAGCAACTGCCTCAAGATAGTCTCGTGAAGCCAATAAATTTCTTACACCCAGGTTCCACTGAAAAAATAAATACAATCCACAAGAAGGTCAAAAATATATAAAAATGTTGATTCTTTCATATCCTTATTTCTAATATCTGCATATTGTCTCTCTTTTAACCTATGCTGCCAAGTAGATAAGACTAAATTGGGATCACTCCTTTTCATAGTTCAGGTGACTAAATGAGAAAGCAAAGATACACTGCAGGTAATGTTTCAGGGTTGTGAACTGCAACAATTGGAAGAGTTCAAGCACTGCTCATGTGACTTGATGAGTTACAATCTGTGCCCATGCTCTTTCTGCACTAGCTTCAAGTTTCTGTTGCATTGCTAAACTCATATGAAGCTGAACACAGACTGAAGAGTCGTAACAAGAGGCATGAAAACCAGAGACAGATTCAGTACGAACTTCATGTTGGTTTTTCCCACTGCAGCACAGAGGAACACAACATCTTCCCTCCCATACACTTATGACAACTGTAAAGGTTGAGTGGAAAGCCTCTTTCAGCTTCTAGGAAACAAATACAAGACTGGTGGAAGTGATGGCTCTGACAGTGGTGATTCTACAACTGTTGTCACAGTCCTGGCAAACAGGATAAGATATTCACAGAGCACTGATGGGGAACTGCTCTTAGAAAAAAATTCCATTATCCATGACTCAGTAACTGCAAAGATGTCAAAGTTGACTGCGAAAAACAAGTAACCCAGAAACAAGATTAGATTCAAACTCAGGACCCTGCACATCACCATTTAACGTACAACAAAGAAGAAAAACTTCACCTGGAGGGCCAGGGATGTAGCTCAGTGGCCACTGTACCTGCCTCGGCAAGCCTAAGGCCATAAGTTTGATTCCTGGTACCAAAAACAACAACAACAACAACAAATTCACCTGAAATATTTTATAGCATGATGGGAAACATCCTATATACGTTAATCAGCATTTCATAATTTTAAATCTGGGGCAGTTGTTTTACTTTAGCCCTAATTTGTCACCTGTCAACTTTGAGATACTCAGAGAGGTCTGAAGACTGAATCCCTATCCCTATCTCATACAGATAGGCGCTACTACTTTACAAATACAGAAGATAATGTGGTCATTAATATACATCCAGTTGAGTGATATTAAGTAACATTTTCACAAAAACATTTGCATTCCTTAGAGATGAAAAGCAAAAGCACATCTACTCAGATGTAGTGGTACTTGCCTATTATCACAGATAGTTAGGAGTCTGGAAAAAAAGGACTGAGTTCAAGGCCAGCCCCAGCAACTTAAGAGACCCAGTCTCATAATAAAAAAGAAAAAGAGGCCGGGTGTGGTGGTGCACGCCTGTAATCCTAGCACTGGGGAGGCTGAGGCAGAAAGATCACTGTGAGATTGAGACCAGCCTGAGCTACATAGTGAGTTCCAGGTCAGTCTCAACTACATAGTGAGACCCTGTCTCAAAAAACCAAAACCAAAACCAAAAAAAAAAAGAAGAAAAAGAGTTAGGGATATAGCTCAGTGGCAGAGTGCTTGCTTAATGTGTGAAGTTTCTGGGTTTAGTTCCTAGTATCCTCCCTTTAAAAAGTTTTTTAAAAGTACAGTAAAACTTTAAGATCCTTGAGAACCACTGCTTTCCAGTTTATAATACAGTATTTTTTACTTTATAATATACAAGAAAAAAAGAAAAGGTTTTGAAAAAAATGTGTATTTACTTTCATTCCTAGTCTTTTCTTGGCCATTAGTTTTTCCTTTGGCATTTAACATCAAAGCTAGTTACCCTTTCATCCTGAGCTTCTCTGTTAGTTGTGGCTACTTCACAAACAAGTACAACATACCAGTACAGACAGAAATGGCAGTGCATCATGTACTAAGGAAACATACATGTATCATTTGATTCCTCCCCTTAGAAAAAAAAAGACCAGTCAGTTTACCCCTTTCCATCCTTTTTTATTTTTTCCTCTCCTGATGTTTAGAACAATATTATAGAAAGGGAATTAAGGCCATTAAATTATTAAAGAGGAAATAAATACCTTATTTCCCCATGAAAATTGACCCCAGATTTTAATTTATACTCTTTATATACAACATTAAAAGTCTTGCTAAAGAGGGTCTCAATTTTAAGCACTTCAAAAGTCAGAAAATAAACATTTCTATCTAGGATATATTAAAATGTAAATAGCATCTCAAAAATATTTACTATTTAACTTAAACTTACATGGGCTCATCCACGCTTTTCAGTGATGTGAATTTCTTGGTGGGATAGCCCAAACAGGTGTGTGTATGTGTGTGCACGCGTGTAGGTATGCATGGTGGTAGCAGTGGTGGGATACGGGGAGAGCTATATATATCATTTATTAATTTATTACCTAGGAAATAAACCATCCTGAGATAAACCAGACGTGTTTTTTTGTTAATTCTATAATTATCCTAATGTGACTCCTGAATATGTGATCTGCTTATTACTAAGACCTAAGAAAAGATTTCTGTAAATTAATATTATACCATTGAGTTTTGGCAGCAGAACACAAATCACATTGATTCTAATACAGCTAAATCTAGTCACAGACACAGAGGGAAGTATAAATTTTAAACATGGAAAACGAAATAAACAAAACCCTGAACTAAGGGCCATGCCTGAATGGAGAGAAGGACCTGAAGACAGGAAAGTCCAAACTCGTCTGTCAGCTCTCCTGGAGCCAATGGCAGAGGCCTCTATGAATCAGCACCGCCATCTCTTCCTCAGGTAGCAGCTTTCCAGACTATAAAAGAGCCCAGGACTATAAATCCAAAGACTTGTGCAAGTCCTAACATCTCTGTTTAGTAATATGACCATGACATTTTATTAGCCTAGTTCTCCCTCTCTATAAACTGAGTAAATGAATCCTATTTCATTATACTGCTCTAAGGAGCTACTAATTTTAAAAAAGATACAAAGCGCATATATTCTATAAATAGAAAGTGATAATCTAAAAGTCAGTATTATTATTAGTGGGTTAAATTCAACTAAGATGGTAGTGGATACTGTTCCTAAGTAGAGGACAGATGGAGGAAACACAAAAATCTACCGTATCTTAGAGCAGAGTGCAGATGCTGAAGAAAGTCCTTAGTGCAGTAGAACAGAGGGCAAAGACTATACCTGGTATAAAAATAAAGCAAGACACTGCCTCTACTGGCAGTAGAATTCCAAGAATCTGTCCTGGGGGCAAGAGTTTAGCTCAGTGGCAGAATGCTTGCCTAACAGCAAGGTCCTGGGTTCCATCTTAGTACTTGGGGGAGAAAGAATCATTCTAGATGATTTGACACTTTTCGTCTTGTGATGTTTTTGTCCAGAGGCATCAAACGACACCTCACAATTAAATTCAAACTTAAGTTCAAGTCTGTTTATCTACTAAAGAAAAAATAAATTGCTCAGTTCTTATAGTATACCTTGACTACTTATTTGCTAATATAATAATACCAATTATTGGCATTACTACAATGCTCAAAGCAGCTGCATTTTTTTTTTTTTTTTTTTTTTTTTTTTACGCCAGCGGGGTCGTTTTTTTTTTTTTTTTTTTTTTGTACCAGGGATAGAACTGGGATCCTCGTGCTTCTGAGGCAGGTGAGCTAAACCCCTGGCCCAAAGCAGCTACATTTTAAGAGACTAAAGTTTTGAAGAAACGTTGGAACAATGGGATCTTATAATTCAAATTACTTCCAAATTGTTGTTACAGGAAAAAAAAAAGAAAAGGTGGTACAAGTATCAGCCTGCCTCAGTACTAAAGATGTTACTCTCAAAGCAAAATTAATTATGCAGTAAATACATTTATTCTAATTTTTTCAGCATTAAAATAGTCATCATCCAACATCATGAAATTTAAATTAAATGAAGTAAAGGAGCAGAGTATATGAAGTATTGTGATTATGATTATGCACTTTTCTGTGACCCACAATTTATTCATATCTCTTCTTAAAAGACAATGAGAAGATTCTACTAACTTTCATATTGTTCAAACATTTGTCAGTAAACTGATTCTTCTGAATCATCCCACTTCCCTTCCTGTCCCTGCTCAAGAACGATGTTTCTTCACCTTAGATAAATACTGTAGAAGTAGTAGTAAAATAAGGCCTTCACCGAGGGAAAAGTAGTCTGCAGAAAAAAGAGCAACCAGGGAAATGAAGATTCCCTTGTATTAACCATTCTTGTCCTAGAGTTTCCTTCTCCTGTGATCACTGGAGCAAGATACAGATATGAAATTATACTATTACCTGGTGAATTTGAGAAAAATCATTCTCAATTTTACTTTGGTGACAGATGGAATTTAACAAGGACGTCTGGTTCATACTTGTAAAGCATCGTCTGTCTCAGCACAGGGGAAACCACAGAGTTAACAAGCCAGACACCAGACTAAACACCTCAGAACTCACCACTATCCCTCATTTCTGGTCCCTACCTTTCTGTAGTTTTACGTCTACATCACTAATTCCCTCAGTTTGTGCTGGCCTGGGGCTCTTCCAAGTAGAAAGCAAGGAATCAGTATCCTCAGTTTCAGACTGGACACTAAGACAAGATTCTTCTTTCCAACTCACACGTCACCCACCCAGCTCTCACTCTCTTTCTCCACTGCATGTCAGCAGTGTCACTCTCACACCAACCTCAGTAATTCCCAGCTGTTTTAGGCCTTCCAGGACATTTGCGTGGAAAACCCCAGCCACAGAGGAACAAAAAGTGGCTGCGGCTAGGCAGCAGCAGCAGGAGCAGAGAGGGTGGTGAGGACAGCTGGGGACTCCTGAGGGACACATGCTGCCCGGAGCTTCCCGCCCATATCTGACACACCTGGGCCGCTGTGGCGGTAACAGTCTGGCAGAGCCCCAGGAGCCGGCCGGCAGTGCTGGCTACCCAGGACACCCACGCGGCACAGGCACAGCGCAGCCCGCGTGTCCACACCCACCCCGCGTGCACCTGGACCTGGCGGCCACCCTGCTCCGTCAGGGCGCTCTCGGGGACTGGGCTTCAGGCCGGCTCCGGAGGCTGGAACCGCAGGCGGTAGGGCAAGACTTCACTCCTCCATCCTGGGACCCGAGCCTTGCACTTCCTGTTTGAAAGCACAGGGGAGAAAGGAAAGCAGTTGCAGAGTGAGCCGGTGGCGGGAGACGCGCAGCGCGTGGCGCGAAGGAGGGGCTGTGGCTCAAGGAACCCTGGGTGGCCCGAGACCCATCCGCCACCGGGTCCCTGCCCGGTCCCTGCCCGCAGCCAGCCCGCAGCCGGCCTCGCCGGCCTCCCCAGCAGGCCACCTCAACTCAACTCGCTGCTGCTGCTGCTGCTGCTGCTGCTGCTCCTGCTGCTGCTGCTCCTGCTGCGCACGGCCCTTCCGCCCCAGGCGCTGCCTGCTCTCAGCTCTTCCAAGCACCTCCATCAGTAAACTCCGCGCTTCCTCCCAGTGGGCGCCCCGAGAGTCCGCCTCTTTCCTTTCCTCATTCTCCTACTCTATCCCCAGTCCCTGCCCCAGCAAAGAACTCACCTCCGGGAAGGTGCAGAGACAAGACTTAGCCTTTTCAGGGGGAATGAAGACTGGATTTATGCAATTTTTTAAAGTTAATTACCACATCCCAGTATATACACTTCAGCCAAGCAGCAGAAAGAGCTTAAGGATGGGAAATTACTTGTCTCGTGCCTCACTGACTCAAAAGAGAAAACAAGCATACTGCTGCCACAAGATGAGCTGTCAGGAACTGGAGCAGAGAGGAGAAATACAAAGTATTATAACGTGCCTCCTAGGGTTCCATCCTCAGTTGGCCCAACAGTCACCAAATTCTCCATTGTCTTTGAACACATTCTTCCAGAAAACCGATTCTTTCCCCCGTGTGTTAAAGTCTGGGATTACATTCATTTCTTTGAACTCTGACTTAAGTGCACTTCACAGTGAACTTCACTTAAAAAAATAAAATAAAAATAAACAGATGAAGACTCTGCTACATGTAGTCTCCAGGAGTTGTAACCTGGTGCCCTTGTACCCAAAATCTACCGGATCAGGGGTAGAGGACCGTCTCTGACAGCTTCTTTTATCATCAAGGTTTTGGCTTAAATAAACCATTCTTGTTCTTAAATTCAAAACGAAGGACAGAATATAAAGAATGATTATTCTAAAATGGGTGTGGTGGCACACAAGCCTGTAATCCCAGCACTCCAGGAGACTACAGGCAGGAGGATTTTCAGTACAAACATAGCCTGAGTAATTTCGCAAGACCTTGTCTAAAAATGAAAGACAGTGGATATAGCTCAGCACTAAGGCCCTGGGTTCAATCCTCAGTACTACCTCTAACTCCTCCAAAAAACGAAAAGAAAAAGCTACTCTATATAAAAAGCTAAATTCTGGCTGAAATAGTAACTGACACACATTATGTTCCTACTCAGTGCAAGGCAGCATCTCATTTTAATCTCCTCTTGGTCTTAACATTTTCCAATAGCTCTGTAAAAATCTTATTCCTGTATTCCCAAATGAGGAAACAGTCAGCGAAGTTAACTGTCCTGATGTCTCAGCTAGAAAATGGTCAAATGGAGAGTATCTGGGCCATTTCCTTCATGCTCTAAGTTTCTAAAATAATAGTGAATTCTAGAGGAAAAGTCAAGTCTAGCAATCATCTGGGATCCATTCCTTCATCTCAAAATGATCCCACAATTCACACTAGCCCCATGGAGCTGGCAGGGTTCTTCACTCTCCTGATTTGTACGTCTCTTGTTAACTGAAGCCAAGGACACAGCACTCTTTCTGTTACCTATTACTGTCTCTGTCAGCCTTTTCAGAATTACTTGATGGCAAAAGTTCAAAAGGTTCTAGGATAGCCACTCATACGCCAAGGTACAAAGTCTGCCCAGCTCAGAATCTAACCAGCTGACTAACATTTGTTCTCTGAATTCACTTTTCTCGAATATGTTTGTTTTAATAAGGCAAATGCTGTTTGCAAAAACAGATTCATGCCCTCAACTTTTAGTAGGACGGTTGGCAATTTCTCATTTTCTGTGTTCTTCTAATCAGACATGGTGGCATACACCTGTAATCCCAGCACTCAGGAGGCTGAAGCAGGAGGATGAAGAGTTTGAAACCAGCCTGGGCCATATACAGTACTGTTAGGAGCTCAAGGCCAGCCTGGACTACTTAACTAGACCCTGACTCCAAGAAAAAAAAAATGCTTCAAGCAAATACTTCATGCTCACCAGCCAGTAGCATGCAGCTATTAGTCACCTGTTTTTTGGCCAAACAGCAGAACATGAAGTAAAAAGTGGCAATGGTGAGCCCGAGAAAGATGAAATGCATCTTGCCTGCCTTTCCCGTCATTCCACTAGGGCAGCACAGGTTACAGTTGTAGAGCACACAGGTGAAGTTCAAGAGCACTGCTCTGCTAGTATGCAGAGGTGGGCAGAAGGGCCACAAGAACAAGTGAGAAGCACTCCTATTCCTCAAGCTCTCACAGTTTAACAAGGGCTTCCTAAAATCTTCCTGATGGTTCTTAGTTTCCTTTCAGGGCCTGCTTAGTCCACCTGCTATTTTTCTCAAGTCTCTTGCTCATCTTGTACCTATCAACTCTTCATCTCTCTTGATAAACTGTTTTGACATCTTTGATTCTCCCCAAAGCACTGCCATTCCTTTCCCAGCAAGTATCCAATGGGAGGGAAAGCTCAAAGGAGAGCATTTAGCTCAACTCTCACTTAAAAAATCCTGTCAATAATTACCATGTTAAGGACATATTTCTATTTCAAAATACTTCTTGGTATTCCAGCTTTCATTTGTTATTCATTATAACCCCAAGAGTCCAGAAGGACAACCTTTAAAAGAAAAATAAAGCTCTTAGGAAAAGGCAAAGGAAATGCATTTTTTAGTTTGTCTTTTGGAACTCGTGAGATTTAACTAACTTTCAAAAAGAATTCCTTTAATTCTGAAATTCAAAGTCATTAATGTAAAAACAGCCAATAGTAAACCATTCTTGTTTTGCCCTAGCACTGTGCTGATCATTTATATATATGAAGTTTGTACTGTTTAACAGTTCACAAAATACACAAGCACAACTACAGGGAGTGGAGGAACCATATTCACCTATACCTTGTGTCCATACCTGATTTTCTTTTCTTTTCTTTTTTCTCTTTGGTTTTTTGAGACAGGGTCTCACTATGTAGTTGAGACTGATCTGGAAATCACTACCTAGTCTCGAACTCACAGCGATCCTCCTGCCTCAGCCTCCTGAGTGCTAGGATTATAGGCGTGCACCACCACGCTGGGCTCCATATCTGATCTTAATACTCTGCTCTGGAGCACAGCCGACTGTGGGCTACATGCAACCCTATCTCCCTTTTAGGGTCCCTATAACTAAAACACATATGAAAATATATATTAAAGGGCTGACGGTATAACTTGGTACCGTGCTCACACACAAGGCCATGGGTTCAATCCCCACTGATACACACACACACACACACACACACACACACACACACACACACTCATTCTGTGAATACATCCCACAGTTAAAAGTTGGCAAATACTTCACAGTTTGTGGTGTTTCCTAGTCCCCACAACCTCAAAGCTTTAGCACATCATACTTCTCCATGGTCCAACTATTCTCGAGCTTCTTCTGTTTCATGGAGAAGGTGTTTCTTCCATATTATCACAACTGAGCAGGAAACAAACATAAATCACAACTTTTATCAGGAGAAAAAATTATTCTTTTAGGTGCACACAAATCATGCCAAAAAGTTGATCTTGGAAGAATCTGAGGGTTTTCTTTGAAAGTCTCTATCCCCTAAGTACCAAAGTCCATCATACTTGGAAATATTGTGAAAGCCTTTTGAAAAGCTCCAAATTAGTTTCAGGCTAATAAACTTATATCCAAAAAAGAAGGCTGCTTATCTTTTTCATTTTAAAAGAGAAAGATCTTGAGCCAAGCATGGTAGCACACCAATCCTAGCACTTGGGAGACTGAGGCAGGAGGACTGCCATGAGTTGAAGATAGCTTAGACTACATAGTGAGTTCAAGGCCAGCCTAGATTACATAGTAGTTTCTTAAAAAAAAAAAAAAAAAAGATCTACTTTGAAGGTTAAAAATGTTTGGCACAAGATTTCTCTATGTAAACATCAGGACTCTCTCTGATTAATACAGATGGATTTTTAAAACAAGAAAATGAAAAATGACAAGCTGGTTACCTAAGAGATGGCCTCTCTGCACTAGCAGCCTTCATAGCACAATGTTCTTATTTTGGCCTTCACTCCAGGGTAGGATACGTAAGAGGATTTTCTGGGAAGGAGGTCTCTGGCACTCAGACGTACCTCCTGGCCTCAGCAAAACATGGGCACTGCTTTCAAGGAAGATTTTTCTCAGAGCCAACTGGCTGGGCTGACTGGCATTTCCCCCCACAGAGGGTGAGTAGTCATCTTCCAGGAGCCAGAACAAGAGTCGTCTCCCATGGCAAACTGTAGCACGAGGCTACAAATCAGCTTCATAAAACTCCTGCCCACAGCCTCACATAGGCTCTCTGTTAACATAGAGCTTCCTAGTTTTGAGCAAGCTGAGAAGGAAGGGACTATTAAGCCTGCCCATTGGCAAGATGTGCAAGATCCACATTACAAGGCAATGTGGGTCTCCCAGGCTCAATGCCTCAACATCCCTGGCTTCCAGAGGCATATCACCAACCTCGCACAGAATTACTACCCTAATTGCACAGAACAAACTGTCACTCACTCTGCCTCCCTGAATTTTCAGAACTGCCTTTGCAGGGAAGGGCCATTATCACCATGCTACAGCACAAGACACAGAGGCTCCCAGATGTTAAAGTGATTTTCTCAAAGCAATGGGTAATGGAGCTAAAACTCACCCTGGATTTGTTCTTCCTCATTTTAATTAGAGAGATGAGTGGGTGCATTTTGGCTATGGACTTATTATTCTGTGCTACATAGCTTTTACTCAGAAAAACCTCACTCTGAAAATATAGCTTTCTGATACCTGCCTTTCAAGTGCAAGGGCCCAAGTTCAATCCCCGGGACCACAAAAAGGAAGAAAGAAAATATAGCTTGTGAAGTTCTCTTTTAACTGCATCATGCTATCTCATCATGTTGTCATGGTTTAGTACAATGTAAAGCATAAACTATTTTGCAATGGGCTGATTTTAAATTATAGTAATATAAGTACATATAAATTGGGTTAAATATGCTGTTGGGCTGCCGCTTTTTATAAAATAATTAAATAAGACAGACTCTGGTCAAATTGTGATAGACAAAACCTTAATATAATTTGTTCAAGTTTCCCCTCTGGTTTTTCAGTTAATGTATGTATGGAAAGTATACCGTGTTGACTGATGTACTGTATTTTGTAGGCATAATATGAAAGAAGAAGCTGGGTGTGGTGGCACATGTCTGTAAGCCCAACATTATGGGAAGCTGAGGTAGGAGGATCCAAGCTCAGATGGGGCAAATTAGCAAGACTCTGTCTAAAATAAATACACATTTTAAAAAACAAAACAAAACAATGAGGGAGGACCTGATATACTTCAGTGTAAAGACCCTTGGAGGGCTGGGGGTTTAGCTCAGTAGTGCCCCATCTGCCTCACAAGCGCAAGATCCTGAGTTCGATCCCCAGTACCCCTCCAAAAAAGACCCTTGGTTCAAACATCCCCCACAAAGAAAGAGAGAATGGCGGGGGGAGGAAGGTAAGTAAGTTTGGCTAAATATAAACACACATACACAACTGAAAAATGTTCAAAGTGTTCCTGCATAGACAGCTAGTAATGAACAGCCTTGAGTTATTTACTGACTGTTGATTGTGGTACCACAGAGACTAAACACTACCCTATAGTTCATTTTTCTTTGGAAGGTATGTTTTGTCTGTTTATCTTCTGTGGTGGACACCTCTGGTTCCTTTCTTAAAGAATTGTTTCAGTTTTCTTTGGTAATTTTTATTTTTAAAATAATATATTTTATGTCCAACAACTTAATTGGTCATAACAAATTTAATAAAATGCAATGTTAACAATATGAAGAAAATGCTCTTATGAAATGACATTAAGAGCCAGGCATCGCAGCGCACACTGGTAATTCCAGGACTCTGGGAGGCTGAGATAGGAGAATCACAACAAGTTCAAGGTCAGGCTGGGCTACATAGTGAGTTCATGGCCATCCTGAACTACATAGTGAGACCTTGTCTCAAAAAACAACAAAAAAATGACTTTTAGAAAGCCAGGTATAGTAGTACACACCCAAATCCCTACATTCTGGGAATTTGAGGTAGGAGGATCACAAGTTCAAACCCAGGCAATACCCATCTCAAAACAAAACAAAACAAAACGGCTGGGAAATAGAGCTCAGTGCAAAGACTCTGGGTCCAATTAAAAAAAAAAAAAGATTTTATATATATTTATATATATATAAACAAAATTTTTATATATATATATATATAAAATCTGGATACATATATATTTGGAAATAACAAAATATAGAAACTGACAGGGAAAAAGTCACATATCACCACCTTTAATACATCAATTCTGAGTTATCCTCTGTAACAGAATTAATACTAAAAATACAATTTATGAGTAAGGTTGCAAAAGTGGATCCTTTGATTTTCATCCGTTTTTCTTTGCTTTGTGGTGGATGCTACAGAAAACAGAATGAGAATAAAGTGCATATAAAACCTAGAAATTTTATTATAAACTTTTGAAAGCTATTTTACTGTCAAACTAACCCTAGCTCAAAACATGGAAATCCCTTTACATGTATTAACTCACTTATTACTGATTACCTTGATGTTTTTTGGTCAGCAAACAGACAAAGAAATCTTAAATGACTTCCCAAAGACACAATGTTAATAAATCTCAGAACACAGGCAGCCTGATTAGCTAGACTCTACTTTAACCAAACTTTTGAGACCAGGTCGGTCCTTCAGACCAGCCCTGAACTCACTATGTAGTCCAAACTGGCCCTGAACATGAGGTGAACCTCCTGCCTCAGCCTCCCTAGTGTTGGGATTATAGGCATGTGCCACCACACCCACTCTTAACCAAACATTTTAATACCAACGGGATTGTATTTGCTTCCTCCAGTATGAAAGTTAATTAGGTACAGTGCCATAGATATGACAAAAGGAAAATAGCAAAATAGAAGCTCAAAGATATTCCTTTTTGTAACAATAATATAATCACTGGTTTTAGGGGCAATAGGTCAAGAGCTTCTGGAGGTCAGTGATGCAAAGCCTGGTACACATTGCTGAATAAATGAATATTAAGAATAAAGGATTCCAGTACCCAGGAGGCTGAATCAGGAGGCTTGCTCTGAGTTCAAGGCTACATAGGGAGTTTAAGGCTGCCCTGAACTATGTAGAGACACTGTCTCAAAACAAAACAAAAATAACAGAAAGAAAGTGGGGGTCAGGGAAGCAAAGCAAAGCAATTTGTGGAATGGAAACACCAGAAAAATGAGCTGCTTCCTCACCTTGACCAGAATCCTAGATTTCAAGGCTCCAGGACTGTCTGGCTTGGATAGGAGTGAATTAGCAAAGGAAGGGAATTATAGTGAACCCTGTGTACTTTGATCTTGGTAAAGCAGTGGATACAATGTCTGTGAAATCAGAATAGCTTTATCAGCCAAAACTTACATGGGTATAAGAACCACACAGCAGTTACACAAAATATGGAGAAAAAAAAACCAAACCAAACCAAAACAAAATACTGGACATATTTACTGTGCTAGTATGATGAAGAAAAAAGCCGGAAGTATTCAATCAGTATTTAAAGTAACTTAGAAATCATTCACACTACTACAATCAAGTTTGCACATAACACTAATTTGTGAAGTGTGAAAAGGGCAAATGAAGGTGAGCCAATGGACTTAGTTAAATTAACAGAGAAGTGAAGAAAAACAAGCTCAGTTGCAGTTTTGTGTTTCCTTTAATTTGCAGGGAGTGACTGAGGATGTCCAATGCGCAGTAACCACCTCTAGACCTGAACTGCTGAGAATGAACTATGGTAAAGGAACATGGATGTTTAAAATATAAGCCCAGCATGGTAGCACATACATGTATGTCTGTGGTGCTAGCTATACAGAAGGCTGAGGTTGAAGGCTCACAAGTTTGAGACCAGTCTAGGCAACCTAGCAAGACCCTGACCTGACACAATAAAATTTTAAGATGTAAGGATCACAAAGTATCATTCTATTGTTTTATATATCATAAGGAAAGTTCCACAGGAAATAATACTCCTTTCAACAAAAAGACTTGTTCACAAAACCCAAAGGAAAAAAAGGGGCCCAAACACTAAATTTTGGAGGTCAGAGGAAAAAGTCAGTGGTGTATGTCTAATCTGGCCCCACTACAAGTATGCCACACAGGAAGAAGGTCATGAGAAGTTTGCAAACACACGAACCACACGAAAGGGGGAAAATAGCTTAAACTTGGACTAACAATATTTTTTTAAGCATAAATTATAATTTTTAATTTCTTTAATGTTGAGAAATAGTTTCTCCCTTGATAGAACTGTTTATCTTCCCAACAAAAAATTAAACTTCAAAAGTCAGCAGTTGATGTAGAATTTAAGACAGAGGAGTAAGAGAGGTCTGCATCATTTGGGGAAAGTGACCCATCCTCAAGCTGGGTCCCCAGAAATGAGCAAGCAAACATCACACAACTCCTAAGTGAGTGGAAGAAATGAAGTAATAGTTCTGTAGCCAACACGTAAGGTAAGGATCTTTCCTGGATATGGGCTCAGGTATATCCCAGCAGACTGGTTTATGCTAGAAGAGCATGTTTCTAGAAAATAAAACTCTGAAAGAAGAATCTTGCATAATCAAGGCGTTCTAATATGTCACCCTTTCTACTCTCAAATGTAATTTATACAATTTATTTTTAAAAGCAAAGCTCTCAATATGTAGGAAATATAGGGAAAGAATGCCTCTGGGCAGTGATAGCAAACCTGTTAAAGATTTGGTGCCCAAACCGCAACCCCAAACCCACTTTTTTATCTCAAAGTGCCAACACAGCCCCTCTGTGCCAACAGAGAGGGCTCTGCGTGCCTGCTGTGGCACAAGGGTCATGCCACAGACTTGCCCCCACTGCCTATGGGTATCCGTCGAGTTACTGACAATAATAAGAGCAGCAGCTACTACTTTGAGTATTAACTATGTGCCAGAAACTCCTGTTCGCATTTTAGATAAATTACCCTCACCCCTAACTGTAGCAGGTAAATATCAACGTGTCTTCATTTTATAAAAAGTTAAATAACTTCCCTTGGGTCCCATAACTAGCAAGTAGCATAGCAGGATTAAATTCTAGGCAGTAGACTCCAGGGTTCTCATTTCGAGAGACCATCAAGGAAGACAGACTGCCAATAGTGAAAACCTTTATATCCTAATTCCTTTTTAGTAAAAAGAGAAAAGAAATGCAGCAAAAGGCTTAGAGATCAGAGCCATACTACCTTTTGGACATGAACAGGGAAAATGGATGTGAAAAACTTCAGTGACGATTCTGAGACTACTGCTTATTTACAGGGAATAAAGCAAACCCGAAATCCTAAATGTCCCTAGGTTTGATGACTGGCCTTTAATGGCAAACTCAAAACTACCCTCAACCCAGACTCTAATCCTGGATATCCTAATGCCCTCAGCAATCCTTCCCACACCAGGCCTCAGCCAGAGTCACCTGCAGGCCTTTTAGAATTCCCCAGGCTCCAGTGGCACAAGCTTATAATCCTAGCACTCTGGGAGGCTGAGGCAGGAAGATCACAAGTTCAAATCCAGCCTGGGCAATTTAACAATTTAGTACTAGGGACACCACTCACTGTAAAGGCCCTGGGTTCAATCTGTAGTACTGTAAGTGGATGAATGAATGAATGAACGAATGAATGAATTTCCCAATCTCTACTCTAGATCTGAAGCATCAGAAGAATAAGGGCTGTGCTCTTGGAATCTGCACATTAAGAAACTCCAGGTGACCTTAAAATGCCACCCAGTGGGAAATACCCTGCTATAAACATACAGCCCATCCCATCACCAGAACTACTAAAGTCAGACATCAGAGCAAATCATTTCCCTTTTCAAGAACCTCCAATGGGCCAGGGATTTATCTCAGCAGCATCATGACTGCCTCTCAAGCACAAGGCTCATCCCTGTACCGAGGGAAAAAAAGAAAGAAAGAAAAGAAAAAACCTCCATTTGAGCAACCTATGTTCAAAGGCAGTGAAATGCAATCCAAATTGTTTAGCAGGATATTCTCAGCCCTCTGAAACCGTCCAAACTACTCCTTTGGCATCCATTCCTCTTGTATCCCACTGTCTCTCACAGCACCACTCCCAAAACACACTACCTGCTGCTGTCTCCACTTTGCTGCCCCACCATTCTTTCAGCTCTCCCAACAGTCTTCTACTGATCACCATCTTTCTCATCCTTCAAAGATCTGTGTATTAGTCAGCTTTTCTGTCACTGGGATACAATAACTGACACCCATACTTTAGAGGAAAGGTTTCATTTAATTCATAGTTTCAAGGGAATGAACTTAGTTCCAAGATAGCAAAATCACAGTGGAAGGGGAGCCCTGACAAAGATACGTATTTCATGGTAGTCAGGAAGCAGAGCAAGGGATAGCAGGAGAGAGGCAGGGACCAGGGATCATATACAGTACCCACAGTCACTGCCTCCAACCAACTGAGACACACCCATGGCTGATCTCCTAGGGTGGCTCCCAAACCAATCAATTGGCAGAATTAAATTTAGCCACCATACCCTGCTCAAATTATTCCTGATCTTTACAATGAAAATCATTCTTTCCTGCTAGGCATGGGGCCGCATGCCTGTAATCCCAGACCCAAGAGGCTGAGGCAGGAAGATCACCAAAAGTTTGAGGCCAACCTGGACTACCGAGTGAATTCTAGGCCAGCCTGAACTACATAGTGAGGCTTTGTCTCTAAAAAAGGTCTCTTTTCTCTGGGAAGAAGTCCAAAAAATATAGCTCATGCAAGAATACAGCATATGTTGCACAATAAACTGCATTATTCATTACATTTGGTTTCCCCTTCAAATGGGCATTATTTTCCCTTCTCGGGATAAATTTTTTTTTGGTTTTTAGAGACAGGGTCTCACTATGTAGTTGAGACTGACCTGGAGCTCACTATGTAGCCCAGGCTGGTCTTGAACTCACAGTGATCCTCTTGCTTCAGCCTCACTATGTAGTTGACTGACCTGGAGCTCACTATGTAGCCCAGGCTGGTCTTGAACTCACAGTGATCCTCTTGCTTCAGCCTCCCAAGTGTTGGAATTACAGTTGTGTACCACCACTCCCAGCCACGGGATAAAAATTTTAAAAGTCAACCTTTAACTGAAATGTAACATAAGAACCCTAATGGGCTTCCCTATTGCTTCCAGTAACCAATCTCCAAGACAGCAGGGACATTTCTTACTCATCTTCCATATTGTGGAGGAGAGAAAGACTTGGGTTCAAAGCTTAGTTCTTCCACTTACTTAGTACACTGTAACCATGGACAGGTTATCTGAATACATTCAGCCTCAATTCTGTATTTAAAATGGGACTCTTTCAGAGCTGAGGTATGAATAAAACACAGAAAGTGACCCACCATGAAGCATATAAAATGAACCAACCAGAAAGCCGTGGCTATTATTATTAACTTTTGTTTCCCATCCTACTGAGTGTACTGCAGGTACAGAAAATGCTCAAAAAGCACTTGATTTTTCTCCAAAAAAAAAAAGGGGGGGGGAGCATTTGTTTTCAAAGTAATAAACAACAATTTCTGAAAGCGCTTTCTCCTTAATTTTATTGTTATGAAGGACATTTCATAATATTTCTATTGAGAAGCCATCTCTTCACTTTCCTTTTTCCCTTCAAAAATCAATGTATAAAATTCTAAGGAACAAGCCTTGTCAGTGTCCCTCCTACTCCAGCAGGCTTTTTGCTTTGAACTACAGTAACTGCCTGCAGCCACAGTGTCGCCACCCAGAGAATCGCCTGCTTCACCCTTCTAACAAACAGCACTTTGTCGGCAGATTGGAGGCAAGCCCAATGTAGGAGGGGGGAAAAACCAAGGAAAAGGAGTCTGGGCCAGAATCGAAGTCAACACCTACACTATGGTCTACACCATAACAGGTAAGAAGAGGACTGGAAAGAATGGAGTTCAGATCAGCACAAACCTTCCCCACCCACCCATGGAAAATGCACGGCAAGATTCACAAAGGCCCACTGCCTAAAACACATGGTCTTTCTTGTTAAAACACTGTCGTACATACTAACCACCTTGTCCTCACCAAACCAAGTGCATTACCATTATTATCCAGCCATTTACAGCAAATGAAACCTGTAAGATTAAGCCTTGAGAAAGCCAAAGTCACACATCAGGACCAAAATTCAAGTTTGCTAAGCTCAGAATTTCAGATCTTCCTCACAGCCCTCTATCAACTGTAAATGACAAATTTTAAAATGCTTTTGAAAGCTTACCAGATTCACTTCTTGTAAAGGTAAAGGTGAAACAAGACAGGTTTTGTGCTCTTGAAAACAATTCTCGTGCCAAGGATGAGGGCTGTCATAGCAATAGGGTTCCAGCTACAGTCCTCATAATGATCAGTCCAGTATCTTAGCACAGTGTTCCAGGAAGACACTTAAATTAGCTCTCTTCCTAGATGGAAACTGTCTCCACAATTTCATTTGCTCACTGTTTTGGGGAGGAAGTAGGGAAGGGATATAATTTTATTTTGTTTTTTTCAATCAAGCTCGGATTTTGCCTTTAAAACTGATGAGAAGCCAGCCGTGGTAGCACACACCAATAATCCCAACACTCCAGGAGGCTGAAGCAGGAGCAATTTAGCAAAAACCTTTCTCAAAAAAGGGGCTGGGGAATGTAGCTCAGTGTGGAAAGCAAAAAAAATTTCTAAAGGAAATGTGTGGTCATTGTTATGACAGCCTACAAAGACCACATATACACAGATACTAAGCTCTCAGTTGCTTGGGTTCAAACCATAACTCTCTGCCACTTAACTACAATTCAAACTATGTGACCTTGAATCACTTGCCTGTTTATGGTGACAGAGAGGAACAGCCAGACTGGAGAGGCAGCCTTGGTTTCCTCTGCTACAAAAAGGAGACTACTGTAAGGAGTAAAGGAGCTAATACATATGTAAAGTGGTCCAAACCATGCCTGACACACAGGCATGCTCCATAAGCATTTCCTACTATTACTTCCAGTTTACTCACCTAGCAGGACTGGGTATTTTTAAAAGTATACTTAATAAGAAAGTTAAAGGAGACTTCTTCTTGTTGTACTTGTTGATCCATAGGGCCCCAAACTAGTGCAAATATTATTAAGTTTAACCTCCCGAAAGGATCTTCTAGGATTTCCATCTGTGGACTGACTAGAGTCCCCAGAAGGCCAAGCAGTGGAATCTAAAGAATTTTCCTTCTTTCCAACAACAGTATAAGGAAACCTCAACTTATTCTCTCAATACTACAAGTCAGTTTCTAAGAGAAAACAACAAAGATTCTTACTGTAATAAAATAACTAATGTAGGGCCGGGGGAATTTAGCTCAGTAGTTCTGTCGCCTGCCTTGCAAGCACAAGGGCCCGAGTTCGATCCCCGTACCAAAAAAACAAAACAAAACAACAACAACAAAAAAACTAATGTAGGTGTAAACTTCAAAATGCATTTATTCTAAAAGCAATCAAAGTGTTAGAAATCTAAAGCCACACTAGTTGGAAAGACACAACTCAGCTCATACCATGGTGTCAGTTCTAGAGAATGGAATAAAACCTGATGATGCATCAAAGGTTTCTTTCCTCTCAAATTCTGAAATTCCAGGAACAATGCAACAGACACCTGAGGTGATTAAGAGACTTAAAAGATTTTTATTCTCAGACTAGGATTCTACACTTAGCTAGTACAAAGATCTGTTAAAATACTATCACCAAGCTCTTCTCCTTTGAAGGCATACATACAATAAATGATACTTCAGTCACAGTAGGTCATTCCCAAGAGCAGATACAACTACAGGAGCTGTGGCCTTCTGCAATACAGGTATGAGATGATGTCCTAAATAGGGACACTGACCAAATGGGGGGCGGGCTAAAATACATCAGATGTTCTCAGCAGTGTGCCCAAAAGAGCAAAAGCGGCCCCAGTGTCATCACATCATAGGGTCAGGGAGGAAGGCACAGGTCCAAATCCACCTTTCCCTGGAAAGTGCTGTACACACCCTCTCAGACAGCGTCATGGTGGTGATGGTGGTGGTGATGGAGTGGTTTGTGCTCTCAACACAGTGCACTTTCCACAGTGCAGATATTGTCAGATTTCTTGGTTTTCTTTTGGCTGTGGGCTGCCCTTTGGACCACCCTCACCCTTTTTTCTTGTTCCATAGTCTCCTTTCTGACCCAAATCCTTTCTCTCCTTTTTCATTGCAATTCTTTCTGCAGAAGTCACAACGTGAATTAGCACAAATGCACTGGGAATAGGAAAGGAAAAGTATATATTGCCCTTCCCACATAGATGCTATACCATATCTAAATACTTATCACACCGGGTGTGGTCAACTAGAAGTGGTTCTTGTCATTTTGCCACTGGGCCCATTTGTTCTCTGAAACTCATAATTCGCAAATTCTCCCTGAGCCTCAGGCAGAACATCCTGTCTCCCAAACTTAAAGGTTAGAAATTTGTTACCATTGCAAGTACTGGGGTTTTAGGATTTTCTTCTGTTGTGTGTGCATGCAAAAAGGATAAAATCAACTTTTGACGTGATTATACTGAAACTGACTTTTTAAAGTATATTGTTGTGCTTTTACTCAAATGCTATGCTTCCATTTACCTGACTACTTACAGAGCTATCCATCTCTATAGGCCTAAGCTGACAGCCTGTATCTAGCCCACAAAGCTATTTTTTTAGTCTACAGAAGTTTTTATTTCAAATGGTGAACCAGCCAACCTTTTAAAATCAGATTTTACATAATAATTCAGATTCCAGGCTTATGGTAAAAAATCTGGCCCTTATCCCCACAAGGCAACCATCAACTGCTTACCAAGCTCTCTAAAGGTAGGATCTCCATTTTCTATTCAGCCCAGAGAACCCCTGGCTGATCATCCTATCTTGAGGATAGTGCTTAAGTACTAGATGCCACATATATGACTCCCACTTCAGGTATGGTTTGGTATATGACTGAGACAGATGTAATTACAAAGTTTCTGCTTGGCATAGAATTTGCCAGGCAGGGCTGGGTATAGTGGCACAAACCTGTAATCCCTTCACTGGAAGAGACTGGAGTAAGAGCACCCCAAGTTTGAGCCCAGCCTAGTCAACTCTATGACTCTGTGTCAAAATAAAAAAACAAAATGGGCTGGGAATGTAGCTCAGTGTAAATCCCCACCACCCAATAAAAGAATTGCCAGGTGGTAGGCTAGGATGTTGCTTGGCTCAGTGGCACAGTGTTTGTTTTGCATACAAGGGCTGAGGCTAGATCTTTAGCACAGCAAAAAATTAAAAAAATAAACAAATTGCATTAACTATAGAATTCGGTGATGACCAGTTAGCTCAGTTGGTTAGGGCATGGTGCTAATAATTATAGAACTTGCCACAAGTATCTTCTAAGGAAAATATTTTAGAACTGAGCAAAAGAGAGAATGTTTTATAGTAGAAAGATATTTTCAAATTAAAGAGGAAGCATCCCCTCTCTTTTATGTGTGTATAAAAAGGAAGTATAGTTGTACAAGATGTATAATTACAATCCACTTGCCAATTTGTATTTTATTAGACTGTTAATATGAAAAATAAAATATTAATAGAAAATTTAACCAAACAAATTCAGTCCACTGAAATGATTATACTTCAGTATAAAAATTCACAAATAAAATAGACTCTGAATATAGTACTGATTCTTTTTTTTTTTTTTTTTTTTTTTTTTTGGGAACCTTGAATATAGTACTTATTTTTTTTTTTTTTTTTTTTTTTTTTACTTTGGGGACATGGGAAATGATTTTTTTTTGTATGTATTTGTTATAGAATTTATTCAACTTAGACACAACTCCTTAGCAAAGAGCTGGCTACATGTTCACATAATATATTTGAGTACAACAGCTATTGTAGGGTCCAATGTACTGGGTACTACTGTGGCTTTCTGTAAGTATTGGTGATAAAATATCAAAGGGTTGGAGAAAACACCAAGACAATTAAGAGATTGAAAATTATCATCTTAATTCTAGGATAAATGTTCATCCATTTGTAATTCCAGGTTGGTTATTTCCTAAAACCACTATGGGATGACAGGAACTGTGCTTTCAAAGCCTGCACACCTGTACACCACTATAGCCACACTCTTCAATGAGAAGCAGGAACTAGAAGAGGCATGTGGAGTCTTTACACCTCAGAATCTGATTCAGTTTCACTGAACAGAAGTATTAATAGGTATTACAAAGTGAATAAGTAGAGAAAAAAAAAAAAGTACAGTGGATACGAGAATGGGCTTTGAAGTGAAACAAGCCTAGTTTCAACTTCTACCTCCACCATGCCTCTGTGATATTTTTTGCCAATTATATACTTTCCAGCCTAATTTCTCATCTGTAAAGTGGGTGCAGGTTTGCCTTTTACTTAAGATTACTTTGAAGATTAAATGAAAACACAAGTACATTCCAGAGCAGAGGTGGGGATAATCTGTATGTTTAATAAACAGTAGCTGTTATTATTAATAACTTTGGGTATTTCATAAATTGTCCAACTACTTCTTGATCTGGTAAGTTTAAAAATGCTGTATCTGATAATACACTGATTCGCTAAGTTTAAAAATGTTGTATCTGAGAGTACACTGATTTTATAAGCTCATTCAGTAGTATGCCACTGTAAGTATCATGAGTGTCATTTCACCAAGAATTTCATTTTTTCAGTATTTCTTACAATTGGGTTGGGAACAATCAGTGAAGAGAACTTTGACTGATGGCATTTCCTCCTCTGATGGCTATGTTCTATCTCCACAGTGAAATCTAGAGAGGCAGCCAACAATTTTCAGAGAGAAATGTGCCTTACACATTCCTTCTCCCTGCTCTGTAGAACTCTGCCTATCTGTAGATGCTAAGCTTCAGCAATGGGATTTGTGTGTTGCTAGAGAAAGGAAGCTTTCGTGGGCAACCTTCCTAACTATTACTAGCAAATAGAAGAGGAAAAATATCTTTAAGAAAAGAAATGATCTTAATGGAATTTAACACCATTATTTGTGTGCCTTTCCCAACAGCAGGTGTCAATGGGAGGATTCAACATCACAGCAATAGTAATTCTGAGACTCACAGGCCAGTAAAATTGTAAATATAAGTAATGATAAAATTGCCATGTTAAAACTTGAAAACAAGAAAGGACACCAAGAAACCATCACTATTCTTTCATAAAAGAAAACGAAGAAACAAAAAACCTCAAAGTAGGAAGTAGAACTCAAGATATAAAAAGACCCTTGAAAATGAATAAACTTAGCACTAAAATCAAATGTGAAAAGCCTGCTGCTTCATACTTACTCTTCTCATTTTTTCATAAGCTGGTGAAATTGCTATCACGGACCTACCATGGACACAAATAACCAAGAATGTACTGTGAGTTGCCACCCGGTTCAGGATGCACTACCTCATGAAGCACCAACGGCCACCTGCTGACAATGGGCCCACCTGCTGACTTGCCAGCACCTGCAAGGGCAGTAATGGAGAACCTTCTAGACTTTCCAGTGATACAAACAGCCTGCTGCAGCACCCATGCCATAGGTTTGTTACCCTATTCTAAGGAGTTTGATGTCTCCTCCAAAGTCTTTGTCGTAGTAACACACCACTACAGGCTTGTCAGCCACAAATGCTTTAATACCTTCTTTAAGGTGTCTTGTGGTTCTCAGTCTTGGATGGACATCAGTCATTTGGGGGCAGACAGGAGTTTTTTCAGAATTAAAATCTGCCTGGAGAACGGGGAGTTCGAGACCAGCCTGAACTAAGTAGTTGAGACTATCACAAACAAAATGAAACTCTGCTTTCAGAGTTTGATTCAGAAGCATGCAGAAGGGTCTCCACACATCTTGAAAATATCGTCCAGCCCGACTGTTGGTTAAGAAGTGGTACCATATTCCTTTACATTTGTCCTGAATTCATATCTTAAAAGGCTTTAAGGTAAACTTTCATTTCATTGGGTAACTAAGATTTATGGAGGATCTGCCATGTGAATGGGCCTAGAAAAATCAGTGAAGAACAAGACAGATGTTTCTGCCTTCACCCTACTGAGTACAAGAGCAGGAACCCAAAAGGCAGGCAATTGCAACACCACAATCAGGTGGAATTATACTGGAATTAAGTGAATGATCAAGGTTTCCTACATTGAAATGCTGGGCACTTCATGGACTTTAAAAACATGGCATCTTAGCCAGACATGGGGGAAATGCTAATATTTTTACCAGAGTAAAAGACTGGTAAGGATCTTGTCATGGAGCTTACATTGTAGCAGTAACATCCAAACTTGGAAGGTGTTACACAAGCATCTTTCCTAAGTTAAAGTACCCATGACTTTGAATAAAGCTCAATGGAAACAATTAAGATTATATTTTCTGTTTTCCAAATCTTTTTGAAGCTTAGGCATTTCCTGTCCTATTTATCTACCAACAGTAAGTTGAACACAGAAGTATTCTTCAGAGATCTTCCTTGGATTTTCCCATCAAAACACCATCCTATGGCAGTTCCACAATTTTCCCTTAGTATTTGATCTCATATTTGCCCACAAAGAAACTCATCTACAAATCTCAGGATGACTAACACATCCGAGTGTGGTTTCCCTGGAGCAAATCTCTATTGGTTAGATGTTTCATAATCCAGAAGAGCTTACTGTCATCTGTAAACCTAGAAATTCCACTGTGTGCTCCTTCTTTTGGTTTAATTATGTAAATAAGACCTGAGGGATCTCCTTGTTTACACACGTCCAAACAGAGGAGAAATCTTTATTCTTAGCCTTTGTGTTAAGGCAGACAGACTGTAATGCCCTCTCCATAACTATGTGTATAATCTCACATTATCTCTGTGTCTGAATACTCTCCTCTATAAAATTCAAGAGTTCGTCCCTTTTGGCTTTACTATTTATCATATTTCTTTTTAAAATGATACAATATTATTTGTTCCAAGGTGACTCCAATTCTAACATAGGCTTTGAAAATGTAGAACAATATGTAAGGGTTTTCAACTATTTTCCCCCTCAAGAAACCTCACAAAACAACCTGCCCTTCTTTAATAAGAGGTATCCTTCATCTCCAAAGGATATAAACAATTTTCCCACATAGACCAGTACAGAAAGAGAGACAGCAGATTGTACACACTCACCAGCACGGGATCGGGTGGGCACAAGAGACATTCATAACAATGAGACTGTACACACTGGCTATGAGATTTGGCATTCTGCTTTGGCATTCCTTCAATACTGAGATGGCTACCACCCAAACCAAGGAGTTTGTTAAAATCCAGTTTGTTGGAAAGAGCTAGAACATTTGGAGATCCTGCCATTAATTACCTAGGACTGATTTCTGACCTGCTTGCTTCACAGGACACCTGGGAATGATAACTTTTAATGTCTTGTCAGTGAAGATGTATGATATCCAAGGTAGTCTGAAATTACGCCAATGATGAGTGAAAGCCCAGCTCTGGGGAAAATGATTGTTTCTAAGCCTCAATCCTCTTTCCCTCCCGCAATGTACAGCCATCACTAAGTATTCTGGCATACCAGCAAAAACAAATCTTAGCCAGAGTGGGAACCAAGACCATCTGTGGTTTTGCCAGTTACTTTGTCTACCTCCTCACAAATCTGAAAAGCAACTCTGATCTGGCCAGCTTCATATTTGCATAAAAGATTAAAAACTCTCTCTAGATGTCTAAAGAGAATTATGAAGACCCCAGAGGAGGGAGTACAGATTTCAGAAATCTTGCAACACACTCAATTTCAAAATGGCACATCAGGTGAGAGGTAAATACAATGTGGCTTGGCCATGCACACAGATTTCTCAGAAGCCCCCAAATTAAGGATTGTCAACCCCTGGGACTTCCCTTCATCACTCAGCAGCCTGAGCTCCCCAACAGGACCACCTGTGCCCTGAATTACTGAGTTTTACATACTACTAATTAAAGACTGTGAAGTTTTCATCAATGTCATCCTCACTCCTCTCTGATAGGATTACAAGGTAGAAACAAAATTCAAAGGTCTCAGTCATGTGCATGCCATTAATTCTAGCACTCTTGGAGGCTAAAGCAGGAGGACTGCAAGTTCAAGTTTTACCTAAGCAATTTAGCCAGACCCTGTCTCAAAATTTAAAAAATTAGAAAAAGGATGGGGATGTAGCTCAGTGCAAAGGCCCCGAGTTCCAATCCCCAGTATCACCAAAAACAAACAACAAGAAACTTCCCCTCAACTTCTCAAAAAAAAAAAAAAAAAAAAATTTGCCCAGTGAATACAGGATGTAGCAGCTAATACAAGAAAATTTGGGAGTTTGGACTACCTATAATCTGCACTTAATCTGCACTTAGTCTACAGTAGGTGTTTCTTGAAAAATTAAAAGGCACCTGTTAAGTTTAACTGTTTATGTAGACATCTGTGCCTAGGTCTCAGCAAACAGCTGTGCTACTGCATGCTTCAGCTAGTCATGTCCCACTTACAAGATTCTCTAAGACAACACGTAGAAAGCAGATTTAATGAAGTACTGTGGGCTATTTAACATTAGAAAAGTTATGTGGGGTGAAGGGGGGTCTCATTCTGTCTTTGTGCATCGGACAGTTCTAGAGGAAGAGAATCAACTGACCAAAATTGCCAACAAGCAGACTTTTCCTCAAATAACAGCACTACACCCTGTCCAAGAACTCAACAGAATATCTTCACAAGCAGAGATCCTTGTTACTGGAGTACTTGAACAGAAGCTCCCTAGCAAGGAAAGAATTTACTAAATAAGTTAGATTAGGCCTCTCTGAAATTCCAGCTCTGATTCCATGACTCCTCATTTAGCCATGGTGGCATTCACATTCATGTTTATGGCAGTTTCTCAACCTCCACAGTGCTGACATTTGGACAGGATTATTTAGGGGTGGGAGGCTGACTTGTACAACGAAGAATTTAAATAACACCCCTGGCTTTTACTCACTAGAAGTCAGTAACACCTGTCCCTTAGTGATTGTAACAAAAAACTCTCCAGATAGCTGCCAAATGCAAGATCACCAGGTAGAGAGCCAGTGGTCTTCATCTTCAGGAAAATGATTAATATCACTAACTTGTGGTTAAGTTTTCCTCTAACTACATTATTCATACTTTCTGCTCGCCAGGTGAGCATATTTATTGCTTTTAATCTGAGGCAACCACATTCCTAAGTACTGTCAAAAGTCAATTCAGATTTGTGCCCCTCCCTGCACATTTTCAAGACTCCAAACACTTTGAACTCTGGAACAACTATAAATGCTGGTGTCCTCCTGTGTACTCTTTTCTCTGTGATTTCAAGGACCCTCTTATTCCTTGTTAAATTTCCACAGAACACACCCCAGTTTCCTGCTCACTGCTGGTACTCAATAAATATTAACTGGTGTTTTTTAGAATGTCAAACACCAGCCCCAATTATAGAGAAGTGAAATCTCTTACAAACTACATTTCAAGAAAACACGTGTGGCCGGGTGTGGAGGTACACACCTATAGTCCCAGCACTTGGAAGGCTGAGGCAGGAGGATTACCTCCAGTTCTGGAATACATAGTGAAGACCAGCCTGAACTACAGGCGAGATCTTGGCATTGGGAGGAGGGAGGAGGTAAACGTGATCATGTTTTGACAAAGTTTACCTTTCACACTTGAGAATAATCTATTTTCCAAAACAAAGCTACCAAAACAATTTAACTATTTGGACATGACAAAGACATAAAAATTTTCTAAAATAAAATTTAAAAGCTGTACACAACATAAAGCTGAAGGGGGGAAAAGGCCAAGTTTTTCTCGATTTTTTGTTTTAAATGCTAAAAAAACAGCAAGGGGAAAAAGATATGAACATGGCTCAATACTCTGTTGCATCATACAGTAGACTCTGCATGGCAGTGGAGACGGGGGAGGGGGCCTGGGTCATCTGAGGACACTTTCTTCATCAATCCAATCGACTCAATTTTAATGAAAAAAACTACACATACCCTCAATAAAAAACGAGACAAGTCTAAGATAAAACTTCAATTGTGTAACTAAAACAATTCAATTCAAGATACTGGAACTCTGCCCACCTCGATGGCTTACCTAATCATTTTACAGAGGGCTCCCCGAGTAATATACAGAGGTCAAACATTCCAAATCAACTTTCCTATATCCTTATTTTTAATCACCCAAGTTTAATGTTCTCTCCTATATCACACTTCAATTTTAACAAGGTTTTGGAAAACTGGCGTCAGAAGAACTCTAACCCTGTCCTAGCTGAAGAGATGTTTGGTGGGTACTTATGAATTAATGGTAAAAATAAAAGCCGACTGATGACCTCATTTACCCTTATGGTGCAGAATTCTTCCCACAGTCTGCAAGATCTGATGCCCAAGAAGGTTTGCGGAGAAAGGTCTCAATCACTGTCGTTCATGTTCCCTGGTTGTGGACAAGTAAACAGCCCTCATTGTAGATGGGAATTCCCTGTCTGTCCCAATTCTCCCAATGTCCGACACAGATCATGTTACAAGTGTTCAATAAACGCTGCCTGAGCGGAATTTTATTTTTAAACCTGCCAAGAAAAGTTTCTAGAAGTCAGGTCTTTACTTCTACGACTTTCTCAAAATATGTCCTCAGAGCTTTCTTACCTAATAAACAATATTTTCAAAAGTCGAGGAGGAAAATCTGAGAAACAGGAGCTAAGTACAGTATGAGCCTGAGTGACTCAAGTTGGGACCACCTCCACCCCTCAAACTAGCATTCCGAAGTATCTATTCCCCATCTCTGCCTACCTCCCAGTCCTCTTCCGTCTTCGCACTTGCTTTCTCCTTCCCGAAATCCTACCTCCAGCTTTCAGCCAACTGCTGGGCCCCACCTCTTCTATCCAGCAGGGACCTACCTCACCTCCCCCTCGACCTGGAGCAATTCTTCACTGCAAATGGCTTTTTTTTTTTCAATAAAAAATTTAAAATTTCATTTCTTTAACGGCTAGGAATTCCCCAAGTAAAGGGAGACAGAAAGGAGAGAGCCCCCCGTTAACCCCCCAGTAAGCAGTGGTGATGGTTTTCCGGGCAAGAACCCTAATTCTTCTGTTTTCCAAGCCCCCGACAAGATTCAAGCAGAAGTCTCGATCCCAAGAGTCCACGCTTCCAAACAAGCTGGAAGCGGATTATACCGGTACCCAACCCGGAGCTGGGCAGAGGCGCGCCGGGCGCACCTGCGGCAGCGGCT
>NW_022900945.1:23213210-23221905 GCF_012274545.1 Fukomys damarensis | reverse complement strand
CCCGCCTACGATCTGGCCGTTTCTGCCTGGACCGGGAGGGAAGACCGGAGGGGGCCGTGTGGCGACGGAGGGCTCCTGGGCTTGGGGTCCGGCCGCGGAGACTGCGAGACGCTGGGCAGGTGCACGGGGAGGAGGAGAATGGCAGCTGAACGTCGCCGCCGGCATGACACTTAACAAACGCGCACCTGGACTGGGTTGGGTGCCAGGCAGGCTGCTGTCAGTCAGGAGCTAGGCTAGATGAGGACACTTTGCCCCTTCGCAAAGGCGGCTATTCTGTCGACTGATATTAAGATTGCGACAGGATGTTACATAAAAAGTAATGTAAGTGCCTTCCAACTCTTAAGAAAAAAGTGTTTACGTAGGATTCTAGGCACATCTCTACAAAGTCAGTTTCGTTTCATCTGCTGTTATTAAGCCTATATTGCAAAATCAGATTTTGTTTCATCTAAGTCTGCCTTTTCCCTACTGTAGTTGTTTAGATCTAGATGCCCCCTCCCCAAAGATTCATGTGGTCACTGGTGGCTGAATCTTGAGTGTGTGATTGCTAAACAACTATACATTAGTGATTGGTTTGGCAAGGCCCTAATCCCTGTAGTTTGAATAAGAGAAG
Organism: Fukomys damarensis; assembly: GCF_012274545.1. Lineage (NCBI taxonomy): Eukaryota > Metazoa > Chordata > Mammalia > Rodentia > Bathyergidae > Fukomys > Fukomys damarensis. Next base: position 23,221,295 of record NW_022900945.1, on the reverse strand, counting down.
GGGCAGAAAGACACTCTTAAGACCCTCTTTTGCTTTTGCTACGGTGAGGGAATCATGAACTGTTTATCCGCTGCCAAGCCACCCACCCTGCCTTGGAGCCAGCTGATTATGGACTGAAGCCTCCACAAATTATGAGCTAAATAAACCTCCCATCCCCTTTAACTTTGGGTGTGGGGTATTTTGTGTCAGCAAGGAGAGAAAACTAACACACCTACCCACCCCCATTCCTTTTCTCCAAAATCATCTTACATATGAAACAGACAGGTGAAAATGTTTTGTGCTGAGAGGTGTTTTCCACCTCAATAATCTTCCCATTTATTTTTGTTTTAGAGTGAAAGTTCCTTTGCTGTCTTTTTTCATGGGTGAAGAGAGGCAGGACCAAAAACTCATGTCAGGCAGGAGGTTTGGAATTATTTGATTCAAAGAAAATAAATGGTTTGGCCCCATACTTCAGTCTCCTTTTATCTGAATAGTGTGTTCCCGGGGAGAGTGGAAAGTCATTTCTATCGAGGTCTCTGAATCAGCCAGTGAACAATCAATATCTCGGCATCTCAGTGTTTTTGGTACCGGGGCTTGAACTCGGATCCTTGCGCTTGTGAGGCAGACGTCAGAACCACTGAGCTAATTCCCCAGCCTCAGTGTTTTTAATGAACAAGCTGTGTATGCAAATGTTACAGGTAAAATTTATAAGTACTCGAGATGGTATGGGTGAGAGGGAGGCATTGAAGGGAATAGTTTTCTAGGGCTTCACAGAGGAGGCCTCACAGTTGTTCCATTGGAGAGCTGAGACCCTGATAGCCAGACACTGGAAATAAACAACATCCTGGATAGAGGAGCATGAACAGAGAGGCCTGGAATACACCAAGTCAGTCACAAGATGACACCAGATTTATGCAGTCCTCGACTTCCTCTTGCTTTCCTTCCTTGACCCTCAAGCTAGCAGTATCTCCTATTCTCTGCACCCTGCCAAGGAGGAAGTGCGTGGGCAGAGTGTTTGGCAAGTGATCTAATTACCGTCTCAATTTTAATGATCTGGGAGGTTGGAGAGTTTTAAAACTATTAACTAGTGATGCGATATTTTGATTGAAAATTCGCACTGTTATAATTAGTTTAACATTTTGTGGTTTATAAAAACACTTGTATTTTCCTCCACTTTGCTATCTCCCTCTCATCCCTCTTTGGTTCTGGGGATTGAGCCTATGGCCTTCCCACTTTGCTACATCCCCAGCCCTTTTTATTTTTCCTTTTGATACTGGGTCTCAGTCACAAAATTTCCCAGGCTGGCCTGGTTCTTGGGATCCTCCTGCCTCAGCCTCCCAGACTGATAGCATGGGTTGTGCCAACACACCAGGTTCTCCCTGGATTTTAAACTGTGGTTCTAGATTTGAAATAAATAAATAAATAAATAAAACAATGATTTCAAGATTGGTATAAATTGAAAAGGTGATATTCAAAAAACAGTAAAATGTAGCTGTCATGGTGGTGTGCTCCTATAATTCTAGCTGCTTGGGAGTCAGAGGCAAGAAACCCACTGAATCCAAGAGTTTGAGGCCAATCTTTGTGAGACCCTATCTCAAAAGAAAAGGGAAAATAGTAAACTGTGAAGAAACACATTCTAACACTGTAAGAGTAAACCAGAGAAATTATTTTGGAGGGCAGTTTGAAAGTTTTTTTATGAAGTATGTGTGTTCTTTTTGAACGGGCAATTCCACAGCTAGGAATTTACACTTTGAGCATATTTGTGCAAAAATTATGTCAAAAATACATGTGTTATTAAGTGTGTTTATGGCAGCATTGTTTGTAATAGTGGAAATATGTAATGTTACAAAAATCTAATAATAAAATTCCAGTAAATAGTTAAGAAAATTATGCTAGATCTTATGTAGATTCGCACCTTAATCAGCCACTAACAAAAATAAGATAGATCCATTTGTATCTGCATGGAAAGATGTCAAAAATCTTCAAGTGAAAAGAACAAGCAGCAAAGCAATATAATAGTGTAATTCCGTTATTTTCTGTTACACCTGTATGCTTGGAAGAAATCTGGAAGCCTATATAACAAGCTGTTAATGGTGATTATTTCTGCATAAGGAATTAGCAGAACCTTTCACTATCTGTTACCAAGTTCTGTACATTTGAATTGTTTGTATATTGAGCCCATGATTATTTTTGTTGTTGTTTTGGACTGGGGTTTGAACTCAGGTCCTTGCACTTCTGAGGCAGATGGCAGAACCACTGAGCTAAATCCCCAGCCCTTGAGTTCCTTATTGTTAACATCATCATCATTATTTGTGGTGCTTGAGGACTGAAACCAGAGTTTCAAGCATGCTAGGCAAGCACTCCACGGAGCCACACCGCAGCCCCAAGCACATACAACTTTTGATGATCAGAAAAATAATATTATTTAAAAATTTTTCTTAATATATGCAGGTTGCTGTAAGAAGTTACCATAAATACTTGGCTTATAAACAACAGAAGTTTATTTCTTACAGTTATTGAAGCCTGAGAAATTCAAGGTCAAGTCACTGGTACATTCAAGGACTGCCTTTTCCCTGTGTCTTCACATGGTGGGAACAAGGAGGAGTTCTCAGGCCTTAACCCATTCATTAGGGATTTCTTTTTTTTTTTGTACTGGCCGTTGAACCTTGGACCTTGCACTTGCAAGGCAGGCGGTGGAATCACTGCTAAATCCCTGGCCCGACAATCTAATGGATTTCAACATACAAATTTGCGGGGAATACAAACCTTCACATTATAGCAGAGATATAATTATTAAGAACTCTATCTGCCACCTGCCTTGCATGTGAAAGGTCACAAGTTCGATCCCCAGTACCAGAAAAAAAGAACTCTACCACTGGGCTCGGGATGTAGCTCTCTGGTAGAGTGATTGCTTGGCATTCATGAGGCCTTGGGTTTTCAGTATTGCCAGCAGACAAAAATCTACATTGACAAGCAATGAAAAATAACTGATAGTTTAGGCTGTAAATACAAGTTTTAAAAAAGCTATCAACTTTCCATTTCTCCCAAGAAAAACAACTAAGAAGGAGACAACAAATAACTGGCTGATCTGGGATTGGGGTGAAAATTTAGAAATATGATTAAAAACAGGTGTGTGACTTAGTCATGTCTACAGGAGAAAGCAAGGGACAAAAGTGCAAAAAAGTTTTATTCAACAAAAATTTGCAGAGCACTGATTTGTTGAAGGCAGGAAGTATCGACTGTCCCAGTATATGGTCAGTCTGTGTCAGCATAACAACAGCAGCTAAAACTTACCCAAGTGCTTACTCCACTGACATACAGGCACTGTTCTGAGCACCTTCACGTTTAATCCTCACAGGACTTCATTGAGATAGATTGTATCCTCAATTTTACAGAAAAGGAACAAGGGAGTACAGATGTCATGTAACTAGCTCAAGATCACACATGGATGTAGCAGAGCTAGACTTTATTTTTATTTTGGGTTTGAGATAGGGTGTTGCTATGTAGTTTAGGCTTGCCATTGTGGGACTGCATAACTGTCATTTTAAATCCTAGTCTCAACTGTAATTAATGTAAATTAACAGGTGAATATTTAGTAGTTCTGGGTAAATAGATAAAGATTGTTTTACTCCTTGTAGTTTTGGGTAAATAGATAAAGATTGTTTTGCTCCTTGTTTGCCCAGAAGGAATGTTTTGAAAACCTTGACATTCTGTAAGCATCTTGAGTATAGACCCTCACCCTGCCTATCCCCTCATAAAAAGGACCTCAGCCCCTGAGCTGACACCTCCCTGAGCTGCTTGGCTCTGGGAGTGCCGCCTGTTCCCTTTCCAGCGTGTCTGGTGTGTTCCTTCCCAGATGAATCTTGTGGCTGTTGAGCTCTTTGGAGCAGTAAAGTCGAGCTCTTTGGAGTGGTAGAATTGAGCTCCTCAGAGTGGTAGTAAGGCCCTTGGTCTTATATTTTGAAAGCCCTCAGTGGCTGTTGAGCTCCTTGGAGTGGTAGTAAGGCCTTAGGTCTTACAGCCATAAATTCACAGTGTCAGCCTTTTTGAGTGCTGGGATTGCAGTTATTGCATCACACACACTTGGCCCTGGCAGAGCTAGACTTTTAAGTCAAGCATCTTTGCTCTAGAAATCCAAGCACTTAATCATATAGCTATCTAAAAGAACACATAGTAAAAAGGCCATTATTCACATAGTTTTACCAAGTATTATAATTCTAAATTGGTTTGTGCTTACTTCAACTATGGCATTTAGTATGCTAGAAGATTACTGAATGATGAATGGACTTCCCTACTAGAGCAGAATCTGAACTCTTTGAAGGAGTGATTTTGCATTCTTGTTTTTTCCATCACCTAGTAGAATGCCTGACATAGGCAAATGAGTTCTAGTAATCTGTAAACGTATATTTGAAAAAATTATACAGAAATGAAACTTTACAAATTAGTATCAAATGTGCTGGGGGTGTGTGATGAATGGAGTGAAGGAGCTAAATCTGGATACACCTGAATAACCATACACAAATAAAGGTAGAATATAATTGCTTAATTGCTTGAAAAATGGTAGTCATGCTAAAGGATTTAAGATTCTTTTTCTTGGTCTTTCTATCCTTCCCCTTTGGTTTCTCCATCTTAGAAATGGGAATAATACATATGTTATGTGTTATAAAAGCAATTATTGAATGTAATAATGCATGAAAGTCGTTTAGCCAACTTCTTAGAACGTAAGTATTGCTTCTTAAGCAGTATCTGTTGTAATTATGTCCATGTTATAAAAGTGACAAAATCAATCTAATGTGTCTCCACTAATGCCACAGCTAACATAATAATCAGCATCTAGAGCACCTTCATATATTAAGAATGTGGCAACTCATAATACATAGAAGGCTTTCAATTATATAGTAGGAACCCAGCCTGGCAAATGGTAAAACAGGAGCACTTTTCCTTTCTTTTCTGCCCTGTGCTAACTCCTACTTTCTTCCTCCTCTTCTTTAGATGGATTAAAAACATCTCGCTGCTTAGCCTTGAAGGTAAGACACAAATTGTCTCTCTCATAGCTGAGGAATTTGAACTGCTGTTGATGGAGCCAGTCCAGGGAGGAGGACCAGCATGAAGGAAATGGAACTGTTTTGTTTTGGTTTTTTTGAGACAGAGTCTCACTATGTAGTTGAGTCTGACCTGGAACTCACTATGTAGCCCAGGCTGATCTCGAACTCACAGTGATCCTCCTGCCTCAGCCTCCCAAGTGCTGAGATTACAGGCTTGCACCACCACGCCCAGCTAGGAATGTACATACTGGATGTAGTATGTGAAGTCACCTCCCATGAATATATGATTAAAAGGTCTAAAAAGGAAGAGAAATTGCTAGACTGCCACAGTTAGAAATCTGTGGTGAAATTATATCTGGGGAAACACTAAGGATATGTGTCTTAATCAGAGAGAATAAGATGAGAAAAGTGGATCTGTGCTTTCTAAAATGGATTTATAGCATAGTAAAATTTGGATTGTCTATCAGAGTGAGTAGGTACTTCCTCTTTTTTTTTTTTTCAGTTTTGAGATAGAGTTTATCTGAGTTGATAAATTCCCTGGATGATCTTCCTGTATCAGCCTTCTGGAATGCTTGGAATTATAGGTATGCACCCAACACCTGGCATGTAAGTGCTTCTAGTTGGTGGTATTCCTGAACTAAATATTCTTTTCACACTAAATTAAGAAGACACACACACACACACACACACACACACACACACACACACAAAACCTAAATGAAACTGCCTGCGAATCTGTACCCATGTATTGTGCCTTCATGCCTGCTCCTGCTATGGATAAATTCCCTGTTCTTACCAAAAGCCCATCCCTTCTTTGCAATAGATCCTCCCATCTTAAAAGATACCTGCAAGAAATTGTCCCCTATTAATTTGTCCCCTCTCCCCCAGATTATTGCATCACCATTTTAATTCTATTTTTCTGAATTTTTAATACCAAAATATTTATTAATACATGTTAGGCATACATAATAACACTCATCATAGGGAATTTGCACCTGTACATAATACATTCTGCCTCTTTTCCCCCTTCCCTACTCCCATCAAGCCCCTATTTTCCTATGTACAAAAGCTTTGTTTTCATTTTTTTCTATTTTTATTTTTATTCTTGTCCCATCCTACCTTCCCCTCTTCTCCTTTGTTTCCCTTCCCATTTCAACATTTTCTTCCAATTTCTCAATATCTATTATACATTTTCGGTTTTTACACCAGAGAAACAATGCAGTATTTAAACATATGTGTCTGATTTATTTCACTTAGGAGTGTGGTCTCAAGGTCCATCCATTTAGCTATAAATGTCTGAGGCTCATGCTTCTTTTTTTTTAATTGAGTTTATTGGTACAATCTAGGTATACAGTACAGTTACATTCATAGTTGGGATTCTGTACCTTTGCATAATAGGTCTTGATTCTCATTTTTTCCCCCTGTCCCTGCCCTCCCTTCACCCTCCTCCTGCCCCCCCATTTACAAACACTTTATTTCCATTTTTTCAGTTTCTCATATTTTTTTCCTCTCCCTTATTACCTTTCCGCCACCCTTCCCACTTTCCCTACACCTTTAGCCCTTTACTTCCTATTTCACGTTATTAATTATCTCATTAGGATCCTGTGTACTATTATAATTTTCTCACCAAAGAAACTATTCAGTATTTCAATTAAAGAAATCTCTGTATGAACATTTAAAATAGGGGACCCTAAAATAAAACTAAAAAGGAAAGTAAAAGAGAAAAGGCAGTGATATAACATTAAAGTAATTCTTAATTCTGGAGATGAAAATGGTCCCTGAACATATTTAAATTGCTTCTTGCTCTTATAGTCTTATCTTATTCTTTTTTTCATTATTTAGAGAATACTTTATTAATTTCTGGAATCAAACCCATGTAGGTATGACCTTACATATTTAGTATGATGTGTTACCCCTGTACACATGGAAAAAAAATAAATTAATTAACATTTCTAGACCAATATGGCTGTCCATTTCTGTACAATGCCAACTCAACACAGTAAATTGGGATGACTTTTTCCAAAGTTGGTAGCACCGTTAAAGTTTCACAAAATTCAATTTATATATATATGTATATATAAATTTATATTTATATAAAAAGACTAATAATAGTGTGTTATACATTGATAGCAGCAACAGCTTTTCCAGGTTCTGCAGTCATCTGAACAAAATTATAGACATTCAGCACATTCCATTAAAAACAAAACAAAACAAAAAACAAAGAAAAGAATAATATCCAGAAAACAGCAAAGTTCTGTTGCTGTTGTGGTACCTGGGACCATTTTTTTTAATTAGCATTTTAATCATCATCTGGAAAGAGAACATTCTACAGTAATATCATTAAATGTAGCTCTGATAAAGCACGGTCCCTACTATGTATCATAAAGCAGGTACAAGATATTTTACATTCATAGAGGTATGATACAGTACCGTCCTACATCAATAATAGAATCAGTTTTGGTTTGAAATTTACTTTGTCTGCAAATAAGATTACTACCCCTATTTTTTTCTGGGCTCCTGTCACATGGAGAATTGTTTTCTATCTCTTCACTTTCAGTCTATGGGCTTCTTTTTGCCCTAGGTGTGTTTCTTGTATATAACATATAGTTGGATTTTGCTTCTTATTCCATTTTGCCAGTCTATTTCTCTTGATTGGTGAGTTGAGGCCATTGACATTGCTGGTTATAACTGATATGTACTGACATTATTGACATGTTATTGGCCTTTTGTTGACTCTTTTTACTTTTTCACCTTGTCCTTTTAATTTCTTGCCTTGCCTATTTGATTTGCTCTGTTGGGCCTCATGGTGTTGTTGCCTTCATTGTCTTTTTCTAGGATCTTGTTTAGAATTCCTTGTAGTGCTGGATTGGTATTCATGTAGTTTCTCAGGTGTTCTTTGTCATGGAAGTGTCTTATTTCCCCATCCATTTTGAAAGAGTTTTTCTGGATACATCAGTCTAGGTTGGAGGTTGTTCTCTTTTAGTACTTGAAATATCTCATTCCAGGCTCTCCTTGCCCCAAGGGTTTGTGTTGAAGTCTGCTGTGATTCTGATGGGCTTTC
>NW_022900945.1:23193818-23212468 GCF_012274545.1 Fukomys damarensis | reverse complement strand
TTGTTGTTGGACTGACCATGGTTTAATCTCTGGATTATCATCCAAATCTTCCTGATATAGTTGCACCCTAGCTTCTGTGTCTCTAATGACCCACAGACATTCTCAGCTTCATAACTTCAGAGAAAACAGCTCATCAAATCATCCGCAATGCTTTACCCCAACTGATACAATCAGCAACACATTAAGATCAAGCACAACTTGGACACTGACTACCTGTGGTAGTCTATCACCCTTAAATTATTTGAATTAAATTGAAATAAAGAAGCAGTCCAGAACATGTCTGCAGTGAACAAAATTTCAATATAGTGCATTTACCATTTAATGGCTCAGACAGAGCGAGGATGCAAGACCCCTGGTCTCAGCTGATGGCTGAACCCCATGATGCTGACTGACTTTGGGCTGCAAGGCCCAGATTGAGTACCCCAACATTCTGAATGCATGAACTCCATAACGTTCTAGTACAGGTTTCCCACAGCCTTTCTTTAAAGATGTTCAAAGTTGGGAACTCAGAAAAATACCCTTGATGACCACCTCTCCCTCTGCCGAGTGTGTCCAAAGACTGGCACAGTCAGGAGGTCTGACAGTGTGTGTGGGGGAGACTTATGGGGGTTCAGGGGCACCCACACAGCTACCTTCCTGGCACTTGAGTGATGGCTGCTGGGTCGGGAGCAGGTGTGTCTCTCTTTTCCTTGGTGGATCAGGACCCAGGCTGCCTCCCCGCACCTGAGCGATGGCGGCTGGGTCAGGAGCAGGCGTGGCTCTCCTTCCCACGGTGGGTCAGGGCCCAGGCTACCTTCCAGCACTAGAGCAATGGCAGTTGGGCTGAAGCTCATGCTTCTTTATGACAGAGTAGTACTTCACTCTATAAAGAAAACCACATCTTCTTTCTCCATTCATCAGTTGATGGGCATTTGGGCTATTTCCAAGATTTAGTTATTACAAACTGTGCCACTATAAACATGGGTGTGTATATATTGTTGTGATATGATGCTTTTAATTCTTTTAGAAAGATACTTAACAGGTATCTTTTGGTATTCTAGGTCATTTCTTGTTTTGAATGAAGTTTTGGATTGTTTTCTCAAGTTCTGTGAAGTATGCTGTTGGAATTTCTTCTTTTTTGGGAATTTCAATTGGTATTGCATTGAATCTATATAGCAGTTTTGAAATTATGGCCATTTTCACTGTATTATTTCTTCCTACCCAAGAACAAGGGATGTCTTTTGATGTTCTGATATCATTCTCAATCTCTTTTGTTTTTTTAGGAGTATTGTAGTTTTCAGAGTAGAGGTCTTTTACTTCTTTTGTTAGATTGATTTTTCAATATTTCATTTTTTATATGATATTGTGAAAGAAGCTATTTCTCCAGTTCCTCTCTTACTGAGTTTGTTGTTCATGCACAGGAAGGCTATTGATTTTTTAATGTTGACCTTGTATCTAGCTACTCTACTGAATTTGGTTATTAAGTCTAGATAACTTTTGTTAGAGTTCTTGGGATCTTCTATATAGAGTATCTTGTCATCTACAGATAATGACAATATAACTTCTTCATTGTCTATCTTTATTCCTTTTACTTGTTTCTTGTCTAATTGCCGTGGCTAGTGCTTTCAGAACTATATTGCACAAGAATGGTGATAGTGGACATCTTTGTCTTGTTCCTGATTTTATCATGAAAGATTTCAGTTTTTGACGTTTATGATGTTGGCTGTTGGTTTTTCATAGATGGATTTTATCAGGTTTAGATAAAGTCCACTTATACCAATTTTCTGTAGAATTTTTATCCTGAATGGGTGTTGGACCTTGTCAAATGGTTTTTCTGCATTTATTGAGAGGATCTCTGTCATGTTATTTTTCTGTTGTTGGCTTCCTTCTTTCCTTTTCTGTTCAATTTCTTACCTTGCCTGGTGGATTCCTTCTATTGGGGTTCTTTATTCTCTCTCTCTAGAATATCCTTCAGAACACTTTGGAGTGCTGGTTTGGTGGTCATGAATTTATTCAGGTTTTCTTTGTCATGGAAGTATCTTATTTCTCCATTAAATTTGAAGGATAGTTTTGCAGGGTACATCAGTCTGGGTTAGAGGTTGTTTTCCTTTGGGGCTTGAAATATGTCACTCTAGGCTAGCTTTGTCTTGAGGGTTTGTGTTAAAAAGTCTTCGGTTATTCTGATAGGCTTTCCTTTATAGGTGCTTTTTTTTCTTTAACAGCTTTTAGTATTCTGTCCTTGTGTTAAATTTCTGGAATCTTGACTATTATATGCCTTCAGGAAGATTTTTTTTTTATCATGGTTAGTTGTAGTCCTCAAAGGCTCACTTATGTATGTGTCAAATTCTTTTTCCCTTTTTGGGAAGTTTTCTGCCATTATTTCTGAGAACAGGTTTTCTATTTTATTTGTGGTATCTCCTGCTTTTTCATTGACTTTGATCAATGTTATGTTATTCTTTGCATCATCTAGTGGCTGCTAGATTGATTTTTTGTCATCCTTTGCTATTTTTAAGAGATCTTTCTTTTCACTATTGCCAATTACAATCCTGTGTTTTATATCTGATATTCTTTCCTCACAATGGCTCATTCTACTGTGTATACTTTCAGTAGTTTTTAATCTAGATATCCGTTTGAATCTGTTTCATGGATTCCATTTCTTTCCTATGCTGGGAATGCAGGCTTTCCATTTTTTAAAATTAAATTTATTGGTACATTTTAGGTATACAATAGTCACATTCATCATTGGGATCTTGTACCTTTACGTGATATATCTTAGTTCGTATTTTTCCCCATTCCCCAGCCCTCCCTTCACCCCCTCCACCCTTCCATGTTTACAAAGACATTTTGCTGTTTTTTCCTTTTTACATATTTTTTCTTTTCCCTTTTTACCTTTCCCAACCCCTCCCACTTTCTCTACTCTTTTACACCTTTTCTTCCTATGACACAATATCAAGTATTCATTTTGATCCTTATTTACACTTTTTAGCTTTTCACACTAGAGAAACTATTCAGTATTTACACATGTGTGTCTTATTAATTTCATATAGGAGTATGGTCTCAAAGTGCATCCACTTAGTTATAAATATCTCTAGTTCTCATTTTTTATGGATGAGTAGTACTCCATTTTATAAAAAAACACATCTTCTTTATCCAGTCTCTAGTTGATGGGCAATTGGGCTGTCTCCAAATTTTAGCTATTACAAATTGTGCTGCTATAAACATGGGTGAGCATATATCACTGTTGTATGATTCTTTTAATTCTTTTGGGAAGACACCCAGCAGAAGAAGAGCTGGGTCAAATGGAACTTCTAATTCTAGTTGTTTGAGGTATCTCCATGTTGATTTCCATAATGGTTGCACCAGTCTGCATTCCCACAACAATGAAGAATAGCTCCTATCTCCCCACAACCCCGCCAACATTCGTTATTTGTGATTTTTTTTTTTTTTTTTGCTACTGGGGATTGAACTCACATCCTGTGCTTGTGAGGCAGGTGGCGGAACCATTGAGCTAAATCCCTGGCCCATTGGTTGATTTCTTGATAGCTGCCATTTTTCTGGGGTGAGATAGAATCTCAGTGTTGTTTTCATCTGCATCTCTCTAATGACCAGTGATGTTGAACATTTTTTCATATGTTTGCTGCTTTTACTTCTTTATGTGAGAAATGTTTGTTCATTTTAGATGCCCATTTTGAATTGGGTCTTTATATTTGGGGGGGTCTGATACAATATGATACTCTACATAGAAGTCTCAAAAAAATCCATTTCTTTTGGATGTTGATGGTTTCCATCATGTTCCTTAGCTCCTCCATTTTTTTATTTGTATCTGCTCTGTGGTCACTAAGCATGGTTTTCATTCTGATCACCATCTCTGTTGTTTTCTGAGAAATTATTTCTGTTTTAATTTTTTCTCAAGCCTTATTGATCTGCTTTATTATTTTTGGTGTTATGACTTCACCATGTGGATGTCTTTCAGATTTTTCTTCTTCATTGCCCCCAGGTTTGCCTTTAGTGAGCTGAAATTTTTTTTTGGGGGGGTGCATTTCATTTAAGTGTCTTTTCATTATCTTTTTTTAAAAATTTAGTTTAATTCCTGGGTTGGTGCTGTAAATTGTTTATGGTGAGTAGCTTTATGGCCAGTATTCAGATCCCTTAGGAAATGACTCCTTCTTAGAAGTGTCTTCCATATGTAGTTAGTTTTTGGGTTTTGAATCTGTTGCACAATCCTACCTTTTAAATTTATTAAAGATGAGAAGTTTCTGCCTGTTTGCCCCAGCTACCAGTTCTCTGGCACTGGCCCATATATTTTTTGAAGACCCTCAGGTAATCTCAGTATTGGTATACCTGGAAGAACAACTGATTAGCACAATAACTGAAATAGTCACACTGGCTAAAGTAACAACAGTAACAACAAATCAGTAACAACAGTAGCATCAAATACAGCCTGGAAAATGACAAGCTGTTAACTATTAATTATTATAATTATATTATATTAAAATTATTAATTTTATAACTTTAACCACATGAACTAGCTGTGTGGCTATATAACAAAATACAAAACAAATCTGAAAATTGTATGCAGTAAATAAGCCCTTATTATGGTAATTTTACCCTTAATGGAGAATATTTAAAAGTGGTTACAGAGCAAAAAATCAGAGAGGTAGAAGAGGAAGAGATTAGAAGCAAGGCTGGAGGACAAAGTTTAGGAAACTGGCAACAAAAATGGAGGAGAAAAGAAAAGGAAAAAAAAAAAGAACAGAACAACATCAAACAAACTAGAAACTGTGTTAAAATGATCAAGAAAAAGCAAAACAGAACAAGAACCAGAAAGGAGGAAAAAGAAAAAAAAAAGTCCAATTCAAAGTGTGTCTCTGCTAGACAATGTGGGCAGATAGAGTCAAGAGCCAAATTGATTAAACCTAGCAAGGCACCCACAGATTCACAATGGGGTAGTGGATAATTCCAGCCATCATGCCCCTTTAGTTCCTCTAAAATTCAGGTAAGTTTATTGCTATAAGGCTGGAACCATATTCCTTGAGCCTACAATTGTTCTTTTGCCTCCTGTGGCTTGAACTCTGCTCACCAGCCTTCTGCTGACTTGAAGTCAGCACCTACACTGAATCACCTGGAGCCACTAGGTAAAGTCAGCCCTTAACTGTTATGAGTTCTGAGCTCAGTTGGCCCCTCTCCAAGAGGACTTCCATCCAATCACCCTATCTTGGGTGACATGAACTCAGATAACTTGGCATTCACTGCAATCTGCTCCATTTCACTAGTGCATTTCTCTGTGGAGGCTTCTCGGCCTGTCAGTAGACACTGTGTTTGCAGGTTCGAACTGCTGTGCTCTAGGAAAGAGTGCTGCTTGTTATCTCCTGCTTATTCATTGAAATCTCTCTCTTCACTCCCACCATGGTCTTCAGTTCTCACTTTAATTCCTTTCTGAGTCCTGGGGACCCACTTTCCTCCTTTTTTCCCTCCTTATGCTGCTAGTGTCAGGACACCAGATCTCAGAGAAGCTCTTTCTTTGCTGCTCACATTCTGCCATCTTCCCAGAAGTCTAATTTTTCTCATTTTGAAGAATAAAATTCCTCTCATCCCTGTTTTATGTGCCCCATTTCCCCTCATGTTTGCATTTAATGGCTCAAAAGAATTGTTTATACTCATTGTCTCAAACTCCTTTCTTCTGCTAACCTCAGCTGAATGACAAAGTATCACTGAAAGTGGTTTTGCCAGTTTGACTGATGGCTTCCACCTTGCTGAACATAATGAGCAGTTCTTGGTTTCTACTTGCCTTCAGCCCCAGCAGATATTATAAAATACCTCCATCTCTTTGTGCACTGACTTTTCATGCCTCCCAGGATACCAAACACAGTTCACTGAACTTATCTAGTTGTAAGTTTGAATTCCCTGTCTAGGCCAGCAGCTCTGCATTTATACTTATAGGTCTCAATCCTCTCTTCTGAGCTCCAGTTTGCATTTCTTACTTGGACATCTTATACATATCTCAAATTTAAAATGATCATATGATGAGAACTGAACTCTTGGTTTCCCTCAAATGCCTATGCTTCCCACACATCCCGCCCCCCGCCAACAATGGCAATTCTATCCTTGCAATCGATTGAGCTAAAAGCTCCAGCGACATCTTGATTTTTTCTCTCACAACCCTTATCTAAATAGTCAGGAAGTCCTGTTGGCTCTACCTTCTGCTATCCAAATTTTAGGCCATATGACAGTGTTTTGGGCAACATAAATGATGGTGGTCCTATAAGATCATACTGGTGAGCAATGTGACAGCCATGTGTCAGCCTACTCTGTGATGTTTGTACAATGACAGAATTGCCAAAAAACTTGTTTCTCAGAATGTATCCCCATTAATATGTGACAGAAGATTGTGTATGCTACCATGGCTACCATCTTGGTCTCAGGGCCTGTCATCTCTCTCCTGGATTAACTCACTAGTCACCTGATTAGTCTGTGTGCTTCCACTCTCGCCTTCCCTGCAGTCTGCCCTCAGCAGCAACCAGAGATCCCTTTAACATGTAAGTCTGATATCTGGTTATTTTTCCAAACCCTGTGGCCAGTCTCCTTTTTACTTGAGTAAAGCCAAAGTCCTCAACATAGCTTGTGAGGATCTCATGCAATCTGCATTCTCCCTCAAATGTCACTTACTGAGGAAAGCATACTCTGACCACTATAGCTAAAACTGGAACCCATTTCTTACCTACTTCCATTCTTACTACCTTGCTTTGTTATTTTTTTCCTTAGCACTTATCACTTAGTATATTTTTTTCTTATTTATCATATATCTCTTCCTGCTAGAATATAAGCCCTTTGTGGCCAGGAAATTTCATGTTTTGCTCACCAGCTTGTACCATGTAGTTTGAATAGTGTCTAGCACATAGCTGACAATCAGTAATGATTACAGAATTTATTTTAGATTTCTATTCAATAGTAAACTTAAAAAAAACTGTCACAGGAAGAGTTTTTTTTTCTGTATGCTATTCTCTGAGTATTTGTTAAATGAGAAAAGGCATTCATATTCAGAATTTCTAAATCATACATGCTACTAAAATAGCACCTACTAGTTTATGTGGCTAAAGGAGAAACCCAGTGGAAAACATTACCATTTTGCTAGTCTCCTATAAGAGAAAATAGTCTGATCTGAGTTAACAAGCAAGCAGAATTGCAAAATAATAATTCCAAAGTCTAAATTATGTTCTTATTAAAGGAAAATATTTAAGCAGAGTAACACAAGAATCAAAAGAATAAGTGCAGCAGGTTAAACATTCATTTTTTCCTCTAATATTTACTCAAAAATTGTCATGTTGTGCAGTGAGGCTGCTATGTATTCTAATCTGGCTAAATAAAAGGTTTGAGTGAGAATGAAAGAACACAGATGTGGCATAAAATGGCAAGTGGGAATCTTAATTATAGTTTTGCCAGTTGAAAGTTGAAATGGAACAAAATCCTCAGAAAAATAATCATAAAAAGGAATTGGGAAATTCTTTTAAAAAGCCCTGGAGAAAGCTGATTTCTATGGTTCTTTGGAAAGAGGAAGAGTAATTGTGGATCCCAAATGGTGAGATGGATGTTTTATTAAGAATCCACACAGAACTCATTGTTGGTATGGTTCCTCATGGCTGTTTGCCATCGGAAGAGGAGAGGAAAGCAGCCAGGAACCTTAAATGTCAAAATGAGGCCGAGCAGTGCTGGAGGTGGAGAGGAATGCAAGCAAGAGTAAGAAGGAAGGCATCCTGTAGCATTTTCTTCCTGATGGGTGAAATTCAGCATTCAGAGTTTAAAAGATTAGTGTTTGAACATTGTTTGAAACTTCATCTGACGGTGCCTCCTGGCAGCAAAATCTGGAGATGATTTGAAAATAAAGTTTAGGTTGAGAGGCTGTAGTCATAGAACTAAAAGTTGGTGTTGTCCTAATTGGAGCTGTACTTTAGGTGATAGAGACCTCTAGGAGGCAGTGGTTCCAGCTTTTACTCCTGAGCATTCTGGAAGTTGGTAGCCTTGCTCAACTCAGGCAAGGAGCCTGAACCACAGAGAAATGTGATGTCTCATTTGTCATCATGGGTGGTCACCATCCATGTTGAGACCAGATATAATGCAAAGGCAGAGGAAAGGTAGTTTGCTGTCTTTTGGAGCTGAGGAGCTCATCTTCTCCAGCCCTTGGACAATAAAACTCCAGGTTCTCAGGGCTCTGGACTGCAGGAATTAAATCAGTGTCTTCATGATCTCCACTTGAAGAACTCAGGCTTTGGCCTCTCTTTTCAGATTCTCTTCAGACTGAAAGCAACACCTTTGGCTCACCTGATTCTCAGATCTATGGACTCAGACTGAATTGTAGCATGTTTCCTTACTTTTCCAGCTTGCAGAAGAAGGCATGTTGTGGGACTTTTCAGCTACCAGTCACCTGAGCCAAATCCTATAATGTTTTCCTTCCTCCTTCCATTTCTCCCTCTTTCTCCTCCTCCTCCTCCTTCTCTTCCTCCTCCCCCTCCCCCTCCTATTCCTCCTTCCCCACCTCTCTCCTCCCTTTCTTCTTCCAATCAGCTGTATCCTATTGGCTCTTCTTTTCTTTTTTCTTTTTTGGTACAGGGGATCAAATTTGGGACCTTGAACTTGCAAATTAGGTGGCGGCACCACTGAGCTAAATCTGCATGCTCTTGTTTTGATAAATAATAATAGAAGAGTAATCAAAAATGGGCTTCTGTCATTTACAGATTTCTCCATTATATCTCAGTCTCCTAGAAATCTTTTAACCAAGATGGCTCAACGGTGTTTTATCCTGCTCTGAGCAAGGATTTCTATCTTTAGAGTTATAATAGAATGTTCGAAATAGCATATGGTACTTTATAATGCTAACAGTGCAGGGAGAATGGGCTATTTATCCAAGGAGGAGGCTTTTCCACTGGTGCAGTTTAAATACTTCCCTCTTTCCCCTTCCCTCAGAATTTAGACACACCAAGAGCAGGTACTAAGACTGTATATATATTTTTTAATTTTATTGAGTTTATTGGTACATTTTAGGGATACAGTACAGTTACATTCATTGTTGGGATCATGTACCTCTACATGGCAAGTCTTGATTCTCATTTTTTCCCCTTACCTCTGCCCTCCCTTCACCCCCTCCTCCCCTCCCCATCTACAAACACTTTATTTTCATCTTTTCATTCTCTCACATTTTTTTCTTTTCCCTTTTTGCTCTTCCCCTACCCATCCCACCTTCCCTACGCCTTTAGCTCCTTTCTTCCCATTTCTAAATGGCAGTAATCTTATTAGAATCTTATGCATTGTTGCAGATTATTCACACCAGGGACACTATTTGGTATTTACACATGTGTGACTTATTTATTTCACTTAGGAGTATATCTTCAATATGTATCCATTTTCCTATGAATGAATCTATTCTCTTGCTCTTTATGGCTGAGTAATATTCCATTTTATAGAACAACCACAACTTCTTTATCCAGTTTCCAACGGATGGGCAAATAGGCTGTTTTCAAGATTTAGCTATTACAAACTGTGCCGCTATAAACATGGGTGCACATACTTCTCTGTGATATGATTCTTTTAGTTCTCTTGGAAAGATACCCAGCAGAGGGATGGCTGGGTCAAATGGAACCTCCAGTCCAAGCTCTTTGAGGTATCTCCATATTGATTTCCATAGTGGTTGCACTAGTCTGCACTCCCACCAACAATGGAGGAGGGTTCCTTTCTCCCCACAACCCCGCCAACATTTGTTATTGTGTGATTTCTTGATAGCAGCCATTCTTTGTGGGGTGAGGTGGAATCTCAGTGTTGTTTTCATCTGCATCTCTCGAATGACCAGTGATGTGGAACATTTTTTCAAATATTTTCTTGCTGGTTTTACTTCTTTGTCTGAGAAATGTCTGTTCATTTCGGATGCCCATTTTTGAATCGGGGCTTTATATTTGGGCGGACTGATTGTTTTGAGTTCTTTATATATCCTTGATAATAGTCCTTTGTCTGAGGTACAGCTGGTAAAAATTTTTTCCCACATTGTAGATTGTCTCTTAGCTCTGCTAATGGTTTCTTTTGAAGTACAGAAGCTTTTAAGTAAGATGAGATCCCAGTTGTTGATTCTATCTGCTAGTTCCCGTGCTACTGAGGATTTGTTCATAAAGTCTTTTCCTATACCAATGTCTTCCAGAGTTCTGCCTAACTTACCTTCCAGCAAGTTTAATGTTTCTGTTTTAATATTTAGATCTTTAATCCATTTGGATTTTAATTTAGTGCATGGCAAAAGATAAGGGTCTAATTTTAATCTGTGGCAGGTTGACATCCAGTTTTTCCAACACCATTTATCAAAGAGGCTATCTTTCCTCCACTGAGGATGGTCAGCTCCTTTGTCAAAGATGAGGTAGCTGAGTACATCTGCATTTATTTTTGTGTCTTCCAGCTAAGACTGTATTTTCATGTCTCAAAACTGTAGAGACTTCAGGCTCTTAAGTGCTGATTTAGATCCATTAGGTAAAGTCATGGCTGAACACGAATTAAGAATGAAAAAGGTAGCCGGGCATGGTGCTGCATGCCTGTAATCCCAGCACTCAGAAGGCTGAGGCAGGAGGATCACTGTAAGTTCAAGAGAACCCTGGGCTACATAGTGAGTTCCAGGTCAGTCTCAACTGCATAGTGAGACCCTGTCTCAAAAAAAAAGAATGAAAATGCTGGGCTGGGGGTGTGGGAATGTAGCTCAGTGGTAGAACATTTGCCTAGCATGCATGAAGCCCCTGTTTGATCCCTGGCACTAAAGGAAAAAAAAAAAAAAGATTGGGAATGCTGTGTTGGCGAAGGCAATCAGCATACTTTGGAACAACTAGCAGGGATGGGTATGATCATCAAGGTGACTGGGTTTTACTAACATACCTGGAAAGGCCTCTATGATTCTTTAAAGTCTAGAAAGCAAATGGTCATGCCAGGTGGCCATGACAATCTGGAGGCAGTGCTACAGTTTGTGACTCAGACCTTATGCCATGCAACAGCTGAACCTTTTCCTGGAATCAACTTTGGCCCAGGTAGATTGTTAGGCTTAGGTCAAGGGACAGCTGGATGTTTATTGCCAGTTTCTTAACCTGTGTAAGAATACTTGAGCTCTTTTTTTTTTGCCTGTTTAGTTCTTCTTGTTGGTTTTTGTCTGTTAGTTTTACATAATAACAAACAAAACTCCGAAATACTACTTGCTTTTTCCCCTTGACTTCCTATCCTATTGATCACACAGATGGCTGATGAGACGATAAGAGTGAGGTGCAGGAGGAACTTCTGGCCGACAGGGTCCCCAGCCCAAAGGCACTCTTCCACTCTTGCCTTCTTCCTCTACTTGCCTTCAGCACCCTTGAATGCTTTATCTAAACTTCTCAGCTGGATCTTCATTTTCTCCTAAGTTCACAGTGAACCCTTGTGTGTGGAATGTGTGTGATGTACAGGGGCTGTCATCCAAAAATAAACTCTTGAAGAGAAAAACGGCTGGTGTTAAGTGGCTTGCTAGCCAGCCATGGTATTCTGTAGCAGTTATTGGTTAATGTCTGCAAATTTTCTTTTTGTACAAAAAGCCAAATGAGGCTCATTAAGCTCCTCTGGTGTAATTTTTAAAAGAAAGAACAAGTTAAAAATAGCCTAAGTACAAGTTGTAGAAACTTAGAGCTGTTAGGAAGAAATAATGATGGGGGTGGGGCTTCACAATTGCAATTTATAGACCTATTGGCTACAGAACCCAAGCTGAAAGAATGGGCTGGGGGGCCAGAAGAAAAAGCTTTTAGGGCCAAAGCACCACTTTCAAGGGTCATATGCACATTCAATTTTTCTTTGGGCAGCGGGGAAGATTGAATTCAGGACTTTGCACATTTTAGGCAAGAGTGTTACCACTGAGCTACATCCTCTGCCCTTGATTTTTCCTCTTCCTCCTCCTCCCTATTTTATCATTATTATTATTATCATTGTTATTATTTCATACTGGGAATTGAATTCAGGACTTTGAGCTTGGGAGGTAGGCACGGTGTCACTGAGCTAAATCCCCGGCGCTCCCTGCCCTTGATTTAATTTGGATTTTATCAGTCACCTCCTAAATACAAGGTATCAAGTGGTGATAATATATGTTTCCAATTCCTATATTAGGATGTTAGGATCCTGGTACAAGCACATGTGAGTCAGGATTGGAAAATCTGAGGGATGATCCTTTTAGGAGGCACCAGTCCTTTGAAAAGGACAGCTGTCCTTACTCATCCAGGGATGAGCAGGCTTTGCCTGTCATGTGCCTGACAGAAAAGAGAAGATAAGATGGACAGATCACCAGTATGTGGATATGGCAGAAAGTGGGATCAAATCCACTTGTCCCTTGCTAACAATCCCCTGTGCTAAAAGCTACTAAGAGTGTTCAGTCCAAAGCAGATTATACTGGGACACCTTCCTCTGCAGGATTTGGTGTTCCTATAGAGAAAATCAAGGAGAGCCTTCAAGGTGCCAGTTAGTCCTCAGTTATAGCAGAGAGCTTTAACAAAGGCTGAGAGGTTAGCTGAGAGTATTGCTGTGGACTGAGTGGGCACAAGTTTGTATGTATCCAGCCCTCTGAGTCAGCTATCATTGGACAACCACCACCCTGGTCTTAGTGATGATGTCAACCACCAGTGACCCTGAGCCTAGATCTCTATTGCTTATACCTATGTTAATTTGAATTCACAAATGTAAATCCTTCCTATCCCTCACTCCTCTGGGAGAAAGTGGGGGTGGGGAGGAGCTGTAGCCTCTCCATAGGTTGTGTCCTTTCTAATCCCACACCAGGCAGACTCCATTTGGAACAGATGGCTTTGGTTGACAGATCCTTCAAGGGTCAAGTGATAGCTTCTGGGACTCAGGCTCTGTCTCTTGCCCTTCCTGCCTAACAGCAATGCAGAGAAGCTGCTAATGTGGTAGGTCAGACTGAGAAAGATGAAAGCAGCCACTCGGCAGGTACATGGTAGGAGGATATGTGCACCAGGTTGGGTTCCTGACTGGAGAATCTTTGAGACCTTTGGGACCCTCCACAGGGACAGGGTACCAGGGTTATGGCTTCTGAGTTTAGGGGAGAAAAATTCAGGAGAAGGTGTGGCAGCACTGGTGGCTGAATAAGCTCCTTTCCTGATTCTGGCCTTTGCTACAGGCTCAGAAACCTAACCCCATTCCTTCCTATTGTGTGAAATTAACTTATTCCAGTAACCTGGTTGACCCAACTTCTGGAGTGCAGTAAAAATATTAGGAACCAAGCCAGTTGCTTGCTATAAGCCCAGGACTCTGGGAGGCTGAGGAAGGAGGATTGAATTTGAATCAAGGCTGGACAAGCTGGAGTGGAGAGAGAGAGAGAGAGAGAGAGAGAGAGAGAGAGAGAGAGAGGGAGAATAATGTACAGAAGGCTTATGATTTGTCAGGCACTGTGTCAGGATTTTGCCTACATTAACACATACTCATCAGCCAGTCCCAGGTCTGAATCCTGGTTGTGCCCTTTGTTATCTGGCCCAGATAAATCACTTAGCCTCTCCAAGAAAGTGTATTAGTCAGCTCAGGCTGTCATAACAAATACCACAAACTGGGAATCTGAGACACTTCTTATCTTACAGTTTGAGAGTCTAGGAGTCTAAGCTCAAGGTGCTAGAGGTTGGTGTCTGGGGAGGGTTTTCTCCTTAGGTTGTATATATCTATCTACCTTTTGCCTCACATGGCCTTTCCTGGGGAGGGGGTTCTCTGGTGTCTTTTCTTATGAAAACACTAGTCCCATTGGATCAGCCCTCACTTTCATGACCTCTCATGATCTTAATTATTTCCTGAAAAGTCCCATCTCCAAATACTTTTGCACCAGAGGTTAGGGCTTCATCGCATAAATTTTTGGAGGATGGACACAAACATCCCATGAATAATGATTTCCTCAAAAGCAAAATGTGGAAAATGCTGGTATTTATTTTAGATATTTGGGAGAACTAAACAAGATAATGCATGGAAAGGGCTGAGCAGGTTGCCTAGGACAGCATGCACCCATTGTCAGTATACCCAGGTTAACATTATTATTATTAGACTTAAAACATGCAGCCAGGCTACCAGTGGCATAATTAGTAATAGAAGGTGGATATGGCCTTCCAGCATGGGTTTGTGTGACTTTAAGGCTGTTCCTGTTATGCTTTTAAGACTTGTATAATATGACAGTTATAAGACCAAGTCATTTGCTCCTAGGAGTGAAATAATGTCATCCCTTATTTGCTATTTTTTGCGGGGGGGATCAGGGATCAAACTCAGGACCTTGCACTTGTGAGGCAGGTGGCAGAACCACTGAGCCAAATCCCTGGCCACCTCTTTTACTATTAATAGCTAAACACACCAGCATGTAGATCACAAAACAGTTTTACTTTAAATATTATACCTCAAAATTCAGAGGCTGTGTCTTATGCATCTTTGATTCCTGTATCTGGTATGGTGCCTGTTATGTCAGACAGTAAGTACTGAGTTGAGCTGACTTAGATCTACAAGGAAAACAAAGCCAGTGAAATAACTAGGGCTTCATAGCTTCTCTTGACCATCCCTGGTGACGCATCTTAACCCCAAAATGCATTTTCTGCACACTTCATGTGGCTGCATGAATCAAAGAATTTTTAAAAAAGGTTCTTATATTTTTCTCTTCTTTATCATTCTTCTGTGTACTCACTGAATTAGTCTACAAATGATCACCAAGTGCCTACTACATACGAGGTCTGATTCTTGGAGCTAGGAAACAATAATGAACAATAACCAAAGTCTGCTTTCACTAATGGTACAAGAATGCATTTGTTTATACCTGGATGAGGCAGGAATAAAGTTCCTAACAAAATACAGATGTGCACCATGTACCACGCTTTTGGAACATGTAGGAATGCATGACCTGAAGTGCAGACCTTATAGGAATTTAATGAGTATGGAAGGGGGAATCATAGAGAATAGAAGATGAGGTTTCTGAGACAGGGTCTTACTAATTCCCTGAGTGGGCCAGATTGGGCTTTAACTTGCTTCCTGGAGCACTGAGATTGTAGGTATGCACCACCACACCCGGATAAGTTCCTACTCTTGAGAAACAAAATGTGTACAGAAATGAGGCAACTTGAGAAAATGCTTAAAATAAGTGCCACAAATGACAAATCATATCAGATTATGAGATGTGTGAGTGTAAATACTTGTAGATGATTGAAACAGGAGGTATTTTGTCAAAATGAGTTTCAAAGACTACCTGCATCAGCATCACTTGGGATACTTATTAAATTTTCAAGGACATAATTACCTCACCTTCAGTAGTCACTCTGTCCTGGGAAAGGGCTGGGCATTTGTGAGTCACACTAGCACCCTGGCTGATTCTGATGCCTGTGTAGATTTGGGAGTCATTGTGCACCAATATTTATCAAGCACCTGCTTCAGTACAGTAAGCCCTGTAGTCAGGATCAGAGCAGGGCAGAGAGTAGGGCAAGGAAGACCTCAGGGCTGTGATGGCAAACCTTTTTTAGAGACCAAGGGTCAAACCGCCACCCAAAACGCCTTTACTTGTTGCAAAGTGCCAACAGTGCAATTAAACTCAAATACTGAAGTTTTATTTGTTCAGAAAAAAAAGTTCCATGTAATATCTTTTGTCTTAAGCACACACACATAGACACACACACACACACACAAATACATACAATAACATATATTCCATAGGTTTGCCACTACTGTGGCATGAAGGCCAGAAGGGAGGAGGTTTCCAATAAGCAAGTTGGGAGTAAGTCAGAAGGGAACCTACGCAGCAGAAAAGGATAAGATATAGATATAAAAAAACTAGTTTTGTTGTGGAGCTGGGGATTGAACCCAGGGACTCAAGTATATTAGGGAAGAGTTCTACCAATATGCTATATCCCCAGACCTTTTATTTTACAGTATTTTGAGACAAGGTCTCACTAAGTGGCCCAGGCTGGTCTGGAATTTGCTGGTCTCCTACCTTGGTTTCCTGAATAGCTAGTTTACAGGAGTGTACCACCATTCCTGGCTTGAATAATGAGGTCTTAAAAAAAAAATAGGGTCTCACTGTGTAGCCCAGGCTGGCCTGAAACTCACAGTGATACTTTCCTGCTTCAGTCTCCTCAGTGTTGGGATTACAGGTATGAGCTACCACACCCAACAAATAATGAGGTTTTAATTAAAGAAAATCTAAGAAATTCTGCAAATGAAAGCAGACAACAGGGAGTTATAGATTCTTCAACAATAAAAGCACTATTAATTTGAAACACTATTTGAAAAAGGTAAATTACTTCTGCATCTATGACTTTGGGCACAGTACTTAATTTGACTGAACCTCAATTTCTTAATCTATGAATTAGAGTTAATATTTACGGTTCTGCTTCATGAAGATTGAATGATATATATGTGAGAAGCCAGTCGTATTCCAGACAAAGTCTATACTACAACAATAACAAAACTGAAATCAGTAACAAACACATGCACACACACATACACACAGCCATATGCACACAGAGTCATATGTCTTTTCGTAGCCCATCGTGTAGATTGTGAGGTCTGGTCTGGTTCTGCTGTCTGTACCTTTTTATTGTATATTTCTTTTCCCGTCTTCCGTTTTAAATTCTCTCTGAGGCTCCCTGGGAGTCTGATTATTCAGTCTCCTCATGGAGTGCCCTCTAGTGTCAGCTGCTATAATGACTCACTATCTCCCAACTCAGGATGAGGTTTCTGTTTTTGTTTTGTTTTGTTTTGTTTTGTTTTTTGTTTTAATTAATTTTATTTGTACTTTTTTGATGTATAAAATGATCACATCCATCATAGGGAATTCGTACCTGTACATAATACATCTCGATTCTTCTTTTTTCCCCATTCCCCTCCCCTCCCTTTAACCCTCCCTTCCTTATTTACAAAAGCTTTGTTTCCACTTTTTCCTCTTATTCTTTTTTCCTTTTTCCTTCCTTCCCTTTACTTTTCTCCTCCTTTGTGCCCCTTTCCATTTGAACATTTTCTTTCTACTTCCCATTATCTATCACCAGGATGAAGTTTGTGACTTAATTAAAAAAAACTGACCTTTTAGGAAAGCTAATTTAACTTACAAAAAACAAAATTTTTAAATAGTGAGGTACACATTAACACTAAGAGGAATGACTTTGTAATTCTACAGCCATAGAATCAATGATGCATGCAGTTTTCCTATTGAAGAAAAATCTCTTAGTTAATACTGAAGAGATTAAGACTAGGACTCATAACTCGATTATTTTCCATTCTGAGACTTTCCCTTTCATACTTCCAAAGCAACTGAAAAATGTCTCCTCAACTTTTTAAAAAAATTGTTTATGATTTTGCTTATGAGCATCTTCTTTTTTGAAAGAATGGTGATATTACTAAACTGGGAATATCAGGAGTCTGGTTTCTGGGGCCAGCTCTTTTCTTGGCCTCTGGGTACCACTCCTTAAGTAATTTCCTTCTCTAGCTTTTGCTCTCTGTAAATCTAAAATGAGAGATGTAAGCTCCAGGATCACTCATGTCTCTTCTAGAGCATGATTCTTTGCCTAAAATGGTTATATGGGGAATGGATGTCACATACATTTGGGCACCAATCACAAGACAAGTTCTATTCTAGTATTTATTAGTTCCGGAATCTTAATCATTTAATTGGTCTGGATCATTTCTTTTCTTCATCTATAAAATAAGAAAAGGCCTTCTTTGTCTTATTCACAGTTATTATAAACCTTAAAAAAGATGCTGTCAATAAAGTACTTTGAAAACTATAAAACTCTATAGAAATGCAAATTTCTAAAATAAAGATCCCTGCCCAGTCGACATTGGTGGATGACATATGGCAGATAATAACCTTAAACAGGACATATCTGAGTTTTATCTAGAGGAAAATACAGAGACATAGATCAACATTGTTGCAGGAATCAAGTAAGAAAAATATGGAGGGGCTTAGCATGTGGCCTGGTGCATAGTTAGAGCTCAATATATGGGTGCAAACCATTTTTCTCTAGTTCATTTCATTGTAGCATGTAATAGGTAAAGAAGCCAGAAAAAAAGTTAAACAATATTTTTATGTCATCAAAGACTTGATTCTTAGACCACTGAATGGGATTCTATTCCAATCTACTGTGTATCCTACATGTTTAGTTCTAGGCACGTGGTAAAGAAAAAGCATCAGAAAGCCTTGGACTCTGTAGGAATAACAGGTCTATGCTTGGCTTGGATGTTTTTCTGACAATCTTCTTGAATAGCCAACTCAGAAATTGATTTTAGGAGGCTACATAAGAGGATGGTTATACAAAAGACTTCCGGTATCTGGACTCTTTGGACTTTGATTTTTGGCCCCATCAGACCACACTGTCCAGGGGCCTGGCACTACTCACCCTGGATAAGGGCTCTATGTTCTGCCTACAAACAAAACATTACCCCTAGTGGCAGGACACACACACTCCTTATCACTGTGTTCTTTAGTAACCATACAGTACCCTTTAAACAAATCATAACCGGAAGCCTTACAATGAAAACATTCTAAGTCATTGCCAAGCAAAAAGCTGTGACTTCTGTTAGATGCAAATAAAGATTTACACAGCCTTGTTACTAAAGAATGAGAAACTAGAGACACTCTTTCCTTCCTTCCCTTCTTTCCTTGTCTCCCTCCCTCCCTCCCT
>NW_022900945.1:23174575-23193656 GCF_012274545.1 Fukomys damarensis | reverse complement strand
TCTCTCTCTCTCTCTCTCTCTCTCTCTCTTTCTTGGCACTACTGAGCTAAATCCCCCAGTTCTAAGAGCAAGATTACAATACCGTTCTTTTCTTTTCTTTTCTTTTTTTTTTTGGTACTGGGGATTGAACTCAGGTCCTTGTGCTTGTAAAGTAGGTGGTGCTAGAGATATTTATAGCTAAGTGGATAAACATTGAGGCCATACTCTTAAGTGAAATTAATAGGACACACACATGTAAATACCAAATAGTTTCTCTGGTATGAAAAACTAAAAGTGTTAATAGGGATCAAAATGTATAATTGATATTGTGTAATAGGAAGAAAAGTTCAAAAGGAGTAGGGGAAATGGCAGAGGTAGAGGAAAGGTAAGAAGGGAAAAGAAAAAGTATGAGAAAAGCAAAAAAAAAAAAAGGAAACAAAGTCTTTGTAAATAGGGAAGGGTAGAGGGGGCATAGGGCAGCAGGGTAATGGGAAAAAAATAACCAAGATACATCCTGTAAAGGTATATGATCCCAATGATGAATGTAACTGTATTGTATACCTAAAATGTACCAATGAACTTAATGGAAAAAAGAACAGTAAACAGCCTTGTTCACTTTGATTGCTCAGCCAGCCCTTCTAACTTCAGTAAAGATTTGTTTACATAAATGGAAAAGACCTCAAGAAAATGACCCAAGGGAACTAGTCAGCCCCTTTTGTCCAAAGCTTTTGGAGGACAGATGGGAGAGGTGAGGGGACTCACCTCAGTGCTCTTTCCCCTGGATTTTGAAAAATGACTTGTTTTCAAGCTGTGTGACTGAAAGGGAGAGCTGAGGTTGCTCAACAATAGTAGCAGAAGAGCCTGAGCTCCCTGATTCTTTCCTAGCCCATTTTCCCAGGGGACAGAGTTGGAGTCCCTGAAGGACAGCAAGGGTCATGTGGAAAAAGAGTTATGGAGTTTGAAGTGCACAGAGGATTTATTCTTCCAAAATATCTCTTGTTTTAAATATTAAGACTCCTGTCAGCAATATATTTAGGATGATATGCATTCATTTAGAATAAAAGTTACTAGACAGTGGCATTTTATGGCCAGACCACGTAAATGGGCATGCCATTGGAAGGGTAAGCAAAGAAGCAATAGCCAAGGTTTTCCTGAGGGCTCTCCATTCACAAAGACATCAGGGCTTTTTACTCAATGTTTCAAAGCCCATTGAAGTGGGTCTCCCTACTTCTAATTTCAGTATATGTAGTATTGGTCTCCCTACTTCTGTCTTTGTTTTTATGTTTTCAGGCTGGCCTTGAACTCTCAGTGATCTTCCTGTTTCAGATTATGTTTTGTCATCAGTATCACCACCAGTGCTGGAGACCACCATGAAAGCACAGAATCATCTCTCCTCATATCTTTATTTTCATGGTTGACCTACAGTTATAAGCTGCCCCATAATCTCATCCCAACAAAAACTTGGTGATCCCTCTAACAGTTTCCTACTCTCATCCTCTTTCTCACACTTTCCCACTGTGTCATCTGAATCCTTCTCTTCCCAACTCTTTATCACATCTGTGAATCATATTTCTTTGTGTTGCATGCAGATTTCCTGAACTGCTCTTCCTCACTCACTGATGACTGCAGTCATAGTCTTTGTCTCTTCAATCTTTCCATCATTCATGGAGGCCTGGTTCACAGCTTCCATATCTCCTCCTTACCCTTCTCTCCACCTCAGCCCAGCCACCACTTCCGAGGACCATGCCCTCTAATTAATGGCAAAGTATCTCTATCACTCGTGCTAGTCTTTCAGAAGGCCACTCTGCCCTACATTCCTAACCTGCCTTCTTGTTTGCTCTTCACACCCTGTCACTACTGCTGTGAACTTCAAGATTTACTTCTGGCTGAGCCCTGTCTGCACTTCTTTCTCTTCTTTTTTAGGTCAAACATCCCATTGTATGCACTATGGCACCACGTACTTCTCTTTCCTGGTGCACTTGGAAAGAGCAGGATTTCAAGATCCCAGTCAGAGCAAACTTACATCCTTTCCACTCCTTCTCCATATCAGTCCTGATGGAATAGCTCTCCCTCGACAAGATTCTCAGCCAGCTCCGACCTTATCTGCTCATTCTTGGATCATGAAATCTGCTCTGGACGCTAAATCTCAGGCAGCCTCTGGTAATCATGGTCAGCTTTTTACTACTAAATAAGTACCTGACACAATAAATAAATAATTTCAATCAATCAATCAATAATAATAATTTACTACAATCAACTCATAGAGAAAAGATTGATTTTGACTTATGGTTTCGGAGGTTCTAGTCCATGGCCCATTGCCCCTTTGCTTCTGAGCTTGTGGTGAGACCATACAGCATGATAGGAGCATGAGCTGGAGTAAAACCACTTACCCTGTGATCAGAGAGCAAAAGATAGTGAGAAAGTGGCCAGGACCTCACTTCTTCCCTTACAGGGAATGCATCCAATGATCCAAAGACCTCCACTAGGCTCTACCACCTCTCAACAGTACCATTCTGTGGACCAACTTTTTAACATGTGGACCTTTGGTAGATACGTAAGGTCCAAATTATAGCATTAATTAGTTGTGTCCAGTCCAGAGGATCAGTAAAGGCTGTGAATCATTGAAACTTGGTTCACTGTGGTGAGAACCTACAGTAGGGTGGTGGAAAGAGTTTCTATTCTCTTGATAATGTCAGTTCCTCCTTTTCTTCCACCAGGTGCCATTTCTGACCCCTACTTCCCTGGTGGGGAAAGTGGACTGAGGGACTGAATGTTTCTGTTGCTGGGCAAGTGTTTACAGTGGACAATTTCTCTTTTGAGTTCCTCTAAGCTATTCTTTGAAGATTCCTGTTCCTAGGGATCTTTGGCCTATACTGTCACAACTCTGGTGATACTTTTTTTAAAAAATTGAGTTTATTGGTACAATCTAGGTCTACAGTACAGTTACATTCATTAATGGGATCCTGTACCTTCACATGACAATTCTTGGTTCTCATTTTTTCCCCTTGTCCCTGCTCGCCCTTCACCCCCTCCTCCCCTCCCCATTTACAAACTATTTATTTCCATTTTTACATTTTATCATATTTTTTCTTTTCCCTTATTTCCTTTCCCCTACCCTTCCCACTTTCCCTACACCTTTAGCCCTTTTCTTCCTATTTCACCCTCTTAATTATCCCATTAGGATCTTGTGTACTATCACAGTTTTTTCACACCAGAGCAACTATTTGGTATTTACACACGTGTGACTTATTTATTTCACTTAAGAGTATATCCTCAATATGTATACATTTTCCAATGAATGAATCTAATTTCTCATTCTTTATGGCTGAGTAGTATTCCGTTTTATAGAAAAACCACATCTTCTTTATCCAGTTTCCAACAGATGGGCAGATGGGCTGTTTCCAAGTTTTAGCTACTACAAACTGCTGCTATAAACATTGGTGTGCATATATCTCTGTGGTATGATTCTTTTAAATCTTTTGGAAAGATACTCAGAAGAGGGATGGCTGGGTCAAATGGAACCTCCAGACCTAGCTCTTTGAGGTATCTCCATATTGATTTCCATAGTGGTTGCACCAGTCTGCACTCCCACCAACAGTGGAGAAGGGTTCCTTTTTCCTCACAACCCCGCCAACATTTGTTATTGTGTGATTTCTTGATAGCAGCCATTCTTTATGGGGTGAGGTGGAATCTCAGTGTTGTTTTCATCTCTATCTCTCAAATGACCAGTGATGTGGAACATTTTTTCATATATTTACTTGCTGCTTTTACTTTGTCTGGGAAATGTCTGTTCATTTCAGATGCCCATTTTTGAATTGGGTCTTTATATTTGTGGGGGCTGATTGTTTTGAGTTCTTTATATATTCTAGATAATAGTCTTTTGTCTAAGGAGCAGCTGATAAAAATTTTTTCCTACATTGTAGGTTGTCTCTTAGTTCTGTTGATGGTTTCTTTTGCAGTGCAGAAGCTTTTTAATAAGATGAGATCCCAGTTGTTGATTCTATCTGCTAGTTCCCGTGCTACTGAGGATTTGTTCATAAAGTCTTTTCCCATGCCAACATCTTCAAGAGT
Source organism: Fukomys damarensis (assembly GCF_012274545.1). Classification (NCBI taxonomy): domain Eukaryota; kingdom Metazoa; phylum Chordata; class Mammalia; order Rodentia; family Bathyergidae; genus Fukomys; species Fukomys damarensis. The sequence continues at coordinate 23,189,606 of NW_022900945.1, read as the reverse complement.
TTTGCCTAATTTATCTTCTAGCAAGTTTAGTGTTTCTGTTTTAATATTTAGATCTTTAATCCACTTTGATTTTATTTTAGTGCATGGTGAAAGATAAGGGTCTAGTTTTAATCTTTTGCAGGTTGAAATCCAGTTTTCCAACACCATTCATTAAAGAGACTACCTTTCCTCCAGTGGGGATGGTCAGCTCCTTTGTCAAAGATGAGGTAGCTGAGTACATCTGGAGTTGTTTTTGTGTCTTCCAGTCTGTTCCACTGATCCTCAGGTCTGTTTCTTTGCCAGTACCATGCTGTTTTTATCACAGTGGCTTTGTAGTATAGTTTGAAATTGGGAATTGTTATACCCACTGCCATGTGTCTGTTGCCTAAGATGGCTTTTGCTATTCTAGGTCTCTTATGGTTCCAAATGAATTTTTGCATTTTCCTTTCTAGTTCTGTGAAATATAGAGTTGGAATTTCCATTGATATCGCATTGAATCTGTATAGTAGTTTTGGTAGTACAGCCATTTTCACTATGTTGATTCTTCCTACCGAGGACTAGGGGATTTCTTTCCATTTTCTTATATCCTCTTCAATCTCTTTTTTCAGAGTGCTGTAATTTTCAATGTAGAGGTCTTTTGCTTCTTTTGTTAGCTTGATTCCCAGATACTTCATTTTTTGGGGTGCTATTGTGAAAGGAATTGTTTCCCTAATTTCTGGTTCAGTGAGTCTGTTATTTGTGTACAAGAAGGCTATTGATTTTTGGGTGTTGACCTTGTATCCAGCTACTCTGCTAAAAGTGTCAATTAAGTCAAGAAGGCTTTTGGTGGAGTTTTTTGGGTCTTCAATGTAGAGCATCATATCATCAGCAAGTAATGATAGTTTAACTTCTTCCTTTCCTATCTTTATTGCTTGAATTTCTTTCTCTTGTCTAATTGCCATGGCTGTTTCCAGAACTATATCAAAGAGTTGTGGTGATAGTGGGCATCCTTGTCTTGTTCCTGATTTTAACATGAAGGTTTTCAGTTTTTGGCCATTTAATATGATGTTGGCTGTTGGTTTTTCATGGATAGCCTTTATTAAGTTGAGGTATAGACCATCTATTCTAATTTTTTGCAGGGTTTTTATCATGAATAGGTGTTGAATTTTGTCAAATGCTTTTTCTGCATCTATTGAGAGGATCATGTTTTTTTGTCCTTGACTTTGTTAACATAGTGTATTACATTTATTGATTTATGTATGGTGAACCATCCTTGCATCCCTGGAATAAATCTGACTTGGTCAGGATGTATGATCTTCTTGATGATCCTCTGTATTCTGTTTGCTAGTATCTTATTGAGGATTTTTGCATCTATATTTATTGAGGAGGTTGGCCTGTAGTTCTCTTTTTTAGTTACATCTTTCCCTGGTTTGGGAATCAAAGTGATACTTGCTTCCAGGAATGAATTTGGAAGTATTGCTCTCCTTTCAATTTCATTGAAAAGCATGAAGAGTAATGGAAATAGTTCTTTAAATGTCTTGTAAAATTCAGGAGTGAATCCATCAAGACCTGGGCTTTTCTTTGTTGGTAAGTTTTTAATTACATTTTCAATTTCACTGATTGTAATTGGGGTGTTTAAAATGTTTTTATCTTCTTCGTTCAACTTTAGTAATTCATAAGTATCTAAAAATCTGTCCACTTCTTCTGTGTTTTCCATTTTATTAGAGTACAGGTTCTCATAGTAGGTATTAATGATCCTCTGGATTTTTGTGGGATCTGTTGTGACTTTGCCTTTTTCATTCCTGATTGCATGGATCTGAGCCATTTCTTTCCTTTTTTTGATAAGTTTTGCTAAGTGTTTATCAATTTTATTTAGTCTTTCAAAAAACCAACTCTTTGATTCATTTATCTTTTGTATCATTTTCTTAGTTTCCATTGCATTTATTTCTGCTCTAATCTTTATAATTTCCTCTCTTGTTCGAGCTTTAGGTTTTACTTGCTCTTGTTTTTCTAGGAGTCTAAGATTCATCATTAGGTTGTTTATTTGAGCTTCCTCTGTTTTCCTAATATGGGTATTCAGTGCTATGAATTTTTCACATAGAACTGCTTTCATTGTGTCCCATAGATTCCTGTATGTTGCATTAGCATTTTCATTTATTTGTAAAAACTGTTGTATTTCATCTTTAATTTGCTCTGTGATCCATTAATTGTTCAGAAGAGTGTTGTTCAATTTCCATGTGTTTGTGAAGTTCCTACGGTTTCTTATGCTATTGAACTCCAGCTTTATTGCAGTGTGATCTGATAATATACAGGGAACAACTTCGATTCTTTTGCATTTATTCAAACCTGTTCTGTGAGCTAGTATGTAATCTATCTTGGAGAATGACCCATGTGCAGTTGAAAAGAATGGATATTCTGATTTTCTCGGGTGGAACACTCTGTAGACGTCTAATAAGTCCATGCATTCAAAACTTTGGTTCAGTTCTAGTATTTCATTGTTGATTTTTTGCCTAGATTATCTGTCTATTTGTGATAGTGGGATATTTAGATCCTCTAATACAATTGTATTAGTGCTTATTTGGTTTTTTGTGTTATTTAAAATTTGTTTTATATAGTTGGGGCATTTATATTTGGTGCATATATGTTTATGATTGTCATCTCTTCCTCTTGAATTGTTCCCTTTACAAGAATGTAGTGGCCTTCTTTGTCTCTCTTAATCAGTCTTGGTTTGAAATTTACTTTGTCGGTGAATAAGATTGCTACCCCTGCTTTTTTCTGGGCTCCTGTCACATGGTGAATTGTTTTTCACCCTTTCACTTTCAGTCTATGGGCTTCTTTTTTGCACTAGGTGTATTTCTTGTGTACAAAATATTGTTGGATTTGCTTCTTAATCCATTCTGCCAGTCTATTTCTCTTGATTGGTGAATTGAGGCCATGGACATTGATAGTTATAACTGATATGTACTGACTTATTATTGTCATGTTTTTGTTCTTTTGTTGACTCTTTTTAATTTTTTTGCCCTCTCCTTTTAGTTTCTTGTCTTGGCTATTTGATTTGCTCTGTTGGGCCTCATGGTGTTGTGATCTTTATTGTCTTTTTCTAGGATATTGTTTAAAATTCCCTGTAGTGCTGGTTTAGTATTCATGAAGTTTCTCAAGTGTTCTTTGTCATGGAAGTATCTTATTTCTCCATCCATTTTGAAAGAGAGTTTTGTAGGATACATCAGTCTTGGTTGGAGGTTGTTTTCTTTTAGAACTTGAAATACCTCACTCCAGGCTCTCCTTGACCTGAGGGTTTGTGTTGAAAAGTCTGCTGTGATTCTGATGGGCTTTCCTTTGCATGTGATTTGTTTCTTATCTATTACTGACTGTAGTATTTTGTTCTTCTGTTGTGTTTCTGGGATCTTGATTATTACATGTCTAGGTGTAGATTTTTTTTGATTGTGGCTAGTCCTATATGCCTCAATTATCTGTGTGTCACATTCTTCCCCTCTGTTTGGGAAGTTCTGTCATTAATTCTGTGAACAGCTTTTTTAAGTCATTTGCATTTTCTCCTCCTACTTCATGGATTTCTATCAGTCTTATGTTATTCTTCTTTGCATCGTCTAGGAGTTTTTGGATCAATTTCTCATGATCCCCTACCATTTTTAAGAGACCTCTCTTTTCACAGTCATTGTCTGCAATCCTATCTTCTATATCTGAGATTCTATCTTTGCAATCTTTTATTCTGTTGAATATGCTTTCAATAGAATTTTTAATCTCCTGGATATCTGTTTGAATCTGTTTATTGGATTCCGTTTCTTTCCTATGTTGTGCATTCATTGTTTCCATTTCTTTCTTATTCTGGGCATTCATGGTTTCTATTATTTTCCTGAGCTCATCTACTTTTTTGTCAGTTTCTGCTCTAGAGTCTCGAATCATGTCTTTCATTTTGCTCACCATCTCTGTGGTTATCTGGGAAATTATTTCTGTTTTGAATTTTTCTAGAGCTTGATTGATCAGTTTTGTTCCTTCCTGTGCTGTGAGTTCTGAGTGTCCTGGAGGTTCTCTATCAGACTTTTCATTCTCCTTTGCCCTACTGTTTGCCATTGGTGAACTGGAAGTCTGTCTTTGTGGCTTGCTTAAATGTTTTATCATCTTTATTTTTGCTGTTGGGTTGCCCTTGATTTAATCTCTGGGTTATGAAATCTTCCTCATATCATTGCATCCCAGCCTTTGATTCTCTAATGACTTATAGACATTCTCATTTTCATTGTTGAGACAGCAACTCATCAAATCGATCCCTATCCTTTATCCCAATTGATACAATCAGGAACACAATAGGATCAATCACCACCCTTTATAACCAGCTATGACTCTGCAGACTGCATCCAAGGACTGGCACAATCAGAGGATCTGAGAGTGTGGGGGGCTGCTGAGCAGCGCCTTCCTGGTGCTGGGTCCAGAGTAATCAATGGGCCTGCACATAAAGGCATGGCCCAGTTGGCAGAGGGAGACCTGAAGTCCAAGCCAGCTGCTTCCCAAAACTCCTGGTGATTCTTCCTCCTGACTTGTTATTTGGATCTCTCCCTACAGCCTTATTCTTCATATTAGTGCTTTCAGGATAATGTTAAGAGTGGCTCTTTGGGACAGACTCCCTTCAAGAAGCTTCGGATCAACTCAGAACACTTTGGCAATATCTGCATTTCTGGCATAGTATGCACACATCACTGATCTATTGTTAATATAGTAATCTGACTCCCCCAAATTGGAACCTCTGCTGTTGCCACAGGCAGCTTCACACTCCTGCTCTGTAGATTTTTCAGGCATGAAGCAGAAGGCGGTCCAAGCCCCAATCCCAGGACACATTTCCATTGCTTTAGCAAGTATTCTGCATGCTGCTGCCTTTGCTTTGTGGGGATACAGGACATCATGCACAGTTGTCCCACCATAGCTTCCTCTTGTGTACTCTAGCCCTCTCTCAGATTCTCCACTTTCTTTCATAAGCTGGAGTTAGGTAGTCTGCTGTGCTGTCAAAATCAATTCATGGTTTCCTTGGCAAGTCCTGCACTATCAAGCTGCCAACCACTTTGGAAGAAGGGAACATTTGCCAAGTATTTTCTCCTGTACTCCTCAGTCAAGACACAGTTTAATCCCACCTTAACATCCTGCCATAGAATTTCTTCTCATGTAGTAATGCTACATCTATTTTGTGATATGTTTGTTTACCTTTCTAAAAGATAATCTCCAGGTGGTCTGAAACCATGTCAGCGGCATACCAATACTCACCATAGCATCTAGTAGTTGAGTAAGTGAAACATAAAAGTCTTCTCTGCAACCCCACCTTATCAAGCCATAACCCATCTCTTCTTTTCTCCTTCCCAGCTAAAGGTCTACAGCTGTTTTCTCTTAATGTCCCCATTTCTTAACTCTGCAAGAAGAGAGGACCTGAGGACAGGCATGACAGACATGGAAGCTTCTGGTCTCCATGTGCTGCAGCCCTGCCCTGTGTCAGATGAATGTTCTCCAGGTTCATGATCACTGCCCCTCTTTTTTGTGCTTGCTCTTGAGCTTTCCATTAGTTCAGACTTTCCACAGGAAGAGCTTCACCTAAGCCTGACATGGCCACTGACCTCTAGGGCTCTGAAGGGTCAGGATCAGGGTCTGGGCCTCTGGATTACCTTCCTGTAGATGTTGAAACAAAGTACAACAAACCAAGTGGCAGGAATTTATTCTCTTAGAGTTCTAGAATCTGGAAGTCAGAAATCAAGAGGCTCATGTTCCCTCTGAGGCCTTAGGGAAGAATCTTTCCTGGCTTCCTGGCTTATAGAGGATCTTGGCCACCCTGGCTGTTCCTTATAGGTGTATCACTCATAAATATATTGCTCCAATCTCTGTCTCCATTGTCACATGAATTCTGTGTGCAAGACTACCCTAGAGAAACCACCTGGCAACCTGCCATCCTAGAATAGCTCACCACCCCAACAACAGCCAATAAGATTTGAATATAATAACTAACCAATCATAATGGAGGTAGAGCTTGTTACTAAGGCTAGTGTATCCCAAAACCTTTAAAAGCTGCTTGAAATTGCTTTTCGGGAACTCCACACTGCATGCTGTGTTAATAAAGTGCTCTTGTGTGTTGCATATGTGAGTGGTGATCTTCTTGGGGACATGGCGCTCGAGTAGAACATTTGGGGGCTCATCCGGGATCAACTCTGCCCCTGGAAGACCCCTACTGCATTGAGCACTTAAACTTTAGAAACTGATCAGTGAGTACTTGTTCTTTCTTTTGCTTCTGTGTCCTTCTCTTCCTGTTGATGCCTGAAAATTGTTTATTGGGAAATTGTGATCTGGATCATTTTGGAGGCCAGGAGGCCCAGGCAGAAGTGAAAGTGGACTCCGTGCTGCAGGGGCCAGGAGACGTCCCTTGCCCCTCTGGTCAGAACTCTGTCTTCCTGCTTACGAGGTGGGGAATTGATTTTTCCCCCCCTCAGGACCCTGAAGTTATTTCAGGGCCCTCTGATTATACGGGGGGGAGGTTGATTTTTTTGGATTCCCTCCTCAGGACCCTGAAGTTATTTCGGGGCCATCTGGTCGAGACAGAGTTCTTTTGGTTTTGGAAGAGGAAATTAAGGGGATTCCCCAACAGAATCCCTGGTTCTTTTGGTTTGGTTTCTGAAAACTTTGTCTTACTTACATGGCACTTGGTCTCTTTGTCTCTTTAATTGCTTGTTTTGAATTTTGTAGTACAATGGGAGGAAAACTGTCCATTCCCTTACCCATCATTTTAGACCATTTTCAGGAATTCAACCAAACTGCAGCCAATTTTGGACTTCATATAACTAAAAAGAAAATGTTTACTCTCTGCAGGAATGAATGGCTCACCTTTAATGTAGGCTGGCCAGAAGATGGCACTCTCGACCTGCCAACTACATATTGAGTGAAAGCTGTTGTCTGTGGGAACCCTGGTCATCCAGACCATGTTCCCTATATGACTACCTGGAAGGTCCTCTTGGAGGACCGTCCTTCTTGGCTTAAGCCCTTTTTGTCCCCAAAGGTGGTTGTCGCTCTCACCCCTGGAAAACCCATGGGCCCATGGAAGCATCTTGGGCCTACAGCTTCCCATCCCATCTTGCCTCCTTCAGATTCCAAGGGGGATGAACACCTCCCATCGCCGCCACCTTACCCAGTACAAGGGCCCCCGCTGGCTCCCCCTGAGAGTCCCCCTAGACCCCCTCTTAGAAGAGCCCGGTCAAGGCATGGGGAGTCATCCTTAGACTATTTGGGTCTGGATTCTACTGTGGCCCTCCCTCTCAGGGCTACAGGCCCTGATGCCTCAGATGCCACTGGGAATCCTCGTCTGTCTGGTCCATTGGCCAGTCTCTACCAGTGACATATAATTGGAAATTACAAAATTCCCCTTTTCCAAAAAATCTAATTAATTAATCTGTTAATTAATCTGTTAGATTCTATTTTGTTTACACATCAGCCTACTTGGGATGACTGTCAACAGTTACTTCAGATTCTCTTCACTATGGAGGAGAGGGAAAGAATTATTAAAGAGGCCCAGAAATTAGTTGTTGGGGAAGATGGAAGACACACCACCATTCCTGAACAGTTGGAAGCTGGGTTTCCATTGAGGTGACTGGATGTGGACCCCAATACTGAGGTAGGTAAGGAGAGGCTCTGATCTTACCACCAGGTTTTATTGGGGGGGGTTCTGAGCTGCTGTGAGGCAGCCCACAAATTTATCCAAGGTAAGTCAGGTTAGACAGGGACCTGAAGAATCTAATTAAGGTTTTGGGATCTAATTGGAAATTACATTGCTCATATCAAGCCCAAAGTTCTGGACAGGTAGAAAGGATGAATCGGACCCTAAAGGAGACCTTAACTAAATTAACCTTGGAAACTGGCAGTGATTGGGTAACTCTTCTTCCCTATGCTCTTTTTAGAGTAAGAAATACTCCTTATGTTCTTAATTTAACCCCTTATGAAATTATGTATGCTAGTCTCTCACCTTTACTCCCTCATATATGCTCTGGAATGTTACTTGAGTTTGATAACCAAAAGTTTCTCTTTTTTTGCCTTGCAAGCATTGTTTAAAGCTCAGGAGGCTCGTTGGACCAAAGTGAAGGTGACTTTTACAGGAATAACACCACCAAAAGCCCATCCATTCCAACCACGCGATTCAGTAGTGATAAAGAGATGTTGAGTTGAGAATCTTGAACCCTGTTGGAAAGGGCTCTACACTGTGATCCTCATAACTCCATCAGCTGTAAAGGTTGATGGGATTCCAGCATGGATTCATCACAACCACGTCAAGGCAATGGGGACAATGCCCCAAACAGACTGGAAGATCTGATGACATCCAACCATCCCACTCAAACCTCGGATAACAAAAAGAAACCAGACACCAAGGAGAGAGGTCCCCGATACAGGGGACTAAAACATTGGAGATTAGCTACTTTGTCTCTAACTTGCTTGTTAGTTTTTGTTCCAACAGGTCTCTCTATTAAAGTGAGTCCACACCAACCCTTAAATGTGACTTGGATCATCTATAATATGATAATGAGCACTGTAGCAAATTCCACTTCCAAGCTGGCTTCTCCTACCGCCTGGTTCCCAGATTTACTAGTTGACCTCTGTGACCTAGTTGCCACAGACTGGGATCCAGCTGACCGATGGCCCTCTTGGCCACTACAGCCTTCTAACACTGGCTACGGATGTAAAACTCCTGAAAATTGAGGTGACACCCGTAAAAGACACTTCTATGTCTGCCCAGGGCACTTCAGGTCATGCTAGAGACAACGTGAATGTGGAGGACCAGATCACTTCTGTAAGTCTTGGGGCTGTGAATCAACAGGATGGATAATATGGCAGGCACTAGTCAAAACTGATTTCATCACGGTAACCCACTATGGGGACTACACTACAACCGGAGCAAGACACTGCCCTGGTAAGAGTGACTGTAGACCATGTTATGAGTCTCCCAAGTACTTGGGAACACCAGAAGAAAAAAGTAACACCCTGTTCAAAAATACCCCTGGCTGACTACCCTGGTTTCATCCTTAATAAGACCTTTAGTCATTTTGATTTTGCTACTAACCTTTGGCCCCTACATACTCAACAACTAGTCACTTTTTGCCAGGGTATCAACAGTCCAACTCATGGTGCTAAAATCACAATACCAAGGAATTTCCCTAGGAATGGGAGATATGGACATATGAGCTCATGATTGAGCTCAGAGTTACATACTCAAGGGGGGGAATGTGGAAGCCAGAGTGACTCCATTTTTGTAATAAAAGGCTGCATTTTGAATTGAGCCTTGAACCCAATTGTTTTGTGACTGCTGAGCCAGGCAAACTAGTTCCTGGGATAACAAAATATACAGAAGTATAGAATGTTCCTTAGATAAGACCACCCCAGAGAAACCACCTGGCAACCTTGAAACTCTGCCACCCCAGAATACCTCACCACCCCAACAACAGCCAATAATATTTGAATATAATAACTAACCAAGATATAGAGCTTGTTACTAAGGCTAATGTATCCCAAAACCTATAAAAGCAGCTTGAAATTGCTTTTTGGGGTCTCTAATCTCCTATTGGCAGACCCACTGCATGCTGTGTTAATAAATTGCTCTTGTGTATTGCATACATGATTGGTAATCTTCTTGGGGACACGGTGCTTGGGCACAACACGGGGCTCTGTGACTTTACATAAACTTCCTTTAAGGAATCACATAACATTAGTCACTGATTAGATTAGCTACCTTAATCCAATATGATGTCATTTTAAACATCATTGTTATATCTACAAAGACCTTATTTCCAAAGAAGGCCATATTCTGAACTTTGGGGAAAACACACATTTTGGGGAATGTAATTCACCCAGTGCAACACGTTCACTGACTGAGCTTATCAATGGATGAATCCACTGATAAGTATAGCACCCTAATGATCCAGCCACCTTCCACACATGTGAGGATTTGGTGGACATTCTAGATTTAAACCATAGCTTTTTCACAGTGATGAAAAGTTAATATGTTGTTCTATTCAGCAAATGAACAGTTTATGACATTGTTTATGACACAGAATGAAAATATAATTTTTGCTCCTTAAGCAACTTATGCATCTGAAATATTTCTGACTTGTTCAAGTTCTTCTCTAGAATTTGACACAGCAAACTAGGATAGTCCTGTTATCCAGCTTCCCACCAAACCATCATCCCTGAACTCCCCCGTGCCAACTGTATAGCCCCACTCCAGAAGGTGAAGGGAAAGAACAGACTGCTTCCCTACCACACTTTACAGCTTGGTGTGGAAGTGGAAGGAGAAGTGGAAAGAGTCCAGGATGGGAGGAGCAAGCAGTGCTGTAAGTTGCACTATAAGAACTCTGAGACCAGGTACTGAACTAACGTGTTTACAGTGCCCTGGTATGGCACACAGTGGAAACCTACCAGATATCTAGAGAATCAAAGGCTGATCTTTCCAGATGCTGGCAGCCAGACTAGCTGTTTCCCTATGATGAAGGTGCTTCCTGAGTCTTGGATTCTTTGGAATAGTTCCTCATCCTGATTTGAGGTTTGAAAATTACAGTGACAGTTTCCAGAAAGAGCTTGTTCAGCTCAGGTACTCTTGAGTGTGATATGAAAGTACCATTTCTTCTCCCTGTAAAAACTGTGTGAAAGGCCCTTTTCTGAATACCTGGGTCTTAGACAGCAGGAAGGATTCTGGGGACATCCAGCAGTCAGTCCTTTTATGAATAGTCACTGAGTAGAAGTTGATTGAAGCAGGAGTCCATGACTATTGTCATAATTTGTATGAATGTTTCTACAATGTCCATGCTTGCCATTTAACTTATTAATGAATTTATAAATTCATCTCACCTAAATATTAGGGAAAAGTGAAAGTGTAAATCAGTTGCATAACGATGCCAATCTCCCTCTTTTGTTTGCGGCCTTAGATAATGCATGGAAGATAAACTATCTTTATCCTTATTTCCCAAAATCACATACCCCAAATTTATAAAGAAGATATGTGCTTAGAGGGATTTTTATTTCTAATTTTATAGAAAATCAGGGAACTAAGCCACATTTTTCATGGACTTTACCTATTTAGTAGGAGAAGCTGACCAATATTCTAGCATGTTGTAGCACCTACCAAGCTTTTATGATGTAATATTGTCTCAAACAGAGTTAGCATATATCATCAGTTGTCTGTTGCTGTGTAATAAATTAGTTCAAAATTCAATAGCTTAAACAGCAAAGATTTATTATATTACAATTTCTATAAGTCAAACATTAGAAGTAGTATAACTACTTGAGGTAAAATTGATAAAAATTGTGTATATTAAGGGTGTAAACATGATTTGAATATCTATATAATGTGTAATGATTACCATACTCAAATTAACCAACATATTTATCACCACACTTAGTTACTCATATATGTGTGTGGTAAAGACACTTAAGATCATCTACTCTTAACAAAGTTCAAGTAAATAATTAATGCCATTAATTATAGTCTCCATTAGATCCCTACAACTTTTTCATTTATAACTGAAAGTTTGTACACTTTAGTCAACATCATCTCATGTCTCTTATCTCTTGTTCTTGGTAACCTCCATTATACTCTAAGTCTAACATTTTTAGATTTAATGTATAGGTGAGATCATACAGTATTTGTCTTTCCATGTCTGGTTTCACTTTTTCAAAATGATTTAATGTTTTCCAGCTTCATCCATATTGTTGCACATGTCAGGCTCTATTGAATAATATTTCATTTTCAACATTTTTTTAACCCATTCATTCACTGATAGACATTTAGGTTGTTTCTATGTCTTTACTGTTGTAGGAATATAACTCAGTGTTACAGCTCTAGGTGGTATAACAGACTCAGGCCCAGAAGAATTGAGCACACACCCTGGAAATTGGAGACAGTGGACTGATTGTTAACAGATTGAGTGGGAACTTCTCCACAGAGTGATCAGTCTTGTCTTGGGGGTGAACAGGTTTGAAAAAGAAGGGGTAAGGATACTCAATGTTAGTTCATTGGATGAGGTAAATATATTTAGCTTATACATTTAGATAGAAAGGTACACTAAGATTCACCTTATTTATAAATGGCAGGAAGCAGAAGCTCTACAGAGAACAAAGGATAATGAAGGGAAACATGTCTGGAAAGTATGAGACTTGGATGGACATGTTTTAGGTGTGGGAGGGGTCAGAGCTAGGAGGAGCCTTTTGTTTGCTGCCCGGTTAGCTGTAGCAAAGACTCTTTCTGGTCAGAAATCATTTCCCTGTTCATCACCACTGTAAGTAATGCTACAATTAATTATAAGTGTGTGGATACCTCTTAAATACTGATTTCATTTCCTTTGGTTATGTAACCCAAAATGAGACTATTGGATGGTTTGTTATTTTTATTTCAATTTTTGAAGAACTGTTTTCCACAGTGGCCATACATTCCCTCTTGAAGTGGTTTTATGAGTCATATAAGATGTCATCTGGTTCTGCAGCTGTCTGATGGATTCACAGGGGTTGGAGGATCTACCTCCATGTTCATCTCAAATGCTGACTGGAGACTTTGAGTTCATTCCCAGATGGGCCTCTGTACATGGCTCCCTGAGTGTCCTCATGACATGGAACCTGGGTTCCTAGATGGGATCTAAGAGAAAGAGAGCAAGACAGACTGAGAGTATCTCTATGACCTATCTCAGGAGTCACACATCATCAGTTGTGTCATATTTGTCATGCCTGTCCTAAACCAACAGGAAAAAGCAAACACGCTGCTTTCAATGATAACAGCAGCTCCCTGATAAATAGTGCAAATGTACTTAAAATATAATTTACAGCACCCCTGGTGCTGAGAAATCCAGTAACTCTATACCCACATGAGAAGATCATCCTTGGGTATCCAAGTCATACAAATGGCTTATGATTATAGCCTCTTCCCAAAAAATCTGTATAAGTATAGCCTTCCCTTTCTGCTGGCTGCTATCTCTCTCTCTCTCTCTCTCTCTCTCTCTCTCTCTCTCTCTCTCTCTCTCCCCCCCAATGTTAGCCCATCTACTCATAATGAAATATTTCCCTGCTAGAATATCCTGGTTTTAGTTCCTGATTCTACTCCCTGTTCCCTGGAATAAACTTTTCCTTTTCTCACAACAAAGAGCTTGTATTTTTGACAAGTGGGTTCTTTATAAAAATATTATTTTGGTCACATAGATCAACCCTGATATTACATGGAAAGGCACTACACAGTGGTGAGGCCCAGCAGCCTGGCTACCATGGTCAAGAATTAATCTTCTTCTGTGATCCTAAGATCAGATATAATGCAATTAGTCATAAATGCAAGTGAAATATTCTTTTTTTTGACACAGGGTCTTGCTATTTAGTTCAGGCTGGCCTTGAACTCACTACCATATATCCCTGAAAATAAGACTAAGTCCTATATTAATTTTTGCTCTAAAAGATTCAATAAGGGCTTATTTTCGGGGGATACCTTATTTTTTCCATTTACAAAAATCTATATTTATTCAGATACAGTACTTTCATCTTTTTATGGAACGTTGCCATAACTTTCCAAATCCCATATTTTAGCCTGAATTTCTGGCAACTCCATCTCCTATAGAACCATTGGTCCTGGCCTCTCATATCCAGGAATAGAGCTCTCTTTAAATAAACATTTCTTGTTCATGTAGGCTGCTCATAGTGCATTCGCAACATATCTGTCAGTGATTCTTCTTTCGTCATGACCTCTTGCAGGCAAGGCTTCACAAAGTTTCCATTAAACCAAAGAGTAATTGAAGACTTATGAGGTAAGAGTGACCACAAAAATGATGGCAGTTAACTATGATGGGCCACACAAAAGTAATGAAAAATTATAGGCACCAAAATTCAGAAAATGTTTATTTCATATGAGTTCATTAAGTATGTCTGTTACAACACACAGCATATTGAATTGTGAAGATTCACATTAGATACAACCAAAGCATGCATGTTATTTGTGCATTGTGTCTGTATTCCAGTTGGCTATTCAGCAATGTCTTGAGTTCATCTGCTTCCATAGGCATTTACTTCTTGTCCAAAGGTGCCTGCTTGGATATTTAAAAATGCTTCATTATAATCTATATTATCATTTTCTCAAAGTATTAATGTCAGTAATACTATTTTATATATAATTATATATTAGTAGTTTATAATTCAGTACTTGTGTGTCACTATGTCCAGTTTCTTCCTTTCAAAAGTGTAGTTTGCCATTTCCCATCCTCTCACCTTAGAGACAGTTATATATTTGATATTATTTTTATTAGGTTTAGACTGAATTTCTGTCACAGAGTCCCCAAAATAAAGTAGCAAAGACAATATAATAGTTTCCTCCTCTTTTAGATTCTATCCAGAAAAGAATGTGGGGGTAATAGGCTGACCCTGCTCTTAATGGACAGCCAGGGACCAGCCTCCTTCTATCCATTGCATTTGTCCTGAGGGTTCTAACTTAATCTGCAGCATCACAACTAGTTCAGCAGTGCAAAACCAAGGGTGGGAGGGGCTGCAGATATGCTACAGAGTGACAGCAGCTTCCTTTATAGGATGTGTCCTGGAAATTGCACACATCAGTTCTCCTAATGTCTCATTGGCCACAGTCACATGGTCAGGCCTACCTGCCAGAGAGGCTGGAGAATATAGTCTGTGGTTGCCTGAGTGCCCAGCTCAAACACAGGGCAGAACAGGAGAATGAATCATGGGGACAGTCAGAATTCTCTGTCACATATAACAAAACAGGCAGCAAAATAGGCACTGGGTCCAGGTTGATTTCTCATGCTACACTTACTTACTTATGAGACTAGATATAAGTAGGTTACAACCTTTAAACCTTAGTTTTCATCATAAGTAAAATGAGTTTATGAAGTAATCAGTGGCTTCCAGCTTTAGACTCAGAGGAAAATATGGCGTATTTGCAAGGGATTCTTGAAATGTTTGTGCATTAAGCATTTTCTGACAATGAGATAACTAACACATCCCCTTATATGTGCATACTACTAATCATATATATATATATGTATGATATAGATAATATAATATAATATAATAT
>NW_022900945.1:23170385-23172885 GCF_012274545.1 Fukomys damarensis | reverse complement strand
CAGAGGCTGCATGGCTTGTTTTGGTTCTAGGCTCTGGGCTACTTTATGTGGCTTAGTCTTGTTTGCCAATGGAGTACAATAGCCTTTAAAGCTAAAGTCCAACTTCCTATCAAAATGTTCCTCCACATATATGTGGCCCATTGAATCATCTCACAGTTTCAGGGACAAATAAAGGGTAGGACTGAGGGACAAATGCCCAGATTTTTCTGTATGCAACAGTATTTAATAAGCAATTTAAAAGAAAGTGTTTCTATAGAGAATAAAGGAAATGGACATTAATTCAAACTACTATTCTAAATTTTATTTTATTTTATAGAAAATTGTTTGAAATGTAACAAAACATATAATTGAAGTTAAAAGGCTGGGATTCAAATTCAACTAATCAGCATTGGCATGGTTATTCAATGTCACAGTTTCCTGGAAGTGTGCACATGTAAACACCTGTGTGTGTGTGTGTGTGTGTGTGTGCATGCACGCCTGTGTGTGCGTGTGTGTGTGTTTGATAATACCTATCATATAAAATTTAGGAGTAAATTAACTTCCAGAGATAACAAATGTCCACTTCATGCCACTTCTCAGAAATAATAAAGTAGGTGTTTCCTAGGAGAGTTCCATTTGTTGCCTTTTTATTGGATCTATGGTTAGAACTTCATGCAGAGGGTACTGGCTCCTTACTGTGCTTCCCAGTGCCTCAAGGAGGCACATGACTTTGGTGTTTGATGTTTTTTCTTTTTATTGAGTTTATTGCTACAGTATACGTATACAATACAGTTACATTCATTATTGGGATCCTTTACCTTTACATAATAGGTCTCGATTCTCATTTTTTCCCCTTGTCCCTGCCCTCCCTTCCCCCCCTCCTCCCCTCCCCATTTACAAACACTTTATTTCCATTTTTTCAGTTTCTCATTTTTTCCCTCTCCCTTATTACATTTCCCCCACCCTTCCCACTTTTCCTACACCTTTAGCCCTTTACTTCCTATTTCACATTATTAATTATCTCACTAGGATCCTGTGTACTATTATAGTTTTTCACACCAAAGAAATTATTTGATATTTCAGTTAAAGAAATCTCTGTATGAACATTAAAAATAGGGAATCCTAAAATAAAACTAAAAAGGAAAGTAAAGAGAAAAGGCAGTGATATAACATTAACATAATCCTTAATTCTGGATATGAAAATGGTCCCTGAACGTATTTAAATTGCCTCTTGCTCTTATAGTCTTATCTTATTCTTTTTTTATTATTTAGATAATACTTTATTAGTTTCTGTAATCAAACCCATGTAGATAAGACCTTACATATTTAGTACGATGTGTTACCCCTGTATACATGGAAAAAAATAAAAAATAAAAATAAAAATATTAACATTTCTAGACCACTATGGCTGTCCATTTCTGTACAATGCCATCTCAACACAGTAAATTGGGATGACTTTTTGTAAAATTGGTAGCACTGTTAAAGTTTCCCAAAATTAAATTTATATATATGTGTGTGTGTGTGTATATATATGTGTGTGTGTGTGTGTATATATATTTATATTTATATAAAAATACTAATAATAGCAGTATGTAATGCATCGATAATAGCAACAGCTTTTCCAGGTTCTACAGTCATCTGAATAAAATTATAGACATTCAGCACATTCCATTAAACAAAACAAAACAAAACAAAAAGAAACAAAGAAAAGAATAAAATCCAGAAAACAGCAAAGTTCTGTTGCTGTTATGGTACCTGGCACCATTTTTTTTTATTAGCATCTTAATCATCATCTGGAAAGAGAACATTCTAGAGTAATATCATTAAACGTAGCTCTGATAAAGCATGGTCCCTACTATGTATCATAAGGCAGGTATAAGATAATTTGCATTCATAGAGATATGATACAGTAGCATCCTACATCAATAATACTAGAATCAGTTTTGGTTTGAAATTTACTTTGTCTGCCAATAAGATTGCTGCCCCTGTTTTTTTCTGGGCTCCTGTCACGTGGAGAATTGTTTTCTATCTTTTCACTTTCAGTCTATGGGCTTCTTTTTGCCCTAGGTGTGTTTCTTGTATACAACATATTGTTGGATTTTGCTTCTTATTCCATTTTGCCAGTCTATTTCTCTTTTTTTTGGTACCGGGGATCGAACTTGGGTCCTTGTGCTTGCAAGGCAGGCCACTGAACCGCTAAGCTAAATCCCTGGCCCTCAGTCTATTTCTCTTGATTGGTGAATTGAGGCCATTGACATTGATGGTTATAACTGACATGTACTGACTTATTATTGACATGCTATGGGCCTTTTGTTGACTCTTTTACTTTTTCACCTTTTCCTTTTAATTTCTTGCCTTGCCTATTTGATTTGTTCTGTTGGGCCTCATGGTGTTGTTGTCTTCATTGTCTTTTTCTAGGATCTTGTTTAGAATTCCTTGTAGTGCTGGTTTGGTATTCATGTAGTTTCTCAGGTGTTCTTTGTCATGGAAGTGTCTTATTTCCCCATCCATTTTGAAAGAG
>NW_022900945.1:23158476-23166994 GCF_012274545.1 Fukomys damarensis | reverse complement strand
TTTCAATAGAGTTTTTAATCTCCTGGATATCTGTTTGAATCTGTTTTATGGATTCCATTTCTTTCCTCTGTTGGGCATTCATTGTTTCCATTTCTTTCTTATGCTGAGTCTTCATGGCTTCTATCATAGTCTTGAGCTCATCTATTTTTTTGTCAGTTTCTGCTCTAGAGTCTCAAATCATGACTTCCATTTTGCTCATCATCTCTTTGGTTAACTGGGAAATTATTTCTGATTTGAATTTTTCTAGAGCCTGATTGATCTGTTTTGTTACCTCCTGTGCTATGGGTCCAGGGAGTCCTGCTGGTTCACTATCGGCCTTTTCATCCTCATTTGTCCTACTATTTGCCGTTGGTGAACTGGAAATCTGTTTTTGTGTCTTGCTTAAGTGTTTTCTCATTTTTATTTTTATTGTTGGGTTGTCCTTTAATTTCTGGGTATTACTTAAATCTTCCTAATATAGCTGCATTTTAGCTTTTGAGTTTCTAATGACTCATAGTCATCCTCATTTTCATAATATCAGAAAAAACAACTCTTTAAATCAATCACAACCCTTTATCCCAATTGTTACATTCAGCAGCCCAATAGGATCAGGCACAGCTTGCCAGCTGACCACTTGTGGTAGTCATTAATGTATCACCTTTAACTCATGTGAATTAAATTAATTTCAACAAGCAGCCCATAGTATGTTTGCAGTGAACATGCTTTTCAATATAGCATCTTTACCATTTAGGATGGGGGGTTCGACTTAGAACGAGAGGATTAGATAAGTGAAAGAATTAGAGCAGATTTGAAGTGAATCCAGAGGTTGTAGAATTACCTTACTATCTTTACAAAGCTATTAACTTCAGGAGGGATAGAGAGAGCGCAGGAATAAGGACAAGAATATATCCCCTTTACAATAACAGGCACTTGCCTTCCCTTGAAGGTACAGAGCCATGAGTGAGGTAAAATGACTGGAGAAAAGAACATAAAGAGAAACCCCTCCTAAAAACAAAAAATAATAAAAGAAGAAGTCTGAGTTAGGGCAGGAGGTGGAATAAAAAGGGAGATGAGGGACAATATGGTGGAGGAAGAGACTGAGTTGGAGAGAGAGGACAGAAAAAAGAAAGAAATTTTAGGGTGGAATGAGGAAAAAAGAAAAAGAGAGAGAAAAAAAAAGAATTTGAAGGTCCTCTTTCAGGCTGTCTCTGATCTCATATTATACCACATGCACAGCCATATGCAGAACCAAATCCCCTGGTCTCAGCTAGCCAATGGCTGTTCCCCATGACTGAGACTGAACAAAATCTACAAGGCCTAACTTTAGTTTCCTTATCCTCAGGGTTGAACTCCATTCAGTTCTATTACAGGTTTCCCCTGCCCTTTCTTTAAAGATGTTCAAAGTTGGGAGCTCAGAAAACTACCCTTCATGAGAAACTATGCCTCTGCAGAGTTGGTCTAAGGACTGGCCCAATCAGGAGCTTTGAGAAGGGGGGGGGAGAAGGTCCTGGGGGTGTTCCAAGGGCACTCGTGTGGCTACCTTCCTTCCTGGGTCTGTTGTCACGCAGGCCGGGAGGTCATGCACCTGCTGCCGGGTGATCTCAGGCAGACAGGCAGCTGAAGAGACCCCCTCCAGGGTCTTTGGGGCCTTCCTGGGTCTGTTGTCGAGCAGGCTGGCTAGGTGTAGATTTTTTTATTGTAGCTAGTTGGGGGTCCTATATGCCTCAGTTATCAGAATGTCAAATTCTTCCCCTCTGTTTGGGAAGTTTTCTGTCCTTAATTCTGTGAACAGCTTTTTAAAGTCCTTTGTATTTTCTCCTGCTACTTCATGGATTCCTATCAGTCTTATGTTATTCTTCTTTGCATCATCTAGGAGTTATTGGATCGATTTCTTATGATCCCTTACTGTTTTTAAGAGACCTCTCTTTTCATGGTCACTGACTGCAATCTTATCTTCTATATCTGAGAGTCTATCTTCACATTCTTTTATTCTTTGTGTACACTTTCAATGGAGTGTTTAATCTCCTTGATATGTGTTTGAATCTGTTTTATGGATTCCATTTCTTTCCCATGTTGGGCATTTATTGTTTCCATTTCTTTCTTATGCTGGGCCTTCATGGCTTCTATCATGGTCCTGAGCTCATCTATTTTTTTGTCACTTTCTGCTCTAGAGTCTCAAATCATGACTTCCATTTTCTCACTCTCTCTATGGTTATCTGGGAAATTAGTTCTGTTTTGAATTTTTCTAGAGCCTGATCGATCTGTTTTGTTACTTCCTGTGCTTTGAGTTCAGGGTGTCCTGGTGGTTCACTATCGGCCTTTTCATCCTCATTTGCCCTACTGTTTGCCACTGGTGAACTGGAAGTCTGTCCTTGTGTCTTGCTTAAGTGTTTTCTAATTTTAATTTTTGTTGTCAGACTATCCTTGGTTTAATCTCTGGGTTATAACCCAAATCTTCCTGATATATTTGTGCCCTAGCTTCTGTGTCACTAATGACCCACAGACATTCTCATCTTCATAACATCAGAGAAACAGCTCATCAAATCATCCGCAATGCTTTATCCTAACTGATGCAATCAGCAACACATTAAGATCAAGCACAACTTGGACACTGACCACCTGTGGTAGTCACTAGTCTAACACCCTTAAATCATTTGAATTAAATTGAAATCAAAAAGCAGTCCAGAACATGTTTGCAGTGAACAAAATTTCAATATAGTGTATTTACCATTTAATGGCTCAGACAGAGTGAGGATGCAAGTCCCCTGGTCTCAGTTAGCTGTTGGCTGAACCCCATGATGCTGACTGACCTCAGGCTGCAAGGCTCGATTGAGTTACCCAACCCTCTGATGGTTGACCTCCACAACGTTCTAGTACAGGTTTCCCACGGCCTTTCTTTAAAGATGTTCACAGCTAGGAACTCAGAAAAATACCCTTGATGACCACCTCTCCTGCAGAGTGGGTCCAAAGACTGGCACAGTCAGGGGGTCTGAGAGTGTGTGTGTGGGAGACTTATGGGGGTTCAGGGGCACCCACTCAGCTGCCTTCCCATCACTTGAGCGATGGTGGCTGGGTCAGGAGCAGGCGTGTCTCTCCAAGGCACATGGCTTTGCAACTGGAATACCTTTCCCCTTGGCTTTTCCCTTCTAGCCTCAATTTCAATTTGTCTGAAAATGAGCGGAAAATGCTTTGTCAAACTTAATTTAAAATTAATTTTAGGATTAATCTAATTTAATCCTTATATTAACCATGTAATATTTACACAATCTCTGTTTTATAGAAGGGGAGATAGAAGAACAGAGCAGTTAAACAACTTCACTTAAATTTGTAGGACTAATACATGATAAATTGCAGATTTGGGATTCAAACCCAGGATATCTTCATGCAAAAGCTTGCTAGTAACTAGCATTCCCTCTTGCAACTGTGTTTTTGGCACTGGTCAGGGGAGCATGTCAGACTAGAAATTAGGAGCACCTGGCCTTTGGGGGTTTTTCTAAGTAGCTGTAACAGTCCTGGACTGCCTGCCTCTGGAATTTTTGATGTTTGAGAAAAATAATCCTCTTTTTGGGTAAGGGAATGTAGTTGAGTTTTCTGATTCAAGCAATTGAACAAACACTAATGTGTACTGAAACCTTTAAGGAAGAGAGTCTCCATCTAAATTTTGGGGATTAGGAATAATTCAACTATGTTGAGAAGAAAGAATCTCCATTCTAGGAGTAGTGTCTGTCCTGCTCCATGGCAGAGAAGCAGAACCAGGCCATGGTTGTGGTGGAAGGTAGGAAACGAACCACTTCAGGCAGATTATAGTTAACCCAACCTGCACAAGGGACACACTTGTGTACTTCCAATAGCTAGCAATTCTAGCAGATGGGTGATAGGCACATCAGCCCTGAAGAGGAGATCTGGGAGGAACAAGTAACACAGTAACCTTTATGGTACAAGCAGTTGGATACAGGATAAATTTTGAAATTAGATCCAGCAGGGAGAGAAGAGTCAAGGCACGAGTGATTGAGTTCATAATTAGTCCTGCCTATGTGATGAAGCCTCCTTCAAAACATCAAAATGGCAGACTTCAGAGTGTGTCCTGGTTGGCAAACACACATGGTGCTCACAGAGGGCCTCCATTCCCTGCTTCTCCTCTATTACTTAGGGTTATGCATCTCTTACATTTGACTGTTCCTGAGTGGCATAAGACAGTAGGTATGAATAAAGTGGCTTTATAAGTTCTGTGAACTGCTCTAGCAAATTGTTGAACCTGAGCAGGAGTTGATGGAAACCTCAATTTATAGCTATTTGGTCAAAAGTATGGGCACTCTAGAAGTTGTGATTGGTGTCTCAAATGTCAGTCTTGTGGAATGGAGCCTTCTAACCTGTGGGATCAGATGCTCTCTCTAAGTAGTTTCAGAATTCAGTTGAATTGAAGGTCAATCAGTTGTTCAGAGAGTTGAAGAATTGGTGTGCAGCAAACCTCTTCTTTGGTGTCAAATGTGTAGAGAGTTAACATATCTCACAAGCCCTATTTTTTTTTTTTAATGAGCCTGCCATCACTTTTCAGTAGTGGCCAAAAGTGAGGATTTCCTTTTGGTAAAAAGTGGGCAGTCTCAGAAATGTAGTGCTTTGAAATAGAAAAGAGCAAAAGAAATGCACATGGTTATGTTTAAGATATCCATATTCTCAGGAAAACATACATCCATTCTTTAAAATATCTGTTTTCCTCAATGTGGATAGAGATTTGTATTTAATCATAGAAGAACAACTTAGAAAATAATGCCATCTGTTGGTTATGTGAGAATTTTGAGAAAATGACTCTCATAAGGAAGGCTTGAAATTTTGAGTCTTTGTAGCAAATATATGTACTGCTTAAACTGTCATAGGCAAGAGAGGGTTGATCCCATTTTCAAAGATTTTTCACAGTCGACACTATAATCCTTGCTGCTTGTTCAATCCAAAACTAGGCAGTACATTGGAATGTCTTGATGGCATTTAAAGTTGGTTTTTGTGTTTTGGTACTGAGGACTGGACCAAGGTCCTCATGCTAAGCAAACCCTCTATCACTGTTAGGGACTAAGCACCCAGGCCCAAAACTCAGTTCTGTTTTGACCCTTATTAGCAAGGTTAACACAGATCTGATTACTTTATAGTAGCTTTGGAAATTACATATGTGCCATAGCCCACACGGCTGAAGGGTTCATCAGGTGAGAAAGGAGGATGGGAGATTAAGAAAATCAAAGAAAACGACAAAGAGGGCAGTAAAGTTTATAAAGTTGAGGTCAGGCGGAAACCTTTGTCCTGATGAGACAAAAGGCTTTGCTTGCATGCTCAGCACCTTTATTTACAGTGTAGATAAGGAAAATGAAAGGAGATATTTGATTGGAATAGGGAGAATGGCTAGGGTCTGCAAGAGATAATATTTGATGCTTCTCTGGCAGATGGGTGTGAAGGAAGATAGTCCTCTTCTGGGCCAGGCCTTGCTCCATCACACCCTCTTGTCATCTGTTCTCCTCCTACGGGCCCTGCCTCCTTGACAGAAGGAGGCAAACGTGATGCAATGCGTGTTTATAGTTCCACTTGGGACTCTGTCTCATCTGTGGGAGAAGGGCAGTTAGGCCTGGCCATAGTGATCTATAGGGCACCACTCCCAGCACATATGGGAAGATATATAGAATGTTACTTCTGTGATTTTTTTCTAAAACAAGATTAATTTCCAATTTTTTAGGAATTTTAAGGGATGGATTAAGGGGAGATTTCCAGAAAATTGGGTAGGTTTTAAGTCATAGCATAATGCCTCAGGACTTCCATATCTGTTATTTGCTTAGTATACTTGCTTAGTAAAAGTTGATTTCTTTAATTTCTTCACAAATTAATCCTTTTTAAAGAACACATCCCCCTAAATACTTGAAGCAAAACATAATGTAAACAGTAATATGCGTTCATTTTAGCTCTTGAATAACATATACCTTTCTGTCATACCTTTTTTTCTTTTTGGTACTCGGGATCGAACTTAGGTCCTTGTAAGGACCTTGTGCTTGTGAGGCAGGCAGTACTGTCATATTTCTTAATGTATTTCAGTATCTTGAAAACTTTAAATAGCTTTTTTTTTGCTGAGGATCAAACTTAGGACCTTGTACTTGCCAGGTAGGTGTGGCACCACTGAGCTACATACTTGGCCCTGAAGCATAGTATTTTTTTTATTCTGAGGATTGAACTGAAGCATAGTTTTTAAGTTAGAAAGCTTTGGTTCTTTTTTCTACTTCACTTTACACCACATTTTATTTTACATCATATCTTCAGACCCAAAATGAACTAGTTATACAACTTCATACCCAATCCTTACTATAACACACCTTGATTTTGTCAGGTCACTTTATAAATCAAATTTTGAATAATAGCCTAATCTTCTAAGGTGTGATAAACAGGACCAGTGTTACTTGCTCATCCCACCTACTCTCCTAACACCACCCTTGCAGTCAAGAGCTAATCGTGTCCCTACTTATGGACATAGGCTGATGATTGACATTTCTAGCCATCTAGGTCTCCACCTAAGTGATTGAAAATATTATTTTTTCAAGTAGTATATACAACAGGGATTGTTTCCACCAGTTTAGATACTTTGCTGAGAGAACAGTTAGTAAATAATTTGAAACCAAGTGCTATCTCATTATGCTTCCTTAATTTCACATCTGAGTTTGTGCCAACATGACACCTGCTTGAATGTTATACTTGTGTTTAAAAATTCGGTTCTAATGCTCATCATCTTTTAAATATCTTTTCCTGTTATCTAAAGTATCCTAGTAACAACCCACATCTTTGAACACCCATCAAGGGCAACAGTGATCAAAACATCTTATTTGGTTGCTTACTTATTTTTTTCCAGGCAATGTATTTTTATTTGCAGGCTACAACAATGATACAGAATCTAATGATTGGCAACCCTTCTATCTAAATGAAATCTTCCCACAAGCACATTTCTCACTGGCTATGACTTCCTTAAGGAACTGCTACTTCCTGCTGGTTGATTATCCTCTTCCAGTTATCATTTGAGAGCTTTTAATAGAGGGTAGAGCATTATGAAGATAGTTTAGATTACATCCTAATGGGAAAACCCACCAAAATCATATATGAACACATATGAATGCTGTAAAACTCACTATTAGATAGATATTTGAAAAATTTTAAATGAAAATATGATACATAAATATTAACCACAAGACATGTGTAAACTTGATAGATTTATACACACACACACAGCCACTGCCTAGATTAAGATGTGAATTACTTCTAATATCCCATAGGGCTTCCTTGTTTCTCTTATGGCTTTCCCCAATTAATATCCTAATTTAAGTCATCACAAACCCATGTACTATTACCATAGAAGTTTTTCTTTCTCTTCTCTAACTTTAGGAGAGTAGAACCACACAGGATGTGCATTTTTTGTCTTCTTTCCTTATCAGCATGTCAGTGAGATTTGCTTATGACTGGACCTATTATATGGCTGAATTCTTTTTGAAATTATGGTTTATTATTCCATTGTTTCAGTATTTCACAGTACATTTTTCCATTCAGCTTTTGACAGACATTTGGACTGTTTTAAATTTTGGGCTTTTGGAACAAGACTGTTTAGTTAGAAATTTTCATATGTAAAAGAGTTCATATCTACACACAAATTCTGCTATATAGAAAATCCTTTATATGATGATAGAGGGTAGTATACCAAATCAAGGAGTCTCAGATGCTTTTTGTAAGACATTCTGACAGAATCCATGTATCATATAGGTTGAGATCACATGCAGGAGCATAAGTAACAAAAGAAATAAAATCACTTTATCAAAATTAAAAATTTTGCTTGTCAAAGGATGCTATCAAACTAAAAATACAACCTACTGAATGGAGGGAGACATTCTCAGATTATATATTTGATAAGGGATTAATACTCAAAAAATATATGGAATACATAAAACTCAACAACAACAATGATGATGATGATTACAACAAGAAAAACCAAATTAACCCAATTCAAAAGTAAGGAAAAGACCTAAATGGATATTTCTCCAAGCAAGATGTATATCTAACCCATCAATCTATGAAAAGATGCTCAACATCACTAATCATTAGAAATATGTAAATCAAATCAATAGGATTTATTTATCCTACTATGATGTCTAGAATTATAAACAAAAAATTGTTTATAATTAGAAAACTGAATGAAGGTAAAATGGTGAAGCTGCTATGGAAAATAATTTTTCAGTTTCTTAAAAGATTAAACAAACAGCTTCCGTATAACTCACAACTCTATTCTAGGTATATATTCAAAAGATTGAAAGTATTTAAACATATATTTGTACACCAAATTATATAGTAGCATTATTGACAATAACCAAAAGTGAAAGCAATCCAAGTGTCCACCAACTGAAGAATGATAAATAAAATGTGATTCCATACACACAAAGGAATATTATTCATCCATAAAAATGTAATTTTGATGTATGCTACAATGTGGATGAGTTTTGAAAACATTAGTGAAAAAAAGTCAGATGATTAT
>NW_022900945.1:23145168-23158088 GCF_012274545.1 Fukomys damarensis | reverse complement strand
AATGATTTCAGTTATTTGAAGTATCTAGACTAAAGAAATGGAAAGAGACAGGAAAGTGTTGGGGATGGGGGCTAGAAGGGTAGAGAGAGTTATTATTTAATGGGTAGATATACTTACTGAGGTATGTATTGGAGATACAACACTGTGAATATATTCAGTACCTAACCTGTATATTTAAAAATAATGAATATGATAAATATTATGTATATTTTTATCCTAATAAAAATTAAACTATAGGTATAAAGAATAGTTCTTTGGTATTCCCTCATTCAGCACATACTTAATGAATACCAGCTAAAAGCAAGGACTTGTGGTAAGCTGTCATGGAGAGAAAGATGAATCAGACATACTATATTTATTTCCTATTGTTCTTTTTTCCCCTTCCTTTCTTATTTCTTTCCTTTCACCTAGCTATTAATTCAACAGCTATTATTGAACACCTGTGACATATAAGGAGCTTATAGGAAGTGAAGATTTGGCCTGAAGCAAGACTAAAAAGGTCCTTGTCTCGCTGGACATTACATTCCAGCTTGAGGATGAAATAATGAACAGAGAAGCACATTAATAAAATTAATAAATTAATAGATGTCTTGAGACTATAAGCACAAAGCAGACTGCAGATGATCCTGTGATAGAGAACAATGTGGGCAGTGAAACACTTCAAGCTGGGCAGTAGTGTGCAGGTGCATGAGCTAGTCTTTTGGGGGAATATCTTAAAGGCAAGAGCTTGGGACAGCTCGATGAAGGAGGAGAAAGAAAATTTAAAACTCTATGGAAGTTTGTACTATGGGGAACTCAGAAAGAAATGAGATAATTTTGGGCTCTCTGTGGTCCACAGAGGCAGCCAACATCTGTCTTTTATATCATGGTAGGAACAGACAGAAAAATGCATCAACAGCAATAACTCATGGAAAACCCATTGCCTAGAAAGTGCGATGCAGCTCTGGTGAAAAGAAAGAGCTTGTAGATTTTTAGATGTTTCACTGATAACAATTTTGTGTTAGAAGTATAATGGACTTTCCAGAATGGTCCTGGTACTTCAATGGAGATTTGCACACTATGATATTCATTGGGGTATTGAGCCCAAATGAATGGAACTGGATCACTGAAAATGCAGTAACTGTAAGCAGCTAGAACTACAAGTGTATTGATATAAATGCCAGAGAGAGAAGGCAGTCTGGTTGCATTGCCTGGAGTGTCTGCCTATCTGCAGTATAGCTTTGTACAGTGTACCCATATGAGGCTTCTATTGTGAATGTCAGTTTGGCCTTGAAAGTCCCATGCAGCTCTCTTGCAAAGAAAGGTATTGGAGAGTTTTAAATGTTTCAGAATAATAAAACTAGGTCAGACATTCATTGCTATATTTAACCCCATAGAAGGGAAATAAAGTGGATGATCTGACACGCACTTTGTATCTGCAGCTAGACCTCCCAGTGTGTAAAAACTCCAGAGAGGGAAGGAAGTCTAGCTGTACTCACTGGAGTGTCTGCCTATTTTCATAACAGCTTTGTAGATCGCATTTCTATGAGCCTTCTAGTGTGAATGGCAATTTGGCCCAGAAAGTGCCATGCAGCCTTGTTGCAAAGAAAGGGGTTGGAGAGTTCTAAATGTTTTCTTAATAACAGCTCTATTTTAGAAGCCAAATTTTCCAGAATGGTTTTGCTATTTGAACAGATGTATGCACTCTAAGAACTTGTTGGTGCATTGTACCCTATAAAAGTCAATGGAAATGCAGTTTGCTGTAACTGCAAGAAGACAGAACAGTGTATAGCAATGAACTCTGTATTGTGAATGGAGTCATCTTGTGCTTACTGGAGTGTCTGCCTATATGAGTACAGATTTGTAGAGTGCACCTCTATGGGGCTTCCATTGTGAATAGTAGTTTTGTCTGGATAGAGCTGCACAGCTGTTGCAAACAAAAAGGGCTGGGAGAGTTCTAAATGTTTTGCTAATAACTCTTTGTGAGAAGATGGACTTTCTAGAATTATTCTGCTGTTTGAAATAAAGGTTGCACTCTAAGACCTTAATTGCTGTATTGTGTTTCATACAAATCAATGGACGTGGATCATTTTAAGCAGAGTTGGGGGTAACTGCAAGTACATAGAGCTCCCAGTGTACAGCAATGAATTTTGTATCAGGATTAGAGTCAGCCTGTACTCACTGGTGTCTCTGACTGCATTTCATATTTTAGAGTGAGCCTCTATGAGGCTCCCATTGTCAATAGCAGTTTGGCCTAGAAAGTCCCATGCAGCTCTATTGAAAAGAAAGGGCTTATATAATTCTAAATGTTTCCCTATTAATAACTGATATTAGAAGCCTAACTTGCTTTCTAGAATGGTACTTCTGTTTGAAATGAAGTTTTCACATTGGTGTACTGTACCCCATACAAGTCTATGGAAATGGATTACTTGTGGTGAGTTTGGCTGAACTCCAAGAAACTATATCTTCCAGGGCATGACAATAGATGTTTTATGAGGAATAAAGTCAGTGTTTAGTCACTGGAATGTCTGCCTATCTGTATTGAAGATTTAGAGGATGCACCTTTGTGGTTTCCACTGTGAATGGCCAGTTGGTCTAGAAAGTACCATTGAGCTCTGTTGCAAAAAGAGCTAGGATTGTTAAAAATATTTTGCTAATAATTCAATATCACAAACCTACCTGAAATTCTAGAATAGTTCTGCTGTTTGAACTGAAATATACCCTCTAAGACTCATTACAATTTTGAGCCTCATATATATTCATGTTTGTGAATGACCTCAGGTGCAGGTCTTTGTAAATAAACAACTAGCTAGATCTGCCAGTGTTTGACAATCAACTTCAGGAAAGAATGAAGTCAAATAGTTTTGTGTAGAGTACTGCATGCCTATCTGCTTTTCAGATTTGTAGACTACATCTCTATGAGGCTAATATGAATGGCAGTTTGGCCTAGAAAGTGACATACAGCTGTGTTGCTAAGGAAGGGCTTTGAGAGTTCTCACTGTCTCCCTAAGAACAATTCTATGGTAAAACACAAACTAACTATCCAGAATGGTTTTGCTGTTTGAACTGAAGCATCCACTCTAAGGGTTTTCCATGGTATATTCTGCCTTATAAAAGTCAAAGGAAGTGGATGACCTATAGGGCACAGTTTGTAATAGCTAAAACTTGGAAACAGCCTAATTGTCCATCAACTGGAGATTAGATGAAGATCTTTTTTTGTTTATTTTCTTATAAAATGGACTACTACTCAGCAATAAAGAATGAGAAACTAGAGACATAGCTAAGAGGACACACATTGAGGATATAATCTTATGTAAAATTAATAGGACACACATTTGTAAATACTGAATAGTTTCTCTGGTGTAATAAACTAAAAATATAAATAACAATCAAAATGTATAATTGATACCGTGTAATAGAACAAAATGTCTAAAGGTGTAGGGGAAGTGGAAGTGGTAGGGGATAACTAAGAAGGGAAAAGAAAAAAATAAGAGAAAAGGAAAAAAATGGAAACAAAGTCTTATGAATAGGAAAGGGTGGAGGGGTGAAGGGAGGGTAGGGGAATGGGGAAAAAGTAAGAACCAAGACACATAATGTAAAGAAAGGTACAAGATTCCAATGATGAATGCAACTGTATCGTATACCTAAAATGTACCAATAAAGAAAAAAGGAAAAAAATGCAAACAGAGATGTTAGGGTTTGGAAATCAAATCTAACAAAGGAATGCAGTAAAATGGTACTCATTGGAGTGTCTGCTTATCTGATTTGCATATTTGTGGAGTGAATCTCTATGAGGATTCTATTGTGAATAGAAGTTTGGCCTAGAAAATACCATGCAGCTTTGTTGCAAAGAAAGAGCTTAAAAAGTACTAAATGTTTCCCTAAGAACAACTCTATATTAACACCTAGTGCACCAGAGAAGTCAGTGCCATCAGCTAGAACTACCAGTGTTTGGCAATCAATTCTATGGAAGAAAAGAACTCAAACAGTATTCACTGAACTGTCTGCTTATCTCTTTTACATATCTGTAGACTGCACCTCTATGAGGCTTCTATTGGGAATGTCAATTGGCCCAGTAAATGCCATGCAGCCCTGTTGCAAAGAAAGGGCATGGAGAGTTCTAAATGTTTCCCTAAGAAAAACTCTATGTTAGAAGCCAAACTCACCTTCCAGAATGGTTCTACTATGTGAACTAAAGTTTCCACTCTCAGATATTCTGTGATGTATTTTGCCCCATAGAAGTCAATGGAAATGGATGATCTCTGCTGTAGTTCTAACTACCTGCAGATAGAACTTCCAGTGGTTTGGATTCAACTACATGGAAGGAAGGATGTCAAACAAACTCATTAGGCTGTGTGTGAATCTGCTTCACAGAATTTTAGAGTGTACTTCTACGAGGCTACTATTGTGAATAGATTTCCCTAGAAAATGCCAAGCAGCTTTGTTGCAAAGAAAGGGCTTAGAGAATTCTAAGTGTTTCCCTAAGAACAATTCTGTTAGAAGCCAAAGTGAATGTCCAGAGTGGTTCTGCTGTGTGAACTGAAGTTTCAACTCTAAGATTAACTGTGGTGTACTCTGCCCCATAGGAGTTTTGGAATTGCATGACTTGAAGTACAGGTCTTTGGAGCTGAAAGCAGCTAGAAATGCCAGAATTTTGCAATAAATTTCATTAAAGGAAGGAATCCAAACTGTAATCAGTGGACATTCTACCTATCTGCTTTACAGATTTGTAGAGTGCACCTCTATGAGGCTTCTATTGTAAACAGCAGTTTGACCTGGAAAGTGTCATACAACTCTATTGTAAAGATAGGGTTTGGAGAGAACTAAATGCTTCCCTAAGAACAACTCTATATTATAAGTCAAACCTTTGCAGAATGGTTCTGCCATTTTAACTGAAGTATGCACAGAATGTGCAATCATGTAATGTGTAATGTTGTTCACTAAAGTCAATGGAAGTGGATGTAATGAAGTGCAGTTGTTTCTAACAACAAGAAGCTGTAACTGCTAATATGTGACAATCAACTATATGGAAGGAATGAAGTAAAACTGTACTCATTGTAGTGTCTGTCTATCTGCATAACAGAATTGAGGTGTGCACCTATATGAGGTTTCTATTGTGAATGGCAGTTTGGCCTAGAAAGTACCATACTGGTTGATGGTAAAGAAAGGGCTAGGAGAGCTCAAAAACTCCCCCCCACCAAACAACTCTATCTTAGATGTCAAAGTGACTTTTGGGAATGGTCCTGCTGTTTAAAAATGAAGTTTGCATGGTAAGATATTCTGTGGTGTATTCTGCTCCATAGAATTCAATACAAGTGGATGTCCTAAGTGCAGTCATTTATAACAGCAAGCAGCTGCAACTGCCAATATGTGGCGGTTAAGTCCAAAGAAAGAATGAAGTTAAACAATACTCAGTGATGTGTCTGCCTTTCTGCATTGCAGAATTATAGTGTGAATTTCTACAAGGATTCTATTGAATGATACTTGGACTTAGAAAGTGCCATACAGCTCTGTTGCTGAGAAAAGGCTTGGGAAGTTCTAACTTTTCCCCAGTAACACTTCTATTTTAGAACTCAAACTAATTTTTCAGGTTTCTGCTCTTTGAATGGTGTTTGAATTGTAGGAAAGGGCTTGGAGAGTTCTACATATTTCTTTAAGAGCAACTCTATGTTAGAAGTCAAACTGAGTTTCCAGAATGGTTCCACTCTTTGAACCTCAATTTGCAAAGTAAAATAATCTGTGGTGTATTTTGCTCCATAGACGCCAATGGAAGTAGATGACCTGAAGTGTAGTTGTTTCTAAAAACAAACAGCTAAAACTACCAATGTATGGCAATGCAGTTCACAAAAGGAATGAAGTTATACAGTATTCACGGGAGCATTGGCCTCTCTGCATTACAGAATTGGACTGTACACATTTATGAGGCTACTATTGTGACAGGCAATTTGGTCAATAGAGTTCCCCACAGTTGTTACCAAAAAATGGCTTGGAAAGTTCTAAATATTTTATAAGTCAAACTGACTACAGGATGGTTCTGTGGTTTGAAGTGCTGTTGGCATGGTAAGATATTCTGTGATGTATTCTGTGCTATAGATGTCAATGGAGGGCTGGGGATTTAGCTCAGTGGTTCTGCCCCTTGCCCTGTAAGCTCAAGGCTCCAAGTTTGATCCCTGATACCAAAAAAAGAAAGAAAAAAAAAGAAGTCAATGGAAGTGGTGGTTGACCTTAAGTGTAGTTGTTTTTACAAGCAAGCAGCTACAACTGCAAATGTAGGACAATCAAGTCCAAGGTAGGCATGGAGTCAAACAGTACTCACTGGATTGTATGCTTATCTGCATGACAGAACTGTAGTGTGTACCTGTATAAGGCTTCTATTGTGAATGTCAGTTTGGCCTAGAAAGTGCCATAAACCTTGGTTGAAAAGAAAAGGCTTGGATTGTTCTAAATGTTTGCCTAAGAACAACTCCTTATTATAAGTCAAACTGATTTTCCAGAATTGTACAACTGTTTGTCCTGCAGTTTGCAGGGAAAGATATTCTGTGGAATATTTAGCTCCTTAGGAGTCAAAGGAAGAGAATAACCTAAAGTGCATTTGGTTGTAAGAGCAAGCAGGTCTAACTGCCAATGTGTGACAAATATAAGGAAGGAATGAAGCAAAACAGTACTCCCTGGAGTGTGTACATTTGTACCTTACAGAATTGTGGTGTGCTCCTCTTTGAGGCTTTATTGTGAATGGCAATTTGACCTAGAATGTACCACACAACTTGGTTGCAAAGAAAGGGCTTGGAGAATTCTCAATGCTTCCTTAATTTCAATTCTATATTAGAAGTAAAAGTGACTTTTCAGAATAGCTCTTCTCTTTGAACTGCAGTTTGCATGGTAAGATGGTATGTGTTGTATTCTGCTCAATAAAAGTCAATACATGTCGATTACCTGAGGTGTGTTTCTATAATCAGGCAACTAGATCTGCTAGTATTTCACAATCAAGTTGAAGGATGGAATGAAGTAAAATGCTTCTCACTGGAGTGTCTTCCTATCTGCATTACAGATTTCTAGTGTGCACCTATTTGAGGCTTCAATTGTGAATGGCAGTTTGGCCTGGAAAATGCCATATAGCTCTGTTTGAAAAATGGGGTTGGAGAGTTCTAAAGAATTCCCTGATAACAACTCTATGTTAGAAATCAAACTGACTTTCCAGGATAGTTCTGAAGTTTTAACTGCAGTTTGCACAGTGAGATATTCTGTTGTGTATTCTGCTCCATAGATGTAAATGGAAGTGGATGACTTGAAGCTCAGTTGTTTCTAAAAGCAAGCAATTCCAACTGCCAATATGACAATCAAGTATGAAGAAAGAATAAAGTGAAACAATATTTACTGGAGTTTCTGACTATCTGCATTACGAATTGTAGTGTGCAATCCTTTCAGGTTTCTATTGTGAAAGGTAGTTAGGCCAAGAGAGTTCCATACATATTTGTTGCTAAGAAGGACTTGGAGAAATCTAAATGTTTCTGTAAGAACAGCTCTTTGTTAGAAGTTAAACTGAATTTCTAGAATGATTCTGCTGATTGAACTGCAGTTGGCACAGTAGATATTCTGTTCCATAGAAGTCAATTGTAGTGGATGACGCCAAGTGCAGTACTATCTAACAGAAAGCAACTACAGATTCCAATATGTGACAATCAAGTTAATGTAGGAATGAGGTAAAACACTACTCACTGCAGTATCTGTCTGCATTACAGAATTGTAGTGTGCACCTCTAAAGGGCTTCTATTGTGAATGGCAGTTTGGCCTAGAGCGTCATTACAGCTCTTGTACAGAAAAGGCTTGGTGAATTGTCATATGTCCCTAAGAAGAACTTTATGTTAGAAATCAAACTTATTTTCCAGAATGGTTCTGGTGTTTGAACTGCAATTTGCACCATCAGATATTCTGTGGTGTATTCTGCTCTATACTGGTCAATGGAAGTGAATGACTTGAAGCACAGTTCTATCTAACAGGAAGTGGCTACAAGGGCAAATACATGGCAATCAAGTCTACAGAATTAATAATGTGAAACAGTACTCATTGGAGTGTCTGCCTATCTGCATTACAGATTTTTAATGTGCACATTTATATGAGGCTTCTATTGTGAATGGCAGTTTGGCCTAGAGTCCCATGGAGCTCTGTGGCAAAGAAAGGGCTTGGAGAGTTCTAAATGTTTCTCTAAGTACAACTCCATGTTAGAAGCAAAACTGACTTTCCAGAATGGTTCTGTTGTTTTAACTGTAGTTTGCATGGTAAAATATTCTGTTATAATCTGCTCCATAGAAGTCAATGGAAGTGACCAGAAGTCCAGTTGTTTTTAACAGCAGGCAGCTAGAAATGCTAGTGTATTTCAATCAAGTTGGAAGAAATAATGACATGAAACCTTACTCGTGGGAGTAACTGCATTAGAAATTATAGTATGTACCCCTATGAGGCTTCACTTGTGAATGGTAGTTTTACCTTGAATGTTATACAGCTCTTTTGCCAAGAAAGTGCATGAAGAGTTCTACTTGTTTTGCTAAGAACAACTGTATGCTCAAAGCCAAACTGACTTCCCAGAATGTTTTTGTGGTTTGAACTGCAGTTTGCATATTATGATATTATGTGGTGTATTCTGTTCCATAGAAGTCAATGGGAGTTGATGACCTGGAGTGCAGTTGTTTTGGTTGGAAAGCAGCTATAAATATCAGTGAGTGGCAGTCAGCACAAGGAAGGAGTGAAGTGAAACAGTACTCACCTAAGTGTCTTTCTATTTGTAGTATCTACCTCTATGAGGCTTCTATTGCAAAAGACAATTTTATCTAAAGTGCCATGCAGCTCTGTTGTCAAGAAATGGCTTGGAGAGTTCTGCCTGTTTCCCTAAGCTCTATGTTAGAACTCAAACTGACTTTCTGCTCTTTGAACTGTAGTGTACATGTTAACATATTCTGTGGTGTATTCTGCTTGACAGAAGTCAATGGAGAGCTCTAAATGTTTCTCTAAGAAATGGATGTTAAAAGTCAAACCAACTTTCCACAATGGTTCTCCTGTTTGAATTACACATCACAAGGAAGGAATGAAGTGAAATAATCCTCATTACAGTGTCTTCCTATCTGCATTACAGACTTGTAGTGTGCAAGGTTTTGCAGCTTCTATTGTGAATGACAGTTTGGCTTAAAGAGTGCCATAAAGCTCTGTTGCCAAGAAAGGACTTGGAGAGTTCTAATATTTCCCTAAGTACAATTCTATGTTACAAGTTAAATTTAATTTCCAGAATGGTTCTGCTCTTTGAACTGCAGTTTTCAGGATAAAATAATCTGTAGTATATTCTGCTTCATAGAATCAATGGTTGTGGCTGACCTGAAGTGCAGTTGTTTTGAACAGCAAGCAATTATTCCTACTAATAACTGGCGATGAAGTACAAGAAAGGAATGAAATGAAATTGTACTTACTGGAGTGTATACCTCTGCACTACAAAATTGTAGCATGCACCTCTATGAGGTTTTGACTGTGAACAGCAGTTTGGCTTAGGGAGTACCATATAACTCTGTTTCCATGAAAGAATTTGGATAGTTCTAAAGGTTTCCTTAAGAACAACTCTATGTTAAAAATCCAACTGACTTTACAGAATGGTTCTCCTTTTTAATCTGCAGTTTTCATGGTAAGATATTCTTTGATGTACTCTGCTCCATAGTAATCAATGAAAATGTAAGCTTGGAAGTGAAACTGTTTCTATCAATAGGCAGCTAGAACTGCTAGAGTGTGGCAATCAACTTGAAAGAAAAAATGAAGTGAAATGCTACACATAGAGTGTCTTCTTTTCTGCATTACAAATTTTTATTTTGTACCCTTTTGAAGGGTTTATTGTGGATGGCAGTCTAGCCTAGAAAGTACCATACAGCTATATTACCAAGAATGGGCTTGTAGAGTTAAAAATGATTCCCCAAGAACAGCTTTATGTTAGAAGTCAAATCAACTTTCCAGAAATGTTCTGTGGTTTGAACTGCAGATTGCCTGGTAAGGTATTGTGTACTATATTCTGCTCCATATAAGTGAATGGATGTACATGATTCGAAGCTCAGTTTTCTTTTTAACAGGAAGCAGCTATAACTGCCAATGTGTGGTAATCAAGTTAAAGGAAGGAATGAAGTGATATAGCACTCACTGAAATGTCGGCCTATCTTTATTACAAATTGTAGTGTGTACTTCTATGAGATTTCAATTATGAATGGCAGTTTAGCTAGAGAGTGCTATATATCTCTGTTGCCAAGAATGGTCTTGAATAGTTCTAAGTGTTTCCCTGAGAACAAATATACATTAGAAATCAAATTGACTTTCCAGAATGAATCTACTGTTTTAACTGTAGTTTGCATGGTAAAATATTCTGTGGTGTATTCTGCTACATAGAAATCAATGGAAGTGGATGATCTGAAGTGCAGTTGTTTCTAACAGGAAGCAGGTACAACTGCCAATGAGTGGCAATGAACTTCATACGAGGAGTGAGGTGAAACAGTACTCATTGGAGCATCTGCTTATCTTCATTAGAGATTTGTGGTGTGCACGAATATGAGGCTTCTCTTGTGAATGTCATTTTGGCCTAGAGAGTGCTGCACAGCTCTGATGCAAAGGAAGGGCTTAGAGAGTTCTAGATGTTTCCCTAAGAATAACTCTGTTAGAAGTCCAACTGAATTTCCAAAATGGTTCTGATGTTTGAAAGGCAAATGGAAAAATGTTTTGTAGTATAGTCTGCTCTATTGAAATCAATGGAAGAAGAGGACCTGAAGTACAGGACTTGTGACAGCAAGCAGCTACAATGGCCAATGAGTGACAATAAATTACAAGGAGAGTGAAGTAAAACAGCACTCTTTGGTGTGTCAGCCTACCTGCTTTACAATAGGCTTCTATTGAGAATGGCAGTTTGGCCTAGAGTGCCATATAGCTGTTTTAATGAAAGGGCTTGGAGAGTTCTAAATGTTTCCTAAAAACAACTCCAGGTTAGAGGTCAAACAGAATATCCAGGATTGCTCTGTCATTTGAATTGCAGTTTTTGTGACAAGATATTCTTTTTTTCCATTAAATTTCACTAAGGACATTTTAGGTATACAACATAATGCCATTCATCACTGAAAATTTGTACCTTTACATAATCTATCTTTGTTCTTATTTTTCCCCATTTGCCTGCCCTCCATTCAACCCCTCTACCCCCTCCCTATTCACAAATATTTTGTTTCCATTTTTTCATTTTCTCATATTAATTCCATTCCATTATTTTCTTTCCCCAACCCATCCCACTTCCCCTTTCCCTTTAGAACTTTTCTTCCTATTTCATATTTTCAGTTGTACATTTTGATCCTTATTTACACTTTTAGTTTTTCACACCAGAGAAACTATTTGGTATTTACATGTGTCCTATTTATTTCACTTAAGAGTATGGCCTCAATGTGCATCCATTTAGCTATAAATTTCTCTAGTTTCTAATTCTTTATGGCTGAATAGTACTCCATTTTATTAAAAAAAAACCTAGACCACATTTTCTTTATCCAGTCATGACAAGATATCCTGTGGTGTACTCTGTTCCATAGAAATCAATGCATGTAGCAATTGTTTCTAAGAGCAAGCAGCTACAACTACCAATGAGTTTCAGTCCCCACCAAGCAAAGAGTAAAATGAAAGAGAACTCATTGGAGTGTCTACTATCTGCAACAATGATGCATTTTTTGGGTATTGGGGATTGAACGCAGGACCTTGCACTTGTGAGGCAGCTGGTGGAACCACTGAGCTAAATCACTGATTCTCAAAGATAGTAGGCTTCTGTTGTGAATGGCAGTTTGCCTAGAAAGTGTCATATAGCTCTGTTGTAAGAAAAAGGGTTGGAGAGTTCTAAATGTTTCCCAAAATATAACTATGTTAGCAACCAAACTGATTTTCCAGACTGGCTCTGTAATTTTAACTGCAGTTTACATGGTAATAAATTTTGTAGTATGTACTGGTCCATAATAGTCAGTGGAAGTAGATAATATGATGTCACTTGTTTCTAAAAGCAAGCAGCTACAACTGCCAATGAGCAGCAGTCAACTCCAAGCAAGGTGTGAAGTCAAATAGTATTCATTGAAATGTCTGCCTATCTGCATTATGTATTTGTAGTGTGTATTTTCATATGAGGCTTCTACTGTCAATGGCAGTTTGATGTAGAATGGTCCATATGGCTCTGTTGCAAAGAAAGGGCTTGGAGAGTTTTATATGTTTCCCTAAGAACAACTCTAGGTTAGAAGCTAAAATAATTTTCCTGAATGGTTTTGTAGTTTGAACTGCAGTTTAGAAGGGAAGATTTTCTGTGGCATATTTTACTCCAAAGAAGGCAATGGAAGTGGATAATCTGAAGAGCACTTCTTTCTAAGAGCAAGCAGCTACAACTGTCAATGAATGGCAATCAGCTCCACACAAGGAGTGAAGTAAAGCAGTACTCATTGGAGTGTCTTCTATCTGTATTACAGATTTGCAGTGTGCAACTTCCTATGAGGTTCCTATTGTAAATGATAGTTTGGACAGGAAAGTGTCATATGGCTCTGTTGTAAATAAATGACTTGAAGACTTTGAAACATTTTTCCTAAGAAAATGTCTGGTAGAAGCCAAACAGACATTTCAGAAAGGTTCTGCATTTTAACTACAGTTTGCACAGCAAGATATTCTGTGGTGTATTCCACCCCATAGAAGTGGGTGTCCTATGTGCAGTTGTTTATAATAGCAAGCAGCTATAACTACCAATGAGTGGTAATGAACTACAATCAAGGAGTGCAGTCAAACAGTACTCATTGAAGTGTCTGCCTGTCAGCATTATAGATCTGTAGTGTGCAACTTTCTTTTTTTTAATTAAAGCTTGCAAACATACATGACAACAAGAAATGAAGATACTAAATAAAAATTCCAAATATATATAT
>NW_022900945.1:23122449-23136391 GCF_012274545.1 Fukomys damarensis | reverse complement strand
ATACATGACAACAAGAAATGAAGATACTAAATAAAAATTTCAAATATACATATATGTGACAGCAAAAAAGGATATAAATAAACAAAAATTTATGCAACACAGAGTATAATCCAAATACATTATCAGTTTGATATGATCTTCAAACATTATATGTTCTTTCTCATTTTCTTTTCATGTGATATTTTTGAAATATTGCATTTACAAATAAAACAAAGTTACATATTATAGTTTAGAAAGTTTCTTCAAAATTTTATGATTTATAAACTTCTTGGTTTTATTAATTTGATAAATATCATATGTTTGTTGATTGTATCACTTACATTTTCTAACAAAGCTTCCCACAGAAAAGAAATATACTTATATTCTTCCCAAACAAATGACTATGAATTAAATCAAGCATCTAATTTAAAGAAATCGTGTTTGCCAGGGAAACTATCGATATGCCAAATGTGCAAAATCCTACTGCATTCATGACAATGTTTCTCATTTAATAATGCACACATATGTGTAAAAACATACCCCCCACACATATACACAATGCATATTATCTACAATACAATATATACTTTGGTATAATAAAACAGTGCAGTGATGTGTGGAATTTTGTGATTTGTGTGATTTGAGAAAAACAAATATCATCTCTGAGGCAGTTGGAGAATTTGTAATATGTACCAGATACTGAATGATATTAATGATTTATTATCTACTTATTTAAGTATAGCTATAAAATTTACTTAAAAATTAATATTCATTATGAGTAGAAAATAGGTAAAAGATATATTGATAACATACCAACATTTGTCTTAACAAATTTCCAACCAAACAAGCTGTAGTGACAGAAAAGGAAGTTTGCAGAAGGCAGAGATGAAAGAGGAGAATGACGGATGGACCTTAGTACTTTTCATACTACTCATATATACAAATTTCATAAATTCTCAAGTAAAAAAGCAAAGAAAATGAGAACCAAAATAACTCATCAACTTGGTAGACCAACATATAAAGACAAAGATTAATGTGTTGATAAATTTTAAAAATATAAAATGTAAAGCCTGAGATCTAGCTCAGTAGTGCTGCACCTGCCTAGCCAGAGCAATGTGCTGAGTTTAATCCCCAGCACGAAGGAAAGAAAAAGAAAATAGAAAAAAAAAGAAAAGAGAAAAGGAGCATATGTGCTTTCTAACATACTCAATAGATTGAAAATGAATTATTTGTTATCTCTTCCTCTTGAATTGTTCCCTACACAAGGATGTAGTGGCCTTGTCTCTTTTAATCAGTTTAGGTTTGAAATTTACTTTGTCTGTTAATAAGATTGCTACCCCTGCTTTTTTCTGGACTCCTGTTGCATGAATAAGTTTTCCGTCCTTTCACTTTCAGTCTATGGGCTTCTTGTTGCACTAGGTTTGTCTTGTATACAACATATTATTGGATTTTGCTTCTTATTCCATTCTACCAGTCTATTTCTCTTGATTGGTGAGTTGAGGCCATTGATATTTATGGTTACAACTGATATGTACTAACTTATTATTGTCATGTTCTTTTCACCTCCTTTTAGTTTCTTACCTTGTCTATTTGATTTGCTCTGTTGGGACTCATGGTGTTGTTACCTTCATTGTCTTTTTCTAGGATATTGTTTAGAATTACTTGTAGTGCTGATTTGGTATTCATGAATTTTCTCAGGTGTTCTTTTTTATGGAAGTATCTTATTTCCTCAACCATTTTGAAAGAAAGTTTTGCAGGATACATCAGTCTAGGTTGGAGGTTGTTTTCTTTTAGTACTTGAAATGTCTTATTCCAGGCTCTCCTTAACCTGAGGGTTTGTATTGAAAAGTCTGCTGTGATTCTGATGGGCTTTCCTTTGCATGTGATTTGTTTCTTATCTCTTATTTCTTGTAGTATTTTGTTCTTCTGTTGGGTTTCTGGCATCTTGATTATTATATGTGTAGGTGTAGATTTTTTTTTTGATTGTGGCTAGTTGGAGTCCTATATGACTCACTTATCTGTATGTCAAATTCTTCCCCATCTATTTGGAAAGTTTTCTGTCATTAGTTCTGTGAACAGCTTTTTAAAATCATTTATATTTCGTCCTGCTATTTCATGGATTCCTATCAGTCTTATGTTATTCTTCTTTGCATCATCTAAGAGTTGTTGGATCAATTTCTCATAATCCCCTACTGATTTTAAGAGACCTCTATTTTCATGGTCACTGACTGCAATTTTATCTTCCATATCTGTGATTCTATCTTTGGTCTCTTTTATTCTGCTGTGAACACTCTCAATGGAGTTTTTAATATACTGGATATCTGCTTGAATTTGCCCTATGGATTCCATTTCTTTCTTATATTGGGCATTTATTGTTTCCAATTCTTTCTTATGCTGGGTATTCATGGCTTCTATCATGGTCCTGAGCTCATCTATTTTCCTCTCAGTTTCTGTTCTAGAGTCTCAAATTATAACTTTCATTTTGCTCATCATCTCTATGATTACCTGGGAAATTACTTCTGTTTTGAATTTCCTTAGAGCCTGATTGATCTGTTTTGTTACTTCCCGTACTTTGAGTTCAGGGTGTCCTGATGGTTCACTGTCAGACTTTTCATCATCACTTGCCCCACTGTTTGCCCTTGGTGAACTGGAAGTCTGTCCCTGTATCTTGCTTAAGCATTTTCTCATTTTTACTATTGTTGTTTGGTTGTCCTTAGTTTAACATTTAGGTTATTACTTAAATCTTCCTGATATAGTTGAGCTTCAGCCCATGGGTCTCTAATGACTCATAGACATTCTCATTTTCATAATACCAAAGAAAACAGCTCATTGAATCAATCACAATCCTTTGTCCTAATTGATACAATCAGCACCACAATACAATTAAGCACAGCTTATAAACTGACCACTTGGGGTAATCATCAGTCTATCACCTTTAAACATTGTGAATTAAATTAAAATCAAGAAACAATGCTAACTTACCTTCCAGCAAGTTTAATGTTTCTGTTTTAATATTTAGATCTTTAATCCACTTTGATTTTAATTTGGTGCATGGTGAAAGATAAGGGTCCAGTTTTCATCTGTGGCAGGTTGAAATCCAGTTTTTCCAACACCATTCATTAAAGAGACTACCTTTCCTCCAGTGGGGAGATGGTCAGCCTTTGTCAAAGATGAGGTATCTGAGTACATCTGGATTTGTTTTTGTGTCTCCCAGTCTGTTCCACTGATCCTCAGGCCTGTTTCTTTGCCAGTAACATGCTTTTTTTTTATCACAGTGGCTTTGTAGTATAGTTTCAAATTGGGAATTGTTATAACCTCTGCCATATGTCTGTTGCCTAGGATGGCTTTTGCTATTCTAGATCTCTTATGGTTCCAAATTAATTTTTGGATTCTTTTTTGTAGTTCTGTGAAATATATTGTTGGAGTTAGGCAGAACTCTGGACCACAATGGCATAGGAAAAGACTTTATGAACAAATCCTCAGTAGCATGAGAACTAGCAGATAGAATCAACAACTGGGATCTCATCTTATTAAAAAGCTTCTGTACTGCAAAAGAAATCATCAGCAGAACTAAGAATCAACCTACAATGTGGGAAAAAATTTTTACCAGATGCTCCTCAGACAAAGGACTATTATCTAGAATATATAAAGAACTCAAAGCAATCAGCCCCCAGAAATATAAAGACCCGATTCAAAAATGGGCATCCGAAATGAACAGACATTTCTCAAAGAAGTAAAAGTAGCAAGTAAATATATGAAAAAATGTTCCACATCCCTGATCATTCGAGAGATGCAGATGAAAACAACACTGAGATTCCACCTCACCCCACAAAGAATGGCTGCTATCAAGAAATCACACAATAACAAATGTTGGCTGGGTTGTGGGGAGAAAGGAACCCTTCTCCATTGTTGGTGGGAGTGCAGACTGGTGCAACCACTATGGAAATCAATATGGAGATACCTCAAAGAGCTTGGACTGGAGGTTCCATTTGACCCAGCCATCCCTCTGCTGGGTATCTTTCCAAGAGAACTAAAAGAATCATATCACAGAGAAGTATGTGCATCCATGTTTATAGCAGCACAGTTTGTAATAGCTAAATCTTGGAAACAGCCCATTTGCCCATCCATTGGAAACTGGATAAAGAAGATGTGGTTTTTCTATAAAATGGAATATTACTCAGCCATAAAGAATGAGAAAATAGATTCCTTCATAGGAAAATGGATACATATTGAAGATATACTCCTAAGTGAAATAAATAAGTCACACATGAGTAAATACCAAATAGTTTCTCTGGTGTGAATAAACTGCAATAATACATAAAATCCTAATAAGATTTCTGACATGGTGAAATGGGAAGAAAGGGGCTAAAGGTGTAGGGAAGATGGGATGGATAGGGGAAGCATAATAAGGGAAAAGAAAAAAAATGTGAGATAAAGAAAAGATGGAAATAAAGTGCTTGTAGATAGGGAGGGGAGGAGGGGGTGAAGGGAGGGCAGGGATGAGAGGAAAAAATGAGAACCAAGACCTGTCACGTAGAGGTACATGATCCCAACAATGAATGTAACTGTATTGTATCCCTAAAATGTACCAATAAACTCAATTAAAGCTGAAAAAAATAATAAAGAAGCAATCCAAAATGTGTTTGCAGTGAAAAAACTTTTCAATAAGGATATTTACCATTTAGGATAGTGGCTTAAGACAGAGTTAGGATGAGAGGAGTAAATAAGTAAAAGATTTAGAGAAGGTTTCACATGAAGCCAGAAGATGTAGAATGACCACACAATCATCAGGAAACTGTTGAATTCAAAAGGGATAAACAGAATAGGAGTATAATAACCCTAGAGTGAGGTAGAAGGACATAAGAAAAGAACATAAAGAAAAAAGAAAAAAATGATAAAAGAAGAAATCTGAGTTAGGACAGGAGCAGAAACAAAAAGGGAGATGAGGGATAATATGATGGTGCAAGAGACTGAGCTGGAGAAAGAGGACAGAAAAAAAATTTGCAGAGTGGAATGAAAAAAAGAAAGAAAAAAAAAGAGTTTGAAACACCTCTTTCAGACTATATCACTGCTGTCATAATATACAATATGTGTTGCCATGTGCAGAGCCAAGTCCCCTGATGTCAGCTAGCTGGTGGCAGGACCCCA
Source organism: Fukomys damarensis (assembly GCF_012274545.1). Taxonomy (NCBI): domain Eukaryota; kingdom Metazoa; phylum Chordata; class Mammalia; order Rodentia; family Bathyergidae; genus Fukomys; species Fukomys damarensis. The sequence continues at coordinate 23,131,264 of NW_022900945.1, read as the reverse complement.
TGACACAGACTGACCTTGGGCTGCAAAGCACAGATTGAGTTCCCCAACCTTCTGAAGGGTTGAACTCCACTCAGTTCTACTACAGGTTTCCTCCGCCCCTTCTTTACAGATGTTCAAAGTTGGGCGTGCAGGAAAATACCCTTTATGACCACCTCTGCCTCTACAGAGTAGCTCTAAAGACTAGCACAATCAGGAGATCTGAAAGTGCCTGTGCAGTGGAGGGGATAGGACTGGGAGGGTTCAGGGGTGCCTGTGCCGCTACCTTCCTGGTGCTGAAGATGGCTGTGGTGCTGTCAAGGGAGGGCATGACTGAGGAGGGTCTCCTGGCTCTGGAGATGGCTACGGCACTGGCAGGGGAGGTCGTGGCCGAGTAGGCCCTCCTGGCGCTGGACAGTAGTGTGCAACTTTCTATGAGGCTTCTATTGTGAATGGCAGTTTGGCCTACAAAGTGCCATACAGTTCTTTCAAAAAGAAAGGGCTTGAAGAGTTGCAAATATTTTCCTAAGAACAACTCTTTGTTAGAATCCAATCTGACTTTCAGGAATGGTGCTCCAGTTTGAACTGCAGTTTCAGTGGCAAGATATTCTGTGATGTAGTCTGGTGACCTGAAATGCAGTTGTTTCTAAGAGCAAGCAGCTACAAGTGGTGATGAATGGCAATCAACCCCAAGTAAGAAGTGAAGTGAAGCAGGCAGCAGAACCACTGAGCTAAACATCCATCCCTAGCAAATGTTTATTTTTTATTTTTTATTTTTTGGTACCAGGGATTGAACTTGAGATGTTGCACTTGGGAAGCAGGTGGCAGAACCACTGAGCTAAATCACCAATTCTTCGGTTTTCTATAAAATGGAGTATTATTCAGCCATAAAGAATGAGAAATTAGAAATATTTGTAGCTAAATGGATGCATATTAAGGCTGTACACTTAAGTGAAATAAATAGGACACACGAGTAAATACCAAATAGTTTCTATGGTGTGAAAAACTGAAAGTGTAAATAAGGTACAAATAGTATACTTGGGAGTGTGAAATATGAAGAAAATGGCTAAAGGGGAAGTGGAAAAGGAAGGGGAAAGGAAATAAGGGAAAAGAAGAAATGTGAAAAAATAGAAACAAAGTCCTTGTAAATAGGGAAGGGTGAAAGGAGGGCAGGGATATGGGGAAAAAACTAGAATCAAGATATATTATGTAAGGCCAGGGATTTAGCTCAGTGGTTCTGGTGCCTGCCTCACAAGCACAAGGGCCTGAGTTCAATCCCTGGTACCACAACAAAACAAAACAAAAAGATATATTATATAAAGATACAAGATCTGAATGATAAATGTAACTGTATTGTTTGCTTTAAATGTACCAATAAACTTAGTGGAAAAAAAAAAGAAGTGACGTGAAACAGTACTCATTACTGTTAGAGATCCCTGTAGTCAGGTTCCAGTACCCACCTGCCCAGTATATGCAGACCTAACAAAAAATACACTAAGAGAGAGAAAGTAGAGTGCCAGGATGATCAATGCCAGTTCAACTGACAAAGGCATTGGACAGTGTTTGCCTACCTGCAATACTGATTTGTAGTGTGCACCTTTATATGAGGCCTCTATTTTGAATGGCAGTTTAGCCTAGAAAGTGCTATACAGCTCTGTTGCAAGAAATGGCTCCAAAAGTTCTAAATTTTTACCTAATAGCAACTTTATTTCCAAAGTCAAACCTTTCCAGAATGGTCCTGTGGTTTGAATTGCTGTTTGCATGGCAAGATATTCTGTTCCATAGAATTCAATCTAATTGTATTACCTGGAGTGCAACTATTTCTAACAGCAAGCAGCTACAATTGCCAAATAGTAGCAATTAACTTCACTAAAAAGGTGAAGTGAAACACTACTAATTGAAATAGTAGTCAATGTCTGCCTCTCTACATTACATATTTATGTTGTGCCACTTTAAAAATAATTTTATTAGTACATTTTAGGTTTACAATATAATGACATTCATCATTGAAGATTTGGATGTTTACATAATATATTTTTTTTCTCATTGAGTTTATTGGTACCTTTTAGGTATATAGTACAATTACATCCATCATTGGGATCTTGTACCTTTACATAACAGGTCTTGGTTCTCATTTTTTCCCCCTTATCCCTGCCCTCCCTATACACAATATATCTTGATTCTTACTTTTTCCCCATTCCCATGCCCTCCCATCAACCCCTCCACCCTCTTGGTTTACACAGATTTTATTTACATTTTTCCATTTTCTCTTGTCAATTCCATTCCCTTCTTTACTTTCCCCCACTCTCCCAAATCTCCCTCCCCTTTGCACCTTTTCTTCCTATTTGCCATTATCTATTATACATTTTCATTCTTATTTACACTTTCACTTTCTCACACCAGAGAAAGTATTTGATATTTACACACATGTGTCTTATTAATTTCGTTTAAGAGTATGTCCTCAATGTGCATCCATTTAGCAATAAATACCTCTAATTTCTTATTATTTATTGCTGAGTAGTATTCCATTTGAAAAAACCCCACAGGCCAGAGGTTTAGTCAGTGGCACCAGCACCTGCCTGGCAAGGGCGAGGTCCTGAGTTTGATGCCTTGCTCTGCAACATAATAAATAAATAAGTACCCCCACATTTTCTTCATTAAGTCTCCAGTTGATGGGAAATTGAGCTATTTACAAGTTTTAGCTATGTGCTGCTATGAACATGATTGTACATACATCACAGTGGTATGATTCTTTTAATTCTTTTGGGAAAATACCCAACAGAGGAATAGTTGGGTCAGATGTATCTTCCAATGCTAGTATTTTGGAGTAACTCCATACTGATTTCCACAGTGGTTGCACCAGTCTATACTCCCACCAGCAGTGGAGCAGCATTCTATTTCCCCCATATCCCTGACAGCATTTGTTATTAGTTAATTTCATGATAGCAGCCATTCTTTCTTGGGTGAGGTGGAATCTCAGCATTGTTTTCATTTCCATCTCTCAAGTGACCAGTGATGTTGACCATTTTTCATATGTTTATTTGCTATTTCTAATTCTTGGTCAGAGAAATGTCTGTTCATTTTAGATGCCCATTTTTGGATTGGGTCTTTAAGTTTGAGAGGTCTGATTTTTTAAATTATTTATATATTCTAGATAGTAGAACATTTTCTGAGGAACAACTGGTGAAAATTTTCTCCAAAGTTGTGAGTTGTCTCTTTACACTGTTGTTGGTTTATCTTGCTGTACAGAAGGGTTTTAATAAGAAGTGACCCCATTTATTGATTCTTTATGCTAGTTCACATGCAATTAAGGTTTTATTCAGGAAATTTTTTCCCACACCAATGTCTTCAAGATATTCAAGACCTAATCTCTCTTCCAGCCTGCTTAGCTTTTCGGTTTTAATATTTAGATATTTAATCCATTTCAATTTTAGTTTAGTTAATGTTGAGAGATATATGTCTAGTTTTAATCTTTGGCAAGTTGAAACCCAATTTTTCCAGCACCATTTATTAAAGAAGCTATCTTTACTCCAGTGAGGTGTTTGGTTCCTTTGTCAAAGATGAAGTGTGCCTGGAATTGTTTCTGTGAGTTGGTCTGTTTCTTTGCCAGTAACATGCTGTTTTATCACAGTAGCTTTGTACTATAGTTTAAGGTTGGAAATTGTGACACTTGTTATCTTGTTTTTGTTTCAGAGAATTGTTTTTGCTATTCTAGGTCTGTTCTGCTTAGGAATAAAATTTTGGATTGTTTTCCCAACTTCTGTGAAGTATACTGTTGGAATTTCAATTGGGATTGCATTGAATCTATATAGCAGTTTTGGAATTATGGCCATTTTCACTGTATTCATCTAATCCTACTAAAGAACAAGGATTTCTTTCCATTTTCTGATATTCTTTTTGATCTCCTTTATTTAGGAGTATTGTAGTTTTCAGAGTAGAGGTCTTTTACTTCCTTTGTCAGTTTGATTTCTCAGTATTTCATTTTTTAATGCTATTGTGAAAGGAGTTGCTCCTCCAGTTACTCTCTTACTGAGTCTGTTGTTCATGTACAGGAAGGCTATAAATTTTTGAGTGTTGAGCTTGTGTCTAGCTACTCTACTGAATTTAGTTATTAAATCCAGAAGACTTTTGGTGGAGTTCTTGGAGTCTTCTATATAAAGTATCATGTCATCTGCAAATAATGACAGTTTGAATTCTTCATTTCCTATCTTTATTCTTTTACTTCTTTCTCATCTAATTGCTGTGGCTAATGTCTCTGGAACTATATTGCACAAGAGTGGTGATACAAGACATCCTTGTGTTGCTGCTGATCTTAGTGTAAAGGCTTTCAGTTTTTCATCATTTAGTATGATATAGGTTGTTGAACTTTCATAGGTGGCTTTCATCACGTTGAGAAAGAGACCCTGGCTCATCTTTTGCCTTTCTTTCTTTTTTCTTTTTTTTTTGTACCAGGGATGGAACTCAGGACCTTGTGCTTATGAGACAGGTGTGGTGCCATCTGAGCTAAATCCCAGGTCCATGTGCCACTTCTATGAGGCTTCTATTTTGAATGAAGTAAAACAATAATCACTTGATCAGTTGAGTATCTGCTTATTTGCATTATGGATGGGTAGAGTACACCTCTGTGGGGATTTTATTGTAAGTGGCTGTATGGCCTAGAAATTGCCATACAGATCTGATGCAACAAAAGGATTTGGAAGGTTCTAAATGTTTTCTGAAGGAGAACTCTATGATAGAAGCCAAACTAACTTTCCAAATGGTTCTGTGTTTTGAACTGTAGTTTACACAGCAAGATATTTTGTGGTATATGCTGCTGCAAAGAAGTCAATGGAAGAGGATGATCCCAAGTGCACTTGTTTTTGATCCTAAAATAATTCATGTACAGTGCCTCCATTTAGTGTACCATGTGTTAATAATATGTGGTTTATCTAGCTGTTAATCTCTTTTGAGTTTTTTTATTGAAGACCTTTAAGAACTAATTAATAAAAATTTAGACTCGGAAATCACACACCAAAGTTCAAATACACATAAGGTTTTTCTGTGTTGACTTGTTTCTGATAATGAATATTGCAATCTTTGATAAAATATGCAAACATCATTTAATTATGACAGTGTGTGTGTGTGTGTGTGTGTGTGTGTGTGTGTGTGTGTGATATTTCAGATTGAGCATAGGGAATCATATGCCAGGGACCCATGGTACTGCTTAGCTTCCTGCCAGGATGAAAGCTGTTTTATAATAAATCCTTTTATGGTATTATTTAATGTTTTACCCTGAGTTTGAAATTCTTCATGCATAGGTGTAATAGCTTTTTCTTTTAAACACATTACCTAATTTCTGGTAAAGATTGTATTAGTTTGACAAAATTTCTGCAGAGATATTTTACCCTTTTATTAGCTATGGGAGACCATGCCCAGGTGAGCATCTCAGTTTTTAAAGTATAATGGGTATATACTAACCATATATATATAGGTTTGTTGAGACAGGGCCTCACTTTGTAGTGTAAACTGGCCTTGGTCTCACTATGTAGCCCATGTTGTCCTTCAGATCAGGGTGATCCTCCTGCCTCAGCCTCCAAAGTGCTGGGATTATAGTCACGCATCACCATGCCAAGCTTAGTATAATTTTATATACATAACAAATGCATTCATAATGGGGAATTGGTATTTATACATATCTCATCTTGATCTAGTTCCTAGTATCATGGAAGCACCTATAATTCCATTGGGAGGTAAACATAAGAAGGGAAGCTTTTTTGATTGCCACTTGAGTTTTTTGTCTAATTGTATTCTCAACAATCTTTCTTATTTATATATCATATTTGAAATTATATACATATTTTTTTCAGGCAGGGTCTTAAAATGTATTCAGACTGGTTTTGAACCCACCTTGTAGCCCAAATTGGCCTTGAACTCATGATCTTTCAGCCTCAGCCTCCTAAGTGGGAATTTTGTGTATTTCTAAGAATTTGTATGTCCACTATCTAAATTTCATTCAACAATAATTAAATTATACATTTTCTCTTTCAATATCCTTGACCAGCCAGGTCCAATGGTATGCATATTTAAACCAAGAATTCCAGAGGCAGATGAGACAGAATACAAATTGGAGGATCAGCATTGGCCACATCATGACTCTTTCATAGAAATTTCAATGCCAGTGGTCTTTGCAAATATTTCTCATTTTCATTGTGAGGCTTTATGTTCCTCATATATTTGAAGTTGTTAACAGAGTAGTTTCTAATGTTTTCTCCATATACTCAAATAACAACTGTATTAGGTGTTAGCTATGTTAACTAGACAGTTTGCATGAGTCATTTCTCAATATAGACATATGTTACATTGAATATATTATATATATTTAATTATAAAATACCAATAGGTGCAGTTTTTCTAGACTATTTTGTCTCAAAGAAATGAACTAAATATTGGCAACTTAAGCAAAATTAGAATTATTATTACAAATGTCTTTAAAAATTTTCCTGTTTTCTGCATTTTTAGAAGAGTAGTGCCCTAATTCTTAATTTCTAAAAAAGAATGACAATATTTTCATCAAATTCATGCTTGATTCGTTCAAAATCCAAAATAATTGCTTTGGGATTATAATTTGGAAAATAATTGACATTATCTGTCATTAGGTTTCCCACTCATGACTGTAAGATATACATGTGTTCAGAAAATTTTCTACAGTTTTGAGTATTCACTTGTTTTATCTGTGTAAATATTTCATGCTTATTGCTATTTACTAAAGATTTTCTTACAGAGATTTTGAACATATTATGTAAAGATACCTGTGTTTCCCTTGCACCCTATCTATGGGTCCCTAGGTACTTACATTTTGAATTCCATGTTGAACTTTTTGTCATAGAATTCATCTAAATGTACTGACACTGACTCAGAGCAGCAAAAAATTGCATGGAGTTCTATAGGTTACCCATGCCCATAATTATATGACTTAGTGAGGGAAATAAAATTGGTAAATACCTACACATTGGTAGGAACATCATCATTAAGATTGGAATAGAAAGTGAAAATATTGTTTTTCCATTTCTGTCTGTCCCCATTGCTGCTGTTATAACATTCAGGAATGAAATGTTTATAGCCACCATTTTTTAAAATTGCAGCTGCCCTAAACAAATTATCAAAGAGTTGATTACTATTAAAACTAAATTATTTCTCACAACTACAAAAGTTGATGAATATAAGCATTGGAGGCTAACCAGACCTCAAATCACCTGGGCAAGGGTACAGTGGCAGGATAACAAAAGATATGACAAGATCTTCAATACATAAATGGGGGGTGCCCAGGATAGTCAGAGGTCCTATTAGGCTAAGACACTATCTTCTAGAGCTTGCCACTATACAGTGAACATACAACTTCTTGAAGGGGAAAGGAGCAGTGCAGGGAACAGTGGAGTGGAAAACACTGAAGTGAGCAGGGTCCTAGGAATAAGGGAATGAGATATTCTATCAAGAACAGCTCATAGATTAATGGAAATTTATTTTTACCTATAGCTTAATATCTGCCTTTATAGAAGTTTTATGTATTAGTCATGCTGCCCTTAGCTACCCTATTGTCTTGCCATCCAAAATGTCACAGATCATTGAGACTGCTGTAACCAGTGGAATGGGGAGTTCTTTCTTTCCCACATACCAACTGCTGCCTCTTCAGACAAGGCATTGTGAGCTAATAGGCAGACTTAGACTTTTACTATGAGGAGCCAATTTATAAATTTGCAGCTTGATCATGATGGTCTCTAGAATCCAAGGTCAAGACAATCACAGTTTAAATGTCTAGTAAAACATGGGCTATAGTTGGTGCCCTCTAGCTTTGTCCTCACATGGCAAGAAAAGGTATGGCCTTTTATATTTGCATACATCTTATTAAAAGCTAGGACATCATGACCTTATTCATTTCAAAATCCACCACCACATAGTCTTGTGAATAAGAGCAGGATTTAGCACATGAAATTTGGGAAGGCATGACTATTCAGAGTACAAGCCAATTATGATGAAACAGTAGATGTCATGATGCAAATGAGACTTAAATTTTTTATGCTTATTGTTTTTCTTTTTATTGAGTTTATTGGTACAATCTATGTATACAGTACAGTTACATTCATCATTGGGATTCTGTACCTTTACATAATAGGTCTTGATTCTCATTTTTTTCCCCTTGTCCCTGCCCTCCCTTCACCCCTTCCTCCCCTCCCCATTTACAAACACTTTATTTCCATTTTTTCAGTTTCTCATATTTTTTTCCTCTCCCTTATTACATTTCCCCCACCCTTCCCATTTTCCCTACTCCTTTAGCCCTTTACTTCCTATTTCACATTATTAATTATCTCATTAGGATCCTGTGTACTATTATAGTTTTTCACACCAAAGAAACTATTCGGTATTTCAGTTAAAGCAATCTCTGTATGAACATTAAAAATAGGGAATCCTAAAATAAAACTAAAAAAGAAAGTAAAAGAGAAAAGGCAGTGATATAACATTAAAATAACCCTTAATTCTGGAGATGAAAATGGTCCCTGAACATATTTAAATTGCTTTTTGCTCTTATAGTCTTCTCTTATTCTTTTTTTTCATTATTTAGAGAATACTTTATTAATTTCTGTAATCAAACCCATGTAGATATGACCTTACATATTTAGTATGATGTGTTACCCCTGTATACATGGAAAAAAATAAAAAATAAAAATAAAAAATCCAATATTTCTAGACCACTATGGCTGTCCATTTCTCTACAATGCCAACTCAACACAGTAAATTGGGATGACTTTTTGCAAAATTGGCAGCACCATTAAAGTTTCCCAAAATTCAATTTATATATATATGT
>NW_022900945.1:23079455-23122386 GCF_012274545.1 Fukomys damarensis | reverse complement strand
TATTTATATAAAAAGACTAACAATAGCAGTATGTTAAGTTTCGATAGCAGCAACAGCTTTTCCAGGTTCTGCAGTCATCTGAACAAAATTATAGACATTCAGCACATTCCATTAAAACAAAACAAAACAACAACAACAAAAATCCAAAGGAAAAAATATCCAGAGAACAGCAACGTTCTGTTGCTCTTGTGGTACCTGGCAGCATTTTTTTTATTAGCATCTTAATCATCATCTGAAAAGAGAACATTCTAGAGTAATATCATTAAATGTAGCTCTGATAAAGCACAGTCCCTACTATGTATCATAAAGCAGGTATAAGATATTTTACATTCATAGAGATATGATACAGTACCGTCCTACATCAGTAATACTAGATTCAGTTTTGGTTTGAAATTTACTTTGTCTTCAAGTAAGATTGCTACCCCTGTTTTTTTTCTGGGCTCCTGTCACATGGAGAATTGTTTTCTATCTTTTCACTTTCAATCTATGGGCTTCTTTTTGCCCTAGGTGTGTTTCTTTTAAACAACATATTGTTGGATTTTGCATCTTATTCCATTTTGCCAGTCTGTTTCTCTTGATTGGTGAGTTGAGGCCATTGACATTGCTGGTTATAACTGATATGTACTGACTTATTATTGACATGTTATTGGCCTTTTGTTGACTCTTTTTACGTTTTCACCTTCTCCTTTTGGTTTCTTGCCTTGCCTATTTGATTTGGTCTGTTGGGCCTCATGGTGTTGTTGCCTTCATTGTCTTTTTCTAGGATCTTGTTTAGAATTCCTTGTAGTGCTGGTTTGGTATTCATGTAGTTTCTCAGGTGTTCTTTGTCGTGGAAGTGTCTTATTTCCCCATCCATTTTGAAAGAGAGTTTTGCTGGATACATCAGTCTAGGTTGGAGGTTGTTCTCTTTTAGTACTTGAAATATCTCATTCCAGGCTCTCCTTGCCCCAAGGGTTTGTGTTGAAAAGTCTGCTGTGATTCTGATGGGCTTTCCTTTGCATGTGATTTGTTTCTTTTCTCTTACTGTTTGTAGTATTTTGATCTCTGCTGGGTTTCTAGGATCTTGATTATTATATGTCTAGGTGTAGATTTTTTTTATTATAGCTAGTTGGGGTCCTATATGCCTCAGTTATCAGAATGTCAAATTCTTCCCCTCTGTTTGGGAAGTTTTCTCTCATTAATTCTGTGAACAGCTTTTTAAACTCATTTGTATTTTCTCCTACTACTTCATGGATTCCTTTTAATCTTATGTTATTCTTTTTTGCATCATCTAGGAGTTGTTCGATTGATTTCTCATGATCCCCTACTGTTTTTAAGAGACCTCTCTTTTCATGGTCACTGACTGCAATCTTATCTTCTATATCTGAGAGTCTGTCTTCGCATTCTTTTATTCTGTTGTGTACACTTGCTATGGAATGTTTAATCTCCTGGATATCTGTTTGAATCTGTTTTATGGATTCCATTTCTTTTCTATGCTGGGCGTTTATTTTTCCATTTCTTTCTTATGCTGGGCCTTCATGGCTTCTATCATGGTCCTGAGCTCATCTATTTTTTTGTCAGTTTCTGCTCTAGAGTCTCGAATCACGACTTCCATTTTGCTCACTATCTCTATGTTTATCTGGGAAATTATTTCTGTTTTGAATTTTTCTAGAGCCTGATTGATCTGTTTTGTTACTTCCTGTGCTTTGAGTTTAGGGTGTCTTGGTGGTTCACTGTTGGCCTTTTCATCCTCATTTGCCCTACTGTTTGCCACTGGTGAACTGTAACTCTGTCTTTGTGTCTTGCTTAAGTGTTTTCTCATTTTTATTTTGTTGTTGGACTGTCCTTGATTTAATCTCTGGGTTATCACCCAAATCTTCCTGATATAGTTGCACCCTAGCTTCTGGGTCTCTAACAACCTGCAGACTTTCTCATCTTCATAACATCAGAGAAAACAGCTCATCAATTCAACCGCAATGCTTTACCCCAACTGATACATTCAGGAACACATTAAGATCAAGCACAACTTGGACACTGACCACCTGTGGTAGTCACTAATCTATCACCCTTAAATCATTTGAATTAAATTGAAATCAAGAAGCAGTCCAGAACATGTCTGCAGTGAACAAAATTTCAATATAGTATATTTACCATTTGACAGCTCAGAAAGAGGGAGGATGCAAGACCCCTGATCTCAGGTAGCTGATGGCTGATCCCCATGATGCAGACTGACCTCAGGCTGCAAGGCCCAGATTGCATTCCCCAACCTTCTGAATAGTTGAACTCCACATGTTTCCATTACAGGTTTCCCATGCCCTTTCTTTAAAGATGTTCAAAGTTGGGAACTCAGAAAAATACCCTTGATAACCACCTCTGCCTCTGCAGAGTGGGTCCAAAGACTGGCACAGTCAGGAGGTCTGAGTGTGTGCAGGGGGTGGGGAGTGTAAGGGGAGTTATGGGGGTTCAGGGGCCCTGGTGCTGTTACTTTCCTGGCACTGGAGTGATGGCGGCTGGGGCGGGAGAAGGTGTGGCTCTCCCTCCTTCCTGATGTTAGCATGAGTATCTTTTAGTTTTTGACTATTTAGTGTGATATTGGCTGTTACTTTTACATAGGTAGCCTTAACAGGTTGAGATAAAGATCATCTATTCCAAGTTTCTGTAGGGCTTTTTATTATGAATGGGTGTTGAATTTTGTCAAAAGCTTTTTCTACATCTATTGAGATTATTGTATTGTTTTTGTCCTTGAGTCTGTTAGTATAGTGTATTACATTTATTGATTTACTTATGTTGAACCATCCTTGTATCTCTGGGATAAATCAAATTTGGTCAGGGTGTATGATCTTGATGATCTTCTGTGTTCTGTTTGCCAATATATTATTAAGGATTTTTGCATCTATGTTCATTAGGGAGATTGGCCTGTATTTCTTTTTGTCTTTATTTTCAGAATCAAAGTAATACTTGCTTCCAGGAATAAATTTGGCATAATTGCTTCTCTTTCGATTTCATTGAGGAGTTTAAAAAGTAGTGGCAATAGTTCTTCTCTAAGTGTCTTGCAGAATTCAGCAGTGAAGCCATCAGGACCTGGACTTTTTTTGTTGGTAATATTTTAATTACATTTTAAATTTCACTGAATGTAATTGGAGTGTTTAGGCTTTTTATATCTTCTTCATTCAACTTTGAAACTTCATATCCGTCTTGGAATATGTTTATTTATGCTGTATTTTCCATTTTATTAGAGTAAAGTTTTTCAAAGTAAATAGGCATTGATGATCCACTGGGTTTCTGGTGGATCTGTTGTGATTTCATCATTTCTGTTCCCAATTGCATGGAGTTGAGCCTATTCTTTCCTTTTTTTTTTTTTGTAAAGTTGCATAAGGTTTTATCAATTTAATTTTTTCTTTCAAAAAACTGACTCTTTGATTCATTGATTTTTTTATAATTCTCTTAGTTTTAATTGCATTAATTTCTGCTCTGATCTTTATAATATCCTCCCTTGTATGAGCTTTTGGCTTGTCTTGCTCTTCTTTTTTGAGAAACTTAAGGTTAATCATTAAGTTGTTTATTTGAGCTCTCTGTTTTCATAGTATATGCAGTTACTACTATGAATTTCTCTTGTAGAACTGCTTTGATTGTGTCCCATAGATTCCTGTATGCTTTATTAGCCTTATTATTTAATTGTAGAAAGTGTCTAATTTCTTCTTTGATTTCCTCTGTGATCCAATATTTGTTCAGTAGGGTGCTAATTTCCATGTGTTTGTGAAGTTCTTGCAGTGTCTTAGGCTACTGATCTCCAGTTTAATTGCACTATGGTCTGATTATATACAGTGGATAACTTGAATTCTTTCACATTTACTTAAGCATGTTTTATGAGCTAGTGTGTTGTCTATTTTGGAGAATGACCCATGTGCAGCAGAAAAGAATGTATATTCTGACTTTGTGTGGTGGAACACTCTGTAGACATCTACTAAGTCCATTTGTTCTAAGACTTCGTTTAGTTATGTTATTTTGTTGTTGATTTTTTGTCTAGATGATCTGTCTATTTGTGTCAATGGAGTATTGAAGTCCCCCACTACAATTGTATTAGTGCTTATTTCATTTTTCAAGTCCATTATTATTTGTATAGTTGGGGGCATTAGTATTTGGTCCATATATATTCATGATTGTCATTTCTTCCTCTTGTATTGTTCCCTTTACAAGGATATAGTGACCTTCTTTGTCTCTCTTAATTAGTTTTGGTTTGATATCTACTCTGTCTGCAAATAGAATAGCCCACTTTCTTCCAGGCTTCTGTTACATGGAGAATTGTTTTGTTTTACTCTCAGTCTATGAATTTCTTTGTGGATTAAGTGGGATTTTTTGTATAAAGCATATTGTTGGGCTTTGCTTCTTAATCCTTCCTGACAGTTTATTTCTTTTGATTGGTGAATTGAGGCCATTAACATCATTGATGGTTATAGCTGTTATGTACTGACTTTTCATTGTCGTGTTATTTTCCTGTTGTTGGTTCTTTTATTTTTTATTTTTCCCTCTCTCCCTTTAATTTCTTGCCTTAACTGTTATATTTACTCTGCTGGCCCTATGCAGTTGGGGCCTTCATTTTCTTTTTCTGGGATATTTCTTAGAAGTGTTTGGAGGTGCCAGTTTGTTGTTCATGAAATTTTTCATGTGTTCTTAGTCATGGAAATATCTTATTTCCCCATTAATTTTGAAAGATAGTTTTGCAGGATACAGCAGTCTAGGTTGGACATTGTTTTCTTTTAGGATTTGAAGTACCTTACTCTAGGTTCTCTTTGACTTGAGTGTTTGTGTTGAAATGTCTGCTGTGATTCTGATGGGCTTTCCTTTGTCTGTGATTTGTTTCTTTTCTCTTGCTGCTTGTAGTATTTTGTTCTTCTGTTGAGTATCTGGTATCTTGTTTATTATATGTCTAGGTATATATTTTTTGGATCATGGCTAGCTGGAATCCTATATGCCTCATTTATCTGTATGTCAAATTTTACCTCTTCATTTGGCAAGTCATTGATTCTGTGAACAGTTTTTTAAATATTTTTACCTTCTCCTGCAATTTCCTGGATTCCTATCAGTCTTATATGATTCTTCTTTGCATCATGTAAGAGTTGTTGCAGTGATTTGTTACTGTTTTTAAGAGATCTCTCTTTTCATGGTCACTGACAGCAATCCTATCTTCAATATCTGAAATTCTATATTCACATTCATTCATTCTGCTGCAAATGTTTTGTAGAGTTTGTAATCTCCTGGATTTCTGTTTGAATCTGTTCCATGAATTTCGCTTTTCTATGTGGAGCATTCAAAGTTTCCATTTCCTTCCTATGCTGTGCATGCATGGTTTCCATTATGGTCCTGAGCTTATCTATTGTTTTTAGCTGTTTCTGTGCTAGAGTCTCTAGTAATGTCTTTTATTCTTCTCACCACTTCTGTGGTTATCTGGGAAATTATGTTTTGAATTTCTCTAGAGCGTCATTTATCTGTCTTGTTTTGTTTTACTTCTTTTGCTATTCATTCAGGGTTTCCAGATAGGTGACTGTCAGATTTTTCTGCCTCAGCTCCCCCAGAGTTTATCTTTGGTGAGGTGCAAGTCTGTGTTTGTGCCTTGTTTCAATGTTTTCTCATTTCTATTTTTGTCATTGGTACTCTTTGATTTAATTATTGGGTTGATAGTTTGATCTTCCAGATGTAGCTCATCTTTAGGTTTTGAGTTTCTAATGACTCTGAGACAATCTCATTTTCATTATGCCAGGGAGAATCACTGATTAGATCAATCACAATACCTTAGTCCATGTGATATAATCAGCAGCACAATAGCATCAAGAAAAGCTTAGAAAATTCCAATTTGTGGTAGTTATGAATCTATCACCTTTAACTGTATTTACTAAATCAAAATAGAGGATCAGCCAAATATATGTTGTGTGTGTGGTACTGGGGATCAAACTCGGGTTCTTGTGCTTGCAAGGCAGGCAGTGGAACCACTGAACCAAATCCCCAGCCCTAGTCAAATGTATGTTTATAGTGAATAAACTCTTCAATATAGCAAGAGTAGCCTTCAGTATGGGGATTTAGAAGGAGTTGGGGAGGGAGGGATAGATAAGATAGAGAAAGTTTAGAAGTGAGGTCAGAGGACACAGAAAAGATCACACAAACACTAGGAAGCTGTTGAAGAGAAGAGGAAAAGGCAGACAAAACATGCACAAGAATAGAATAAACTAACATTAATAGGGAGGCTAGAGACTGTAATCACTTTCTTTTAAAACAACCATGGTGGTGCAGGAGCCTTAAAAACAGAGATTTTCTTCCCTTTTCCAGTAGGCTTCAATTTTCATCTAGTAGCCCCAGAGAGGCTCTCTTTCTCTTGCTTGTGGGAGGGCATGAACACCATTATATTGGTGTGGCATTGCTGGGATCCTCTGATATGCTGGGCTGAAAGGGCTGGCCTACCAGAGGGTCTCACAATGCTTCCATTTTCCTCTATTGATTCCCACTGAAAAGGTGGGCCCACCAGAGGGTCACAAGGTGCTGCCAGCCTCCTCTGCCACGCTGGGCCAAAGGGGGGAAATGCAGTTTGAATTGTAGGTTTCAGTGCAGCATTCTTCCTGGGAGAAGCTTTCCCATAGAAGTCCATGTAAGGGAAAAAATAAAGCACAGTTTCTTCTCAGAGAAAGCAGGTACAACTGCCTTGTTGTGGCAATCAATTCTACTCCAGGAATGAAGTAAACAGTAGTCAATGAAGTGTCTGCTTCTCTGCATTGTAGATTTGTACAGCACATCTCTAAGAGGCTTCTGTTTTAATGCCATTTTGGCATAGATAGTACAAAAGAGTTCTGCTGCAAAGAAAGAGCCTGGAGAGCTGGAAATTTTGTTCTAAGCAGAATTTCTGTGTAGAAGCCAAACACACTTTTCAAAATTGTTCTGCAGTTTTAATTTTAGGTTTCAGCCAATATTCTCCCCAGGGCCATCTCTTCCACAGAATTCAATTGAAGGGTATGACATAAAGTGCATTTACTTCTCAGACAAGCCACCTAGAACTGACCTGGGATGTGACTAAACCCACTCTTACAGGAATGAAGTAAAACAGCATTCTCTTGAGTGTCTACCTCTCTGCATTGCAGATTTCCACAACACATTTCCAGTAAGACTGTATTTTGAAAGGCTGTTTTGCCTAGAAAGTGCCATCCAAATGTGCTGTAAAGAAGAGGCTGGAGAGCTATGAACTATGTCCTAAGAAGAATTTGAGGATATATGCCAAAGAAATTTTTAAAAATGGTGCTGCAGTTTGAAATGAGATTTCAATACAACATTCTCATTGTGGACACCTCTCTCACACAAGATCATGGAAGAGAATGACATAAATTGCATTTACTTTTCAGAGAAAGCAGAACTATCAGCCCTGCTGTTGCAATATGTTCCACTCCAGGAATGAAGTAAAACAATATTCCCTCGAGGGTCTGTGTCTCTGCATTGCAGAGATTTGTACAGCACATCTCAGAGAAGCTAGTAATGGGAATGTCAGTTTTTCTTAGGAAGTGCCATCGATTTCTGCTGCAACAAAAGGGCTTGGAGTGCTATCATGATCACTCTAAGAACATAAAGTTACAAGCCAAATAGACTTTTCAGAATGGTTCTGAAGTTTGAACTGTAGGTTTCAAGGCCACACCATCCCTGGGCCAGCTGTCCCATAAATGTCACTGTAGGGAGATGACATAAGGTGCAGTCACTTCTTGGATAAAGCAGGTTTGACTGCCCTGGTGAGGCAATTATCTCCACTTAATGATTGAAGTAAAACAGCAGTCACTCAAGTTTCTGTCTCTCTGCCTTGCAGGTTTCTACACCATATTTCCAGAATGCTTGTAATGTGAATGGCAGTTTGGACTCGAAAGTGACACCCAGTCTTGTTTTAAAATAAGGGCCTATAGAGCTGTCCACTTCATATTAAGAAGAAAGTGGGGTTAGAGCCAAAGACACTTTTCAGAATGATTCTGCAATTTGAAGTTTAGGTTTTGTTGCAACATTTACCCTGAGGCGAGCTCTCAGAATTCCATGGAAGCAGATGACACAAAGTGCAGTTACTTCTCAGAAATAGCAGGTGTAACTGCTTTTTTTGTGCCATCCACTTTCCTCCAGGAATAAAGTAATGTAGTATTCATTTGAGTTTCTGCCTCTTTGCATTGCAGATTTCTACTGTACATCTCTAGGAGTCTTGTGTTGTGAAAGGCATTTTGGAATAGAAAGTACAAAACAGTTCTGCTGCAAAGAAAGTGCCTGGAGATTTGGAAAATTTGTCCTAAGAAAGACTTGTGTGTTGACACCAAACATACTTTTCAGAATATTTCTGCAGTCTTAATTTTAGATTTCAGGTAACATTCTCCCTGAGGCCAGTTCTCATTTATAATTCAATGAAAGGCGATTATGTAAACTACAGTTACTTCTCAGACAAGGCACCCAGAACTGCCCTAGTTTGGTAATATTGTCCACTACAGAAATGAAGCAAAGCAGCATTTCCTCGAGTGTTTGCCAATCTGCATTGCACTTTTGTATAGCACATTTCTAGGACACTTGTATTGTTAATGTAGTTTGACCTAGAATATGTCATCCAGTTTTGCTGCAATGTATGGACCTGGAGAGGTGTAAACTGGGTCCTAGTAGGAATTTGATACTAGATGCCAGACACATCTTTTAGAATGGTTCTTCAGTTTGAACTGAAGTTTTCAGTACAACATTATACATATGGATACCTCTCCCATAGAAGTCCACAGAAGTGGCTCATATTAAGTACATTTACTTCTCAGAGAAAACAGCTAGAAGTGCCCTTGTGTGACAGTGTACTATCATTCAGAAATGAAGTAAAACAGTGGTTACTTGAATTGGGCTGCCTTTCTGCACTGCAGATTTGTACACACTTATCTATGAGGCTTGTACTGGGTACACTAGTTTTGCCTAGAAAGTGCCATCCCTTTCTGCAAACAGAGGACCTGGAGAGCTGACAACATTGTCCTAACAAGAACTTGGGGTTAGAAGAAAATACACTTTGCAGAAAGGTTCTGCAGTAGGAATTGCAGCTTTCACAGCAACATTCTCCCTGATGAGAGGTTTCCCATAGAAAATAATGGAAGGGGATGACATAAAGTGTAGTTACTTCTCAGAGAAAGGAGCTAGAACTGCCAACTGTGGCAATCCACACTAGTACAGGAATGAAGTAAAACAGTAGTCATTCAAGTGTTTGCCTCTCTGCATTTCAGATCTGTACATGTGTCTAGGTGGCTTGTAATGGGAATGAATATATGACTAAGAAAGAGCAATAGAGTTCTTCTGCCAAGAAAGTTCCTGGAGAGCTGTACACTTAGTTGTAATAAGAACTTGATGGTAGAAGCAAAACACTTTTTAGAATGGTTCTGCAGTTTTAACTGTAGGTTTTAGGGAAACATACCCCCTGGGTCCAGCTCTCCCATAGACCTCAATAGAAGGGTTTTGACGTAATCTGAAGGTACTTCTCAAAGAAAACAGAGATGACTTCCCTGGTGTGGCAATCAACTCCACTCCAGGAATGAAATAAAGCAGTAGTAACTCAACTTTTTTGCCTCTCTTCCTTGAAGCTTATTATGACATGTTTCTAGGATGTTTTAAATTTGGAAGGCAGTTTGGCCTGGAAAATGTGGTCCACTTCTGTTGTAAAGAAAGGGCTTATAAATCTGAATAAGTTATCATAACAAGAAATTGTGGTTATGAGCCATAGGGCATTTTCAAAATGACACTACAGTTTGAAGTGTAGGTTTTAGTGCACCATTCTCTCTGCGGTGAGCTCTTCCATAAAAGTCAAGGAAAGGGGATAACACAAAATGCAGTTACTCCTCAGAGAAAGCAACTAGAATAGCCTTGTTGTGTGAATTCACTCCTTACAGGGATAAAGTAATACAGTGGTCATATGACTATTTGCCTCTTTGCATAACAGATTAATACAGCACATGTCTAGTAGGCTAATGTTGTGAAGTGCATTTTGGCCTAGAGAGTACAAACCAGTTCTGCTGCAAAGAAAGGTCCTGGAAAGCTGGTAACTTTATCCTAAGAACTTGTTGGTGGATGCCAAACACTTTCTATAATGGCTCTGCAGTTTGAATTCATTCTCCATGGGGTCAGTTCTGTGGCATTTACCATAGGGTCAGCTCTCACATAGAATTTAACGGAATGGGATGACATAAAGTGCAGTTACTTCTCAGAGCAAGCATCTACAACTGCTCTGGTGTCACAATATAGTCCATACAGAAGGGTTCTACAGTTTGAGCTGAAGTTTTTAGTGCATCATTCTCTGTGAGGACAGCTCTCCCATACCAATCCAATAAAGGCAATGAAATAAAGTGCATTTACTTCTCAGAGAAACAGCTAGAACTGTGCTGCTGTGGCAATCAAGTCCACACCAGGGATGAAGTGCAAGAGTAGTCACTGGAATTTCTGCCTCTCTTCTTTGCAGATTTTTTGCAGAACATCTCAAGCAGGTTTGTATTGTGAATGGTAGTTTGGCCTAGAAAGTGCCTCCAAATTCTGCTGCAAAGAAAGGGCCTATAGAGACACCTGCTTTTTCTTAAGATGAACTTGAGGTTAGAAGCCAAATGTAATTTTCACAATGGATCTGCAGTTTGAACTGCAGTTTTCATGGCAACATTCTTTCTTGGGCTAGCTCCCCCATAGAAGTGAATGGAAAATGATGACATAAAGGGCAGTTACATCTCAGTGAAAGCAGCTAAAACTGCCCTTGTGTGTCAATCTACACTTCTCCAGGAATAAAGTAAAACTGGTTATTGTCTGTCTACACGCATTGCAGATTTGTTACAGCAAATCTTTAAGAGGGTTTTACTAGGAATGGTATTTTTTCTTAGAAAGTCCCTTCAAGTTCTTCTGCAAAGAAAGAACTTGTTCTTCCTAAGAACATGATATTCAGATTAGTCCTGCAGTTTAAACTGTAGGTTTGAGGGTAAGAGTCCACCTGGGGCCACCTCTCCCCTAGAAGTCCGTGGAAGATCATGATATAAAGTGCAGTTACTTCTCAGAGAAATCACTTAGAAGTGCCTTAGTGTGGCAAATCATTCTACTCCATGAATGTAGTGCAACAACATTCTCTGGAGTGTCTTCTTTGCATTGCAGTTTGGAACAGCACATCTCTAGGTGGCTTTTATTCTGAAAGGCACTTCACCCTGAAAATGACCGTTTAGTTATGCTGAAAAGAAAAGCCCTGGAAAGCTGTCAACTTTGTCCTAAAATAATTTCATTTTAGAAGACAAACACATTTTAGAAAGGTTCTGAAGTTTGAAATATAGGTTTCAGGGAAATGTTCTCCCAGAGGACAGCTGTCCCATAGAAGTCCAGGAAAAGGAATGACAAAATGTCCAGTTAGTTTTTAGAGAAAGCACCTAGAACTTCATTGGTATGGCTATTGACTCTATTCCAAAAGTGAAGGAAAGCTTTAGTTCCTCCAGTATCTGATTTTCTGCATTGTAGATTTATACAGCACATGTCTTTGAGGCTTGTCCTATGAATGGCAGTTTGGCCCAGAATATGTCATAGAGTTCTGCTGCAGAGAAAGGCCTGGAGTGTAGTCCACCTTATCCCGAGGAGAACTTGATTGTAGAAGCCATAAACACTTTTCAGAAAGGTTCTTCAGTTTTAACTGTAGGTTTCATGGCAATGTTCTCCCCAGGGGCAGCTCTCCAATTTAAATCAAAGGAAGGGGCTGGCATAAAGCTGAGTTAATTCTTAGAGAAAGAACCTAGAACTGCCCTAGTATGGCAATCCTCTCCACTCCAGGAAGGAAGAAAAACAGTAGTCACTCAAATGTGTTCCTCTTTGCATTGTAGATTTGAAAAGCATATCTCTTGGAAGCCTATATTGTGAATGATAGTGTGGCCTAGGAAGTGCTATGCAGTTCTGCTGCAAAGAATGGGCCAGAAGAGCTGTAAGCTGTGTTTAAGGAAGTTGAGAGTAGATGAAAACAAACTTCTTAGAATAGTTCTGCAGTTTGAAATGAAGATTTCAGTGTAACATTCTCTGTTGGTAAAGTTCTACCATAGAAGTCCATGGAAGTGGATGGCATAAAGTACATTTACTTCTCTGAGCAGGCAGCTAGAATTGCACTGGAGAGGCAATTAACTGCACACTATAAATGGAGTACATGAGTAGTCACTGGACTGTCTGCCTCTCTGCATTGCAGATTTTTGCAGGACAACTCAAGGATGCTTGAAACATGAAAGGCATTTTGGCCTAGAATTTGCCATCCAGTTCTCTTGCAAATGAAAATCCTGGTGATCTGTACATATTGTCCTAAGAAGAACTTGTTTGTGAAGCCAAATAAACTTTTCACAGTGATGCTGCAGTTTGAACTGTACATATCAGGGCAACATACTCCCTCTGGCCAGCTCTCCCATAGATTCCAATGGAAGTGCATGACATAAGGTGCAGTCACTACTCACAGAAAGCACCTAAAAATTCCCTGTTTTGGCAATCAACTCCACTCCGGGAAGAAAGTAAAACAGTAGTCACTAGAGTGTTTGACTTGCAGCATTGCTGATTTGGGCAGAACATTTCCAGGAAGCCTTTATTGTTAATGGGAGTTTGACCAAGAATATGCTATCCAGTTCTGCTGCAAAGAATGGGCTTGGAGAAATGTATACTGCGTCCTAAGAATAATTTAAGGGTAGACACAAAACAAACTTTTCGCAATGCTTGTGCAGGTTAAAACTGAAGATTTCCGTGCAATATTCTCCTTAGGGAGGATCTCCCATAGAATTCCATAGAAGAGGATGACAGAAAGTGCACTTACTTCTCAGAGAAAGCAGCTAGAACTGTGCTGGCATGCAATCAGCTTCACATGAGGAATGAAACACAAGAGTAGTCATTGGACTGGCTGACTCTGCACATTGCAAATTTTTGCAGGACATCTGAAGGAAGCATATTTTGTGAGTGGCACTTTGGCCTAGAAAGTGCATTGCAG
The DNA here is from genome assembly GCF_012274545.1 of Fukomys damarensis. NCBI lineage: Eukaryota > Metazoa > Chordata > Mammalia > Rodentia > Bathyergidae > Fukomys > Fukomys damarensis. Next base: position 23,109,416 of record NW_022900945.1, on the reverse strand, counting down.
TTCTTCCACAAAGAAAGGTCCTGGAGAGTTGCCAGCATTTTCTTAAGAATTGAGTTTAGAATGCAAATACACTTTCCCCAATGGTTCTGCAGTTTGAATTTCAGGTTTTTTTAAAACTGAGTTTATTGGTACATTTTAGGTATACAGTATAGTTACAATCATTTTTGGGATCTTGTACAGGTCTTGGTTCTCATTTTTCCCCCTTGTCCCTGCCCTCCCTTCACCTCCTCCTCCCCTCCCCATTTAGAAACACTTTATTTCCATCTTTTCATTTTCCCATATTTTTTTCTTTTCCCTTGTTACCTTTCCCATACCAATCCCACATTCCCTACACCTTTAGCCCTTTTCTTCCCATTTCACAATGTCAGTTATCTCACTAGGATCTTATTTACTATAACAGTTTTGAATTTCAGATTTTACAACAACATTTTCCCTGGAGTTAGCTCTCCCATAGAGGACAATGGAGGAGGATGTCATAAAGAGCAGTTATGTGTCAGGAAGAGCAGCTAAAACTGCACTCTGTGGCAATCTACACCTCTCCAGGAAGAAGTAAAACAGTGTTACCTCAAGTTTGTGCCTCTGAATTGCATATTTCTACAGAACATCTCTTTGAGACTTGTTTTGTAAATGGCAGTTTGGCCTAGAATGTACAATAGAGTTCTGCTGCTGCTGCTGCAAAAAGAGAGGGGCCTGGAGAGCTGTACACTTTGTCCTAAAAAGAACTTGATAGTAGAACTCCAAACATTTTTGAAATGGTATGGCAGTTTAATTGTAGGTTACAGGGCATCATATTTTCTGGGGCCAGCTCTCCCATAGAGGTAAATGGAAGGGTTTTGATATAAGTTGCAGTTACTTCTCAGAAAGGAGATGGAATTGCCTGTTGTAGTAGCCAATTCCCCTTCAGCAATGAAGGAAAACACAATCCCCTCTTCTTTCTAGCACTCAGCAAGGCAGAGCAATAAGCACATATCCAGGAGGCTTGTATTTTGAATGGCATTTTGGCCTGGAGAGTGTGCTGCAGTTCTACAGCCCAGAAAGGGCTTGAAGATATGTAAACTTTGTGCTAAGTAGAACTTGCGGTCAGAAGCTGAGCACAGTTTTCAGAATGGTTCTGAAATTTGAACATAAAGTTTCGAGGATAAAATTTTCCTGAGGCCTTTTCCCCATTTAAGTCAATGGAGAGGAGGAAACACAGTGCAGTTACTACTTAGAAAAAGCAGCTGGAACTGCCCTGAGTAATCCTTCATGTTTCTAGCTCTCTGCAAGACAGAGTTATACTCATATCTCCAGAAGACTAGTGTCTTCATTGGCAGTTTGGTATAGAGAATGCCATGCAGTTCTGTTACTGGAAAGGACTGGGAGATTTGTAAACTTTGTGCTAAGTGGAAAATAAGGTGAGAAACCAGACACTTCATAATGGTTCTGCAGTTCAAAAAGAAGTTTTGATGCCAAATTTTCCCTTTGGCCTTCTCCTTTTGAGGTCAGTTCAGGCAAGGACTGAACAAGCAGTCACTCGTCGAAAAAAAAAAAAAAGCTGGAACTGTTCTGGTGTGGCAGTTGACTCCACTTCAGCAATGAAGCAAAAACAGTGTTACCTCATATTTCTAGCCCAGGCCAGGACAGAGTTATAAGCACATATTCATGAGGCTATTATCTTGAATGGCAGTTTTGTGTAGAAAGTACTGGGCAGTTCTGCTGCCCAGAAAGGGCTTGAGGATCTCTAAAGATAGTGTTAAACAGAACTGGAAGTGGGAAGCCAAATACACTTTTGAGAAAGGCTTTGCAGTTTGAGAGCTGGGGATATAGCTCAGTTGTGCTGCTGTCTGCCTCATATGTGCAAGGACATGAGCTCAATTCCCAGTACCAAACACAAAACAGAACAAAAAAGGAATGGTTTTGCAGTTTGAACTGAAGTTTTGACATCAACATTTTGCCTGAGGCCTTTTCGCTATTGAAGTCAAAGGAGGGAAGGATGGAGTTCTTAGTTTCTCATCAGAGAAAAGAGCTGGGACTTCCCCAGTGTGGCAGTCAACCTCACCTCACCAATAAAGGAAAACAACATTCCCTCGTGTTTTTAGCTCTCTGCATCACAGAGTTATGAGCACATCTCCATGAGACTTATATCTTAAAATGCAGTTTGTTCTTGAGAGTGCTGTGTAGTTCTGGTGTCCAGAAAGGTATTGGACATCTGTAAACATTGTGCTTAGCACAACTTGAAGTGAGAAGCCAAAGAGACTTTTCAGAAAGGTCTGGAATTTGAAGAGAAGTATTTACCCCAATATGTTCCATGAAGCATTCTTTCAAATAAGTTAATGGGGAGTTCAGAATATGCAGTTATTCCTCAGAGAAAGAAGCTGGAACTGATCTTGTGTGTCAGTCAACCCTGCTTCTGCAGAGAAGAAAAATGGCATTCCCTCCTGTTTTGGACTCTCTGTATGACAGAGTTGTAAGCATACCTCTAAGAAGCTTGTATCTTGAATCCAGTTTGGCCTAGAGAGTGCCATGCAATTCTTCAGCCAAAAAGGAGATATGTAAAGTTTGTGCTAAGTAGAAATTGAGGTGAGATGCCAAACACACTTTTCACAGTGGTTCTGCAGTTTGAACTGAAGGTTTGATGACAATATTTCCCCTGATGCCTTTTCCCCACAGAAGTCAAAGCAAGGGAAGACAGACTGTATAGTTACTCCTCAGGGAAACCAGCTGGAACTTCCCTGGTGTGGCAGTCAACTTCACTTCAGAAATGAAGAAAACAGTATTATCTTGTTTTTCTGGTTCTATGCTTGACAGAGTTATAAGCACATATTCAGGAGGCTTGTATATTGAATAGCAGTTTTCCCTCAAGAGTGCCATGCAGTTCTGTTGCCTAGAAAGGGCTTTGACATTTGTAAACTTTGTGTTATGTAAAACTTGAATGTATAAGCTACACTGACATTTTATAAAAGTCCTGCCATTAGAACTGAAGTTTCAATGACAATGTTTTCCCTGAGGCCTTTTCTCCATTGACGTCAATGGAGGGGAGGACAGAACGTGCAGCTACTCCTCAGAGAAAGTAGGTGGAACTTTCCTATTGTGGCAGCCAACTCTACTTCAGCTATGAAGGAAAACAGTATTCCTTCATGTTTCTAGTTCTTGCATGACCGAGTTATAAGCACATGTCTAGGAGGCATGTTTCTGGAGTGGCAGTTTGGCTTGGAGAGACCAGTGTAGTTCTGCTTTTCAGAAAGGACTTGGACATCTGTAAACTTCGTGCTAAGTAGAAACTGAGGTGAGAAGCCAAACATACTATTCAGAATGGCTCTGCAGTTTGAACTGAAGTTTTTATGTCATCATCTTCCCTTAGGCCTTTTCCCATTGCAGTCAAAAGAGGGGTGGACAGAATGTGCAGTTACTCCTCAGAGAAAGAAGCTGATATTACACTGGTGTGACAGTTAACTCCACTTCAGCAATGAAGGAAAAGAGAATTCCCTTATATTTCTAGATCTATGCTTGACAGAGTTATAAGCACATATCCATTAGACTTATATCTTGAATGGTAGTTTGTTCTAGAGAATGCCATGGAGTTCTTATGCCCAAAAAAGTCCTAGAAACTGTACACTTTGTGCTAAATGGAGGTGCCATACACACTTTTCAGAATGATTCTCCAATTCTCTAGAACAAACTGCCATTCAAGATATAAGTCTAATGGATATGCCCTTATAACTCTGTCAAGCATAGATCTAGGTTTTATTACAACATTTTTGCTCAGGCATTGGCCTCATTGAAGTTAATGGACAGAGGGACAGAAAGTGCAGTTACACCACAGAGAAAGCAGCTGGAATTGCCCTGGTGTGGCAGTCAACACCATGCCAGCAATAAAGGAAAAGTGTTTTCCCTCATGTTTGTAGATCTGAATGAGAGACTTATAAGTACATATTCATTAGCCTTGTATCTTGAATGGCAATTTGCTCTAGAGATTGAAGTGGAGTTCATCTTGCCAAAAAAAAAGGCTTGGAAAATGTAAACTTTGTGATAAGTGCAACTTGAGATGAATCGCCAAACTCTGTTTCCATTATGCTTCTACATTTTGCACAGAAGTTTTGTTGCAACATTTTCCCTGAGGCATTTTCCTCACTGAAGTCAATGGAGAGAGGGACAAAATGTGCAGTTACTCCTCAGAGCAAAGAACTGGAACATCCCTGGTGAGGCAGTCAGCTCCACATCCAGTTATGAAGGAAAAGAGTATGCCTTCATATTTCTAGCTCTCTGCCTGACAGATTTATAAGCGTATTTCCATGAGTCTTGCTCCTACAATGGCAGTTTGCCCTAGAGTTTGCCATGCAGTTATGCTGGCCAGCAAGGGCTTGGAGATCTGTAAACATTGTGTTAAGTAGAACTTGAGAAATCAAATACACTTTTCAGAATAGTGCTGCATTTGGACTGAAATTTTGTGAACAACAAACATATTTCCTGAGGCCTTTGAAGTCAAAGAGGTGAGGAGTAAAGAAGCAGTTACACCTAATAGAAAGCAATATGAACTTTGCCAATGTGTCAGTAAACTCCACTTCATAGATGAAGTAAAACAGCATTACTGTTTCTAGGTCCCTGCACAACAGAATAACAAAGGCATATCTATGAGGCTTCTTTCAGGAATGGCAGTTTTGCCTAGATTGCCATGCAGTTCTGATGTCTAAAAAGGGACTGTAGATTGGTAAAATTTGTGCTAAGTTCAACTTGAGGCAAGAACCTGAAAACACTTTTCAGAAAGGGTCTGCAGTTTGAACTGAAGTTTTGATGGTAATTTTTTTCCTGAGGCATTTTCCTCATTGAAGTCAAAAAAGGGAAGGAATGAAAGTATAGTTACTCCTCAGATAAAGCAGCTGGAAAATTGCCAGTGTGCCATTCACATCTGCTTCAGAAGGGAAGTGAAAGTGTATTTCTTGGCATTTCTAGCTGTCTGCATAGCAAAGTTAGAAGCACATATCTATGAAGCTTGTATTATGAATCGCAGTGAGGCCTGGAGAGTGCCATGCAGTTCTGCTGCAGAAAGAGTGCTTGAAAATCTGTACACTTTGTGCTAAGTACAACTTGAGGCATGAAGCAAAACACAATTATCAGAAAGGCTCTGCAGTTTGAAAAGAAGTTTGAACAGCAACTTTTTTCCTGAGGCCTTTACCCCACTGAAGTCAATGGAGGGCAGGAAAGAAAGCACAGTTAGTCTTCAGAGAATGCAGCTGGAACATTGCTGGTGTACCATTCATACCTACTTCAGAAGTGAAGTAAAACTGTATTCTCTCTTTTTGAAATCTCTGTATGTTAGAGTTATAAGCACATATCAATGTGGCTTTTATCAGAAAAGGCAGTTTGTTCTAGAGAGTGCCATGCAGGTCAGGTGTACCAAGAGTTCTTGGAGATCTGTAAACTTTGAACTAAGTAGAACTTGAGGTGCAAAGCCAAACACACTTTTCAGGAAGTTTCTGCAGTTTGAACAGAAGTTTGGACAGTAACCTATTTCTTGAGGCCTATTATACTTTTAAGTCAATTTAGGAAAGGAAAGTAAGTACAGTTACTCCTAAGAGAAAACAGATGGAAAAATCCCAGTGTGTGATTAACATTCAATTAAGAAGTGAAGCAAAACTGTATTGCCTGACATTTGTAGCTCTCTACATGTCAAAGTTATAATCATATGTGTATGAGTCTTGTGTCAGGAATGTCAGTTTGGCAGCTTGAACTGAAGTTTTGATAGCAACTTTTTTCCTGAGGCTTTTTCCCATTTGAAGTTAATAGAGGGAAGGAAAAAAGTGCAGTACGCCTCAGTGAAAGGAGCTGTAATACTGCCAATGTGCCATTCACATCCATTTCAGAAGTGAAGCAAAACTGTACTCCCTAGCATTTCTAGCTGTCTGCATGGCAGAGTTACAAGCACAGATCTATGAGGCCTGTATCAGGAAGGGAAATTTAGCCTAGAGTACCATGCAGTTCTGCTTCCCAAAGTGTGCATGGAGATCTTTAACCTCTGTGCCTGATACAACTAGAGGTGAGAAGCCAAACACTTTTCAGAAAGGTTCTGCACTTTGAGCTGAAGTTTTGTCAGCAACTTTTTTCTGAGGTCTTTTCCCCCATGAAGTCAACAAAGGGCAGAAAAGAAAGTGAAGTTACTCCTGAGAGAAAGCAGCTGGATCATTACTGGTGTGCCTTTCACATCCACTTCAGAAGGGAAGCAAAATTTTATTCTCTGGCATTTCCAGCTCTGTGCATGGCAGAATTATAAGCACATATCTATGAGGATTGTGTCAGGAATGAGAGTTTGGCCCAGAGAGTGCCATGATATTCTGTTGCCCAGAGTGCTTGGAGATCTGTAAACATTGTGCTATGTAGAACTTGAGGTGAGGTGCCAAATACACTTTTCAGAATGGTTCTACAGTTCCAACTGAAATTTTGATAGCAACTTTTTTCCTAATTCCTTTTTCCCAATGGTGTCAATGGAGGGAAGGGAAGAAATTGCAGTTACTCCTCAGGCAAAGCAGCAGGAACATTCTAGGTGCATGATTAACATCCACTTCAGAAGTAAAGAAAAATTCATTCCATGGTGTTTGTAGCTCTCTGTATAGAAGAGTTATAAGCACATATCTAAGAGTCTTGTATCAGAAACTGCAGTTTGGCCAGTAGAGTGCCATGCAGTTGTGTTGCCCAAAGAGTGCTTTGTGGCTGTCAACTATGTGCTATGTACAACATGAGATGAGAAGCCAAACACAATTTTCAGTAAGGTTGTGCATTTGGAACTGAAGATTTGACAGCAAATTTTTACCCGAGGCCTTTTTACCAGTGAAGTCAAATGAGGGACAGAAAGAAAGTGCAGTTAGTCCTTAGAGAAATCCGCAGGAATATTGCTGGCATGCCATTTACATCCACTTCAGAGGTGAAGCAAAACTTTATTCCCTGGCATTTCTAGCTCCCTGCATGACAGTGGGTAGAGGAGTTTACATTGGGACATGGATTGGAAGAACTGTAGTTGTGGTTCCACACAGAGCCACAACACAGAAGTTCAAGGCTGCAAAAATTCTTGAAAACAATCCAATAACATTTTGGGAAAAGTCTGTTTTGAGAAAGTATATGAATAACTAGAACCAGGTGTTCACACAAACATTTTCTAATGCTTTGCTAGAGAAAATCTCTAAGGAACTACCTGTTAATTCACATGGAAGTATTATGCATGTACCTAATAAAAACTGAGGTTAGTGAGAGTTGGCTGCTATTTGCTTGTGAGAAATTCAGCCCTCTACTCCTCAGCAAAACTATATCCCTGCTGTCTGGCTATCTTTCACAACCCCAATGACAACAGCAGTACTATAAGCACATATCGATGAAGCCTGTATCAGGTACTACAGAAAGTGTCATGCAGTTCTGCTGACCAAAGAGTTCATGGTGACTGTCAGCTTTGTGCTAAGTACAACTTGAGATGAGAAGCCAAACACACTTTTCAGTAAGGCTGTGCAGTTGGAACTGAAGATTTGACAGCAAATTTTTATCTGAGGCCTTTTAACAATTGCGGTCAGTGGAGGGAAGGAGAGAAAGTGCAGTTACTCCTCAGAGAAAGCATCTGGAATGTTGCCTGTGTGCCATTCAAATCAATTTCAGAAGTGAAGCAAAACTATATTTGCTTGTGTTTCTAGCTCTCTGCATGGCAGAGTTATAAGCACACACACACATACACACACACACACACACACACACACATATATGAAGCTTATATCAGGAACGTCAGTTTGGCCTAGAGAGTCCAGTGAATTTCTGCTCTCCAAAGTTTGTTTGGAGATCTGTAAACTTTGTGCTAAGTATAACTGGAGGTGCGAAGCCAAACACATTCTCCAGAAAGGTTCTTCAGTTTGAACTGAAGTTTTGAGGGCAACTTTTTCCTGAGGCCTTTTCTCCTTTGAATTTAATAGAGGGAAGGAAAGAAAGTGCAGGTGTTCCTCAGAAAAAGCAGCTGGAATATTTATGGTGTTCCAGTCACATCCACTTAGGAAATGAAGCAAATTTGAACTCCCTGGCATATCTAGCTCTCTGCATTGCAGGGTTATAAGCACCCATCTGTGAGACTTGTATCAGAAATGGCAGTTTGACCTAGAAAGTGCCATGAAGTTCTGCTGCCCAAAGAGTGCTTGGATATCTGTAAACTTTTGTTATGCACCACTTTAGTTGAGAAGCCAAACACGCTTTTCAGAAAGGTTGTGAACTTTGAATGAAATTCATGAAAGCAATTTATTTCCTGATTCATTTTCCCCATTGATGTCAATGGAGGGAAGGAAAGAAAGTGCAGTTACTCCTCAGGAAAAGCAGCAGGAACATTGCTGGTGTGCCATTCACATCCACTTCATAAGTGAGGCAACAATGGTTTCCCTGGATTTTCTTGCTCTCTGCATGGCAGAGTTATAAGCACATATCTATGAGGCTTGTATCAGAAGCTGCAGTTTGGACTCTAGAGGGTCATGCAGTTCTGTTACCCAAAGAGTGCTTGGCAATCTGTCAACTTTGTGCTAAGTACAACTTGAGGTGAGAAGTCAAACACACTTTTTGGAAAGGTTCTGCAGTTTGAACTGAAGTTTTGACAGTAAGTTTTTACCTGAGGCCTTTTACATAATGAAGTAATTGGAAGAAATGAAAGAAAGTGCAGTTACTCCTCAGAGAAATCAGCAGGAATGTTGCTGGTGTGCCATTCATGTCCACTTCAGAAGTGAAGCAAAACTGTATTCCCTGGCATTTCTAGATCCCTACACAGTAGAGTAATAAGCACATATCTATGAGACCTTTGTCTGGAGTGACAGTTTGGCCTAGGGATTGCCATGCAGTTCTGCTGTCCAAACAGTCCTTGGAGATCTGAAAACTGTGTGCTAAGTAAAACTTGAAATAGGAAGCCAAACACTGTTTTGCAAAAGGTTCTGCAGCTTGAACTGAAATATTGACAGCAACTTTTTTCCTCAGGCCTTTTTGTCTTTGAAGTTAAAGGAGGGAAGAAAAGAAAATGCAGGTGCTGCTCAGAGAAAACAGCTAGAATAATGCTGGTGTGCCATTCACATCCACTTCAGAAGTGAAACAAAATTTGAATTCCCTGGTATAACTAGCTCTCCGCATTCCAGAGTTATAAGAACCTATCTATGAGACTCGTATCAGGAAGGGCAGTGTGACCTAGAGAGAGTGCCATGCAATTTTGTAGCCCAAAGATTGCTTGGAGATAGGCAAATTTTATGCTACATACAACTTGAGATGAGAAGCCATATACAATTTTCAGCAAGTTTCTGGAGTTTGAACTGAAGTTTTGATAGCAAGTTTTTTCCTGAGCCTTTTTGCCATTTAAATCAATATAGATAAGGAAAGAAAGTGCAGTTACTCCTCAGTGAAAACAGTAGGAACATTGCCAGTGTGCCTGTCACATGCTTTACAGAAGTAAAGAAAATTACTCCCTGGTGCTTCCAGCTCTTTGTATGGCAGAGTTCTAAGCACATATCAGTGAGGCTTGTATCAGGAATGACAGTTTGGCTTAGAAATTGCCATGTAGATTTGCTGCCCAAAGAGTGCTTGGAGATCTGAAATCTCAATGTTAAGTGCAACTTGAGGTAGGAGGCCAAACACTATTTTCAGAAATGTTCTCCAGTTTGAATTTTTTTACAGCATTTTTTTTTTCATGAGGACTTTTCCACAATTGAAGTCCAAGGTGGGAAGAAAAGCAAGTGCGGTTACTCCTGAGAGAAAGCAGCTCAAAAATTGCCAGTTTGCCATTCACATCCAGTTAAGAAGGGAAGCCATATTGTATTACATGGCATTTCTATCTCTCTGCATGGTAGAGTTACAAGCACATATCTATGAGTCTTATATCAGGAAGTACAGTTCGGCTCAGGGAATGCAATGTAGTTCTGCTGCCCAAAGAGTGCTTGGAGATCTGTAAACTTTTTGCTAAGTACAACTTGAGGTGAGAAACCCAAACCCTATTTTCAGAAAGGTTCTGCAGTTTAACCTGAAATTTTGACAGCAACTTTATTATTGAGACCTTTACCCTTTAGAAGTTAAAGGAGGGAAGGAAAGAAAGTGCAGGTGTTCCTCATAGAAAGCATCCAGAATATTGCTGGTGTTCCATTCACATCCACTTCAGGAGTGAAGCAAATCTGAATTCTCTGGCATATCTAGTTTTCTGCATTCCAGAGTGATAATTACCTATATATGAGGCTTGTATCAGAAGTGACAGTTTGGCCTAGAAAGTGCCATGGAGTTCTGTAGCCTAAAGAGTGGTTGGAGATCAGGAAAGTTTGTGCTACATAAAAATTGAAGTGAGAAGCCAAACATACTTTTCAGAAATGTTCTGCAGTTTGAACTGAAGTTTTGATAGCAACTTTTTTCCTGTTGCCTTTTCCCCATTAAAGTCAATGGAGAGAAGTAAAAGAAGTATAGTTACTCCCCACAAAAAGCTCCTGGAATATTGCTGGTGTGTCTTTCACATCCACTTCATAAGTGAAGCAAATGTGTATTCCCTGGCTTGTCCAGCTGTCTGCATGGCAGATTTATAAGCATGTATCCATGAGGTTTATATCAGGAGTGACAGTTTGGTCTAGAGAGTGCCATGCAGTTCTGCATAATGAGCGATTGGAGATCTGTAAACTTTGCACTATGTACCACTTTAGGTGAGAAGCCAAACACACTTTTGAGAAATGTTATGAATTTTTGAACTGAAGATTTGAGAGCAAGTTTTTTCCTGATTCTTTCTTCCCATTGATGTCAGTGGAGGGAAGGAAAGAAAGTGCAGTTACTCCTCAGGGAATGCAGTAGGAACTTCCCCAGCATGTCACTCACATCCACTTTAGAAGTGAAGCAAAATTTCATTCCCTGGTGTTTGTAGCTCTCTGCAATGCAGAGGCCTACAAACAATAAGGAATACATTTTGGATCAGTTGCAGAAGTGGAGTTTACTGGCCAATGGGCACAATTGCAGCTGACTTCTCTGGGGAGTAATGGCACCTTTTGTATACCCCTCCTTTGACTTCAATGGGGAAAAGCTCTCAGGATAAATCTTGCCAGCTACATGGCAGTTCAAACCACAGAAATATTCTTCTAAGTGTGTTTGCTTTCTAACATCAACTTCCACATCTCACAAAGTTTACTGATCTCCAAGCCCTTTTTAGGAGTAAGGGCTACTGAACACTCAAAGCCCTAACTGGCTTTACTGTTACAAGCCTCTGAGATATGTGCTTGTCAAAACTGTATTCTCTGGAGTTTCTAGCTCTTTGTATGTAGAGTTATAACCACATTTCTATGAGGATTTTATCAGGAACAGATGTACGGCACTTAGAGTGCCATGCAGTTCCACTGAACAAACAGTGCTTGGAGAGCTGTAAAATTTGTGCCATGTGCAACCTCAGGCAAGAAGTCAAACATACTTTTCAGAATAGTTTTGAAGTTTGAGCTGCAGTTTTGAGGGGAGCATTTGTCCTGAGGTCTTTTTGCCATTGCAGTCAAAGGAAGGGAGGAGAAAATGTGAAGAGTCTCCTCAGAGAAAGCAGATGCAAATCGGCCAGTTTACCAGTAAACTACACTTCAGAAATGGAGCATAGCTGCATTCCTTCTTTTTTTTTAGATCTCTGCATTTCAGAGTTATAGGCACATATCTAAGAGCTTTGAGTAAGGAAAAGTAGTTTGGTTTAGAATGTGCCAAGCACTTCTGATGCCCAAAAAGGGCTTAGAGATATTTAAATTTTGAGAAAAGTAAAACTTGAGATTAGAAACCAAGCACACTTTTCAGAACAGATTTGCAGTTTAACTGCTCTTTTGATGGCAACATTTCAGGTGAGGGCTTTTCCTCATTGAAGTCAATGGAAGGGAGGACAAAACCTGCAGTTGCTCCTCAGATAAAGTAGTTGCAAATCTACCAGTTTACTAGTAAACTCCTTTTCAGAAATGGAGCACAAGTGTATTTGTTCTTGTTTATAGGTCTCTGAACTTTGGACTTATGAGCACATGTCTGAAAAGCTTGTTTCAGTAAAGGCAGTTTTGCCTAGAAAGTGCACTGCTACTCAAAAAGGGCTTGGAGATATTGAACCTTTGATATAAGTGGAACTTGTGCTAGAAAACAAAAATACTTTTCATAATACATCTGCATTTTTAACTGCAGTTTTGACAGCACCATTTCTCCTGACAACACCATTTCCCATTGAAGTCAATGGAGGGGAAGACAAAAGGTTCAGTTAATCGTCAGAGAAAGCAGATGCACCCCTGCCACTTTAACAGAAAGCTCCATATAATAAAGGAAGCACAAATGTATTCATTCTTGTTTCTACATCTCCAGGTTTTGAGTTATAAGCCCATATCTAAGATGATTTTACCAGGAAAGGCAGTCTTCCTTGGAGAGTGCCCTGATGTCCTGATGACTCAAAAGGGCTTAGAGATCTTTAAATTATGTAATAAGTAGAACTTGAGGTTAGAAACCACATGCACTTTTCAGAATGGCTGTGGAATTTAAAGGGCAGTTTAATGGCAAATTTTTTCCTGAGGGAATTTACCCTATGAAGTCAAAGGAAGGGAGGAAAAATGTGCAGCTACTGCTCACAGACAGCACTGGCAATTCTGCTAGTTTACCAATAGACTGAATTTAAGAAATGGAGCACAACATATTCCACCTTCTTTGAAGATCTGCATGGCAGAGGGAGAAGCACATATCTCAGAGGCTTCTGGGAGGAAAAGAAATTAGGCTGAGAGAGTGCTCAGTAGTTCAGACTCCCAAAATGGCCTGTAGATCTGTAAACATTGTGATAAGTAGATTTTGATGTTAGAATGCAAATGCACTTTGCAGAATCCTTTTGTGGTTAGAACTGCAGTTTTGCCAGCAACATTTATCCTGAGTGCTTTTCCCCAATGAAGTCAATGGAGGGGAGTACAAAACATGAAGTTACTCCCCAGAGAAAGAAGCAGCAACTCTGCAAGGTTGCCAGTATGCCCCAGTTCTGAAAAGGAGCCAAAGTGTATTATTCATTGTTTGTAGCTCTCTGTATAGCAGAGTGAGAAGCACTTATCTCAGATGTTTTTCTCAGGAAATGCAGTTGGGCCATTGATAATATCAGGAGTCTGGAATCCCAGAAAGGGGTTGGAGACCTCTATCTCTGTGATAAGTAGAAGTTGATGTTAGAAAGCAAATGCACTTTTCAGAATCCTTCAGTGGTTTAAAATGCAATTTTGCTGGCAATGCTTATCCTGAGTGTTTTCACCATTGAAGTCAATCAAGGGGAATACAAAATGTGCAGTTATTCCTCAGAGTCCTTCTATGGTTTGAGCTGCAGTTTTGCCAGCAACATTTATCTGGTGCATTTTTCCACACGGAAGTCAATGGAGGTGAGTACAAACTGTGCAGTTACTCCTCAGAAAAGGCAGCTTCAACTCTGCCCATTTACCTGTAAACTCCACTTCTGAAAGGGAGCCAAAGTGTATTCCTTCTTGTTTGTATCTCTCTGCATTGCAGAGTGAGAAGCACATATCTCAGAGCCTTGTACCAGGAAAGCCAGTTAGGCCATAGAGAGTAATCAGTAGCCCTTATTCCCAAAAAGGACTTGGTGATCTGTAAAATTTTGAACAAGTAGAATGTGATGTTGGAAAGCAAACACACTTTGGAGAATTCTTCTGTGGTTTGAACTGCAGGTGTCATTAATCCTAAGTTCCTTTCCCCATTGAAGTCAAAGGAGGGGAGTACAAAATGTGCAGTTACTCCTCAGAGCAAGCAGCTGCAACTCTGCCAGTTTAACAGTAAATTCCATTTCTGAAAGGGAGCTCAAGTGTATTACTTCTTTGTTCCTCTCTTCAAGGCAGAGTGAGAAGCACATTACTTGGAGGCTTCTGGCCAAGAAGAAGGCCATAGAGAGTGCTCAGCAGTTCCTACACCCAAAAAGGGCCTAAAGATCTGTAAACTTTGTCATAAATAGAAGTTGGTGTTAGAAAGCAAACACCCTTGGCAGATTCCTTATGCAGTTTGAACTGCAGTTTTGCCAGCAACGTTTATCCTGAGTGCTTTTCCCCATTGAACTCAATGGAGTGAAGTACAAAACATGAAGTTACTCCTCAGAGCAAGAAGCTTCAACTCTGCCATTTTACCACTAAACTCCACTTCTGAAAGTGATCCAAAGTGTATTCCTTCTTGCTTGTAGCTTTCTGCAAGGCAGAATGAGAAGCACATTTCTCAGATTCTTGTACGAAGAAAGGCAGTTAGACTGAAGAGAGTGCTCACCAGCTTGACTCCCAAAAAGGCCCTGGAGATCTGTAAACCTTGGGAGGAGTAAAATTTGAACTACATATAGCAGAGGCTTGTTTCAGGACAGCATGTTAGACAATAGAGAGTTCTCTGTAGCCCTTACTCCCAAAAAGTCCTTAGGGATCTGTAAACTTTTTGAGATGTAGTTTAGGTTAAAAAGAAATACACTTTGCAGTATCCCTCTGTGGTTTGAACTGCAGTTTTGCAGGTATCATTTATCCGAAGAATTTTTCCTCATTGAATTCAATGGAGGGGAGTACAAAATATGCAGTTACTCCTCAGAGAAGGCCTCTACAACTCTTCCAGTTTTTTGGTAAAGTCCAATTACCAAAGGGAGCCAAAGTGTATTCCTTCTTGTTTGTAGCTTTCTGCATGGCAGAGTGAGAAACACACATCTCGGTGGCTTGTACCAGGAAAGTCAGGTAGGCCATAGTGAGTTCTCAGTAGTCCTTACTCCAAAACTGGACTTGGAGATCTGTAAACAATTTGAGAAGTAGAAGTTGATGTTAAAAAGCAAACACATGTTGGAGAATCCTTCTGTTGTTTGAACCGCACTTTTGCCACCAGCATTCATCCTGAACACTTTTCTCCATAGAAATCGATATACATACTAAATGTGCAGTTATTCCTCAGATAAGGCAGCTGCAAATCTTCCAGTTTACCAGTAAACTCCACTTCCTAAAGGGAGAAAAAGTGTATTCCTTCTTGTTTGTAGCTCTCTGCATGCCAGAGGGAGAAGAACATATCTCAGAGACTTGTACCAGGAAAGCCAGTTAAGCCATACAGAATGCCCAGTAGATCTACTCCTAAAAGGGTTTGGAGATCTGTGAACTTTGTGATAAGTAGCAGTTCATGTTAGAAAGTAGACACAATTTGCAGAATTCTTTTGGGGTTGAACTGCAGTTTTTCAGGCAATATTTATCCTAAGGGCTTTTCCTCACTGTAAACATTTGAAGGGAGTGCAAAACATGCAGTTATTCCTCAGAGAGAGGAGTTGCAGCACTGCCAGTTTCTCAGTAAACTCCACTTCTGAAAGGGAGCCAAAGTGTATTCCTTCTTGTTAGTCACTCTCTGCATGGCAGAGGAAAAGCACATATTTCAGAGGCTTGTACCAAGAAATCAATTTAGGCCATACAGATTGTTCAGTAACCCTTAGTCACAAGAAGATCTTGCAGACCTGTAAGTTTTGTGAGAATTAGAAGTTGCGGTTAGAAAGGAAGTGCACTTTTCAGAATACTTCTGCAGTTTGAACTGCAGTTTTGCTGGCAACATTTATCCTTGGTGCTTTTCCCTTTGAAAACAATATAGGGGTGTACAAAATGTGTAGTTACTCCTCAGAGGAGGCAGCTGCCATTCTGACAGTTTGCCAGTAAACTGCTTTCTGAATGGGAGCCAAAGTGTATTCCTTCTGGTGTGTAGCTCTCTGCTTTGCAGAGTGAGAAGCACATATCTCAGAGGCTTGTACCGTGAATGCCAGATAGGCCCAAGGGAGTGCTTAGTATCCCCTACTCACCAAAAGAGCTTGGAGATCTGTAAACTATGTGAGATGTAGAAGTGGATGTTAGAGAGCAAAAACACTTTACAGAATCCTTCTGCAGTTTGAACTGCAGTGTTCCCAGCAACATTCATCCTGAGTACTTTTCCCCATTGAACTCAATAGAAGGTAGTACCAAATGTGCACTTAATCCTCAGAGAAGGCAGCCGAAACTCTGCCAGTTTCCCAGTAAACTCCACTTAGGAAAGTAAGCCAAAGTGTATTACTTCTTGTTTGTAGCTCTCTGCATGCCAGAGTGAGAAGGGCATATCTGAGGCTTGTAACAGAAATCCAGTTAGACCTTAGAGAGTGCTCAGTAGCCCCTACTCCCCAAAAGAGCTTGGTGATCTGTCAACTTTGTGAGAAGTAGAAGTTGATATTAGAAAGCAAATATGCTTTACAGAATCCTTCCATGGTTTGAACTAGAGTTTTGCCTGCAAAATTTATACTTACCATTTTTCTCCTTTAAGTCAGTGGAGGGGAATACAATATGTGCAGGTACTCCTCAGAAAAGGCAGCTGCAACTCTGCCAATTTACTAGTAAACTCAACTTCTGAAAGAGAGCCAAAGTGTATTCTGTTTTGTTCATAGCTCTCTGCATGGCAGAGTAAGAAGCACATATCTCAGAGGCTTGTACCAGGAGAGTTAATAAGGCCCTAGAGAGTGCTTTGTAGCCCTTTCCCTCAAAAATGACTTGGAGATCTTTAAACAATGTGAGAAGTAGAAGTTAATGTTAGAAAGCAAACACCAGTTGCAGAATCATTCAGTGTTTTGAACTGCAATTTTCACAGCAATAATCATTCCGAGCACTTTTCCCCATGGAAGTCAATGAAGGTGAGGACAAAACATACAGTTACTCCTCAGAGAAGTCAGCAGTAACTCTGCCAGTTTCCAGTGAACTCCACTTCTGAAAGGGAGCCAAAGTGCATTCCTTCTTGTTTGTAGCTCTCTGCATTGCAGAGTAAGAAGCACTTATCTCAGAGGCTTGTACCAGGGAAGCCAGTCAGGCCATAGAGAGTGCTCAGTAGTCCTGACTCCCAAAAAAGGGCTTGGAGATCTGTAAACTATTTGATAAGTAGAAGTGGATTTTAGAGAACAAACAGACTTTGCAGAATCCTTCTGCAGTTTGAACTTCAGTGTTTCCTGCAATATTCATCCTGAGTGCTTTTCCCCTTTGAACTCAATGGAAGGGAGTACCAAATGTGCAGTTAATCCTCAGAGAAGGCAGTTGAAACTCTGCCAGTTTCCCAGTAAACTCCACTTAGGAAACAAAGCCAAAGTGTATTCCTTCTCATTTGTAGCTCTCTGCATGGCCAAGTCAGAAGCACATATCTCAACCATTTTACCAGGAAAGATACTTAGGTTGTAGATAGTGTTCAGTAGCTCTTAGTCCAAGAAAGTGCTTGGAGCTAAGTAAACCATGTGAGAAGTAGAAGTTAATGTCAGAAATCAAACCCACTTTGCATAATCCTGCTGTGGTTTTAACAAGTTTTGCCACTATATTTTATCCTGAATGCTTTTACTTATAAAAGTTAATGGAGGAGAGTATAAAATGTGCAGTTTCTCTTCAGAAAAGGCAGGAGCAAATCTGGTCATTTACCAGTAAATTGGACTACTGAAAGTGATGCAAAGTGTGTTCCTTCTTCTTTGTAGCTCTCTGCATGCAGAGTTAGAAGCACACATATCAGAGGCCAGCAAACCCAGTTAGGACAGAGAGAGTGCTCAGCAGCTCTGACTTCAAAAAGGGCTTGAAGATCTGTAAACTTTGTTATAAGTAGAAGTTGATGTCAGAAAGCAAACTCAATTTGCAGAATCCTTCTGTGGTTTGAACTGCAGTTTTGCCAGCAACATTTATCCTGAGGGCTTTTTGACATTTAAGTCAATGGAGGAATTACCAAATGTGCAGTTACTCCTCAGAGAAGTCAGCTTCAATCTACCAGGTTCCAGTAATCTCCAATTCAGAAAGAGATCCAAAGTGTATTTTTTCTTGTTTGTGGCTTTCTCCATGGCAGTGTGAGAAGCACATAACTCAGAGACTTGTACCAGGAACAACAGACCATAGAGAATGTTCAGTAGCCCTTACTCCCAAAAAGATTTTGGAAATCTGTGAACTTTGTGAGAAGTAGAAGTTTTTTTTAAGAAAGGAAATGCACTTTGCAGAAACCTTTTGTGGTTCAAACCTCCCTTTGGGGGGCAACATTTACATTGAAGTCAATGGAGGGGAGTACAAAATGTGCAGTTACTACTCGGAGAAGGCTGCTTTAACTCTGCCAGTTTGCTGGTAAACTCCACTTCTGAAGAGGAGCCAAAGTGTATTCCAAATTATTTGTTGCTCATTGTAGAATGAGAAGTATATATCTGAGAGGATTGTACCAGGAAATCCAGATAGGCCAGAGAGGGTGCCCAGTAGCCCTTATTCCAAAAAAGGGCTTGGAGATCTGTTAACTATGTGAGAAGTAGAAGTTGATGTTAGAAAGGAAACACACTTTGCAGAATCCTTCTATGGTTTGAACTGTACTTTTGCCACCAGCATTCATCCTGAATGCTTTTCCCCATTGAAATTGATAGAGCTGAGTACTAAATGTGCAGTTATTCCTCAGATAAGGCAGCTGCAAATCTTCCAGTTTACCAGTAAAATCCACTTCTGAAAGGGAGACAAAGTGTATTCCTTCTTGTTTGTACCTCTCTGTATGGAAGAGTGAGAAGCATATATCTCATAGGCTTGTACCAGGATAACCAGTTAGGCCATAGAGAGTGCTCAGTATCCCTTACTCCCAAAAAGGGCTTGGAGATCTATAAACAATGTGAGAAGTAGAAGTTGATGCTAGAAAGCAAAGACACTTTGAAGAATATTTCTGAGCTTTCAACTCCATTTTTGCCAGCAACATTTAAGCTGTGCACTTTTCCCAATTAAAGTTAATGGAGTAGAGTACAAAATATGCAGTTCTTACTCAGAAAAATCAGCTGCAACTCTGCCAGTTTTCTGGTTAACACCACTTCTGAAAGGGGGCCAAAGTGTATTCCTTCTTGTTTGTAGCTCATTACCTTGTAGAGTGTTAAGCACACATCTCAGAGTCTTGTACCAGAAGAGCCACTTAGGCCATAGAGAATGCTCAGTACCCTCTTTTCCCAAAAAGGGCTTGGAGAACTTTAAACTATGTGAGAATTAGAAGTTGATATTAGAAAGGAAACACCCTTTGCAGAATCTTTCTGTGGTTTGAACTCCAGCTTTGCCAGCAACATTCATCTTGAATGCTTTTCCATATTGAATCCAAAGAGGGTAGTACCAAAAGTGCTGTTACTCCTCAGAAAAGGCAGCTGCAAAACTGTCAGTTTCCCAGTAAACTCCACTTCTTTTTTTTTCTTTTATTGAGTTTATTGGTACATTTTAGGTACACAGTACAGTTACACTCATTATTGGGATCTTGTACATTTACATGACAGGTGGACTTAGTTCTCATTTTTTCCCCTTGTCCCAGCCTTCCCTTCACCCCCTCCTCCCCTCTGCATTTACAAACACTATTTCCATTTTTTTCATTATCTCATACTTCTTTCAATTATTACATTTCTCTACCCTTCCTACTTTCCCTACACCTTTAGCCTTTTTCTTCCCATCTCACAATGTCAGTTATCTCATTAGGATCTTATGTACTATTACAGTTTATTCACACCAGAGAAACTATTTGGTATTTAAATATGTGTGGCTTATTTATTTAACTTAAGACTGTATCCTCAATATGTATCCATTTTCCTATTAATGAGTCTAATTTCTCATTCTTTATGGCTGAGGAGTATTCTGTTTTATAGAAAAATCACATCTTCTTTATCCAATCTCCAACTGATGGGCAAATGGGCTGTTTCCAAGTTTTACCTATTACAAACTGTGCTGCTATAAACATGGTGTGCATATATCACTCTGGTATGATTCTTTTAATTCTTTTGGAAAGATACCCAGAAGAGGTATGGCTGGGTCAAATGGAACCTCTAGTCCCAGCTCTTTGAGGTATCTCCATATTGATTTCCACAGTGGTTGCACCAGTCTGCGCTCCCACCAGCAATGGAGAAGGGTACCTTTCTCCCCACAACATCACCAACATTTGTTTTTGGTTTATTTCTTGATAGCAGCCATTATTTGTGGGGAGAGGTGGAATCCTAGTGTTGTTTTCATCTGCATCTCTCAAATGACCAGTGATGTGGAACATTTTTTCATGTATTTACTTGCTGCTTTTACTACTTTGTCTGAAAAATGTCCGTTCATTTCAGATGCCCATTTTTGAATTAGTCTTTGTATTTGGAGAGGCTGATTGTTTTGTGTTCTTCATATATTCTAGATAATAGTCCTTTGTCTGAGGAGCAGCTGGTAAAATTTTTTTCCCACATTGTAGGTTGTCTCTTAGTTCTGTTGATGGTTTCTTTTGCAGTGCAGAAGCTTTTTAATAAGATGAGATCCCAGTTGTTGATTCTTTCCACTAGTTCCTGTGCTACTGAGGATTTGCCATAAAGCCTTTTCCTATGCCAATGTCTTCAAGAGTTCTGCCTAACTTATCTTCCAGCAAGTTTAGTGTTTCTTTTTTTAATATTCAGTTCTTTAATCCACTTGGATTTTAATTTAGTGCATGGTAAAAGATAAGGGTCCAGTTTTAATCTTTGGCAGGTTGAGATCCAGTTATTTCAACACTATTTATTAAAGAGGCCATCCTTCCTCCAGTGGGGAAGATCAGCTCATTTGTCAAAGATGAGGTAGCTGAGTACATCTGGAGTTGTTTTTATCTTCCAATCTATTCCACTGATCCTCAGGTCTGTTCCTTTGCCAGTACCATGCTGTTTTTATCACAGTGGCTTTATAGTATAGTCTCAAATTGGGAATTGTTATACCCACTGCCATGTGTCTGTTGCCTAGGATGGCTTTTGCTATTCTAGGTCTCTTATGGATCAAAATGAATTTTTGGATTCTTTTTTCTAGTTCTTTGAAATATAGTGCTAGAATTTCAATTGGCTTTGCATTGAATGTGTATAGCAGTTTTGGTAGTATGGCCATTTTCACTATGTTGATTCTTCCAACCCAGGAGTAGGGGATATCTTTCCATTTTCTTATATCCTCCTCAATCTCTTCTTTTCCAGAATGCTGTAGTTTTCAGTGTAGAGGTCTTTTGCTTCTTTTGTTAGATTGATTCATAGATACTTCATTTTTTTGGATGCTATTGTGAAAGGGATTGTTTTCCCAATATCTCTTTCATTGAGTCTGTTATTTGTGTACGAGAAGGCTATTGATTTTGGGTGTTTACCTTGTATCCTCCTACTCTGCTGAAAGTGTCAATTAAGTCGAGAAGTCTTTTGGTGGAATTTTTTGGGTCTTCAATATAGAGTATCATCTCATCAACAAATAATGACAGTTTAACTTCTTCCTTTCCTATCTTTATTGATTTAATTTCTTTCTCTTGTCTAATTGCTCTGGCTAATATTTCCAAAAGTATATTGAAGAGGTGTGGTGATAGTGGGCGTCCTTGTCTTGTTCCTGATTTTGATGTGAAATTTTCTGGTTTTTGGCCATTTAATATGATGTTGGCTGTTGGTTTTTTTAGATAGCTTTTATTAGATTGAGATATATACTATCTATTCCAATTTTTTGAGGGTGGTTTTATCATGAATGGGTGTTGAATTTTGCCAAATGCTTTTTCTGCATCTATCGAGAGGATCATGTGATTTTTGTCCTTCACCCTTTTAATATAGTGTATCACATTATATTGACTTATGTATGTTGAACCATACTTGCATCTCTGGAATAAATCTGACTTGGTCAGGATGTATGATCATGTTGATGATCCTCTGTATTCTGTTTGCTAGTATCTTATTAAAGAGTTTTGCACCTATATTCATAAAGGAGATTGGCCTGTAGTTCTCTTTTTTAATTGTATCTTCCCCTGGTTTGGGAATCAAAGTGATACTTGCCTCCAGGAATGAATTTGGAAGTATTGCTTTCTTTTCAATTTCATTGAAAAGTTTGAAGAGTAATGACAGTAGTTCTTCTCTAAATGTCTTGTAAAATTCAGCAGTGATGCCATCAGGATCTGGGCTTTCTTTTTTGGTAAATTTTTAATTATATTTTAAATTTCACTGACTGTAACTGGGGTGTTTAAAATGTTTTTTTATCTTCTTCATTCAACTTTGGTAATTCATAAGTATCTAGAAATCTGTCCATTTCTTCTGTGTTTTCCATTTTATTAGAGTACAGGTTCTCATAGTAGGTATTAATGATCCTCTGGATTTCTGTGGGATCTGTTGCGACTTTGCCTTTTTCATTCCTGATTGCATGAATCTTAGCCTTTTCTTTCCTTTTTTTTATGATTTTTGCTAAGGGTTTATTAATTTTATTTAGTCTTTCAAAAAACCAAGTCTTCAATTCATTTAATTTTTGTATCATTTTCTTAGTTTCCATTGCATTTATTTCTGCTTTTTAATTTCCTCTCTTGTTCGAGCTTTGGGTTTTTCTTGCTCTTGTTTTTCTATGAGTCTAAGACTATTAGCTTGTTTATTTGAGCTTGCTCTGTTTTACTAATGTGGGCATTCAATGCTTTGAATTTTCCACATAGAACTGCTTTAAATGTGTTCCAAAGATTCCTGTATGTTGTACTGGCATTTTCATTTATTCATAAAAACTGATTTCTTCTTTAATTTCCTCTGTGATCCATTCATTTTTCAGGAGAGAGTTGTTCAATTTCCATGTATTTGTGAAGTTCCTACAGTTTCTTATGCTATTGATCTCCAGCTTTATTGCATTGTGATCTGATAATATACAGGGAATAAGTTCAATTCTTTTGCATTTATTCAAACCTGTTCTGTGAGCTAGTATGTGATCTATCTTGGAGAATGACCCAGGTGCAGCTGAAAAGAATATATATTTTGATTTTGTGGGGTGGAACACTCTATAGATGTAATAAGTCCATGCATTAAAAAACTTGGTTCAGTTCTATTATTTCATTGCTGACTTTTTGCCTAGATGATATGTCTATTTCTGATAGTGGGGTATTGAGATCCCCTGCTACAATTGTATTAGTGCTTGTTTGGTTTTTCATGTTACTTAATATTTGTTTTGTATAGTTAGTGGCATTTATATTTGGTGCATATATGTTTATGACTGTCATTTCTTCCTCTTGAATTGTTCCCTTTACAAGGATGTAGTGGCCTTCTTTGTTTCCCTTCATCAGTTTTGGTTTGAAATTTACTTTGTGTACAAATAAGATTGCTACCCCTGCTTTTTCCTGGGCTCCTGTTGCATGGAGAATTGTTTTCCACTCTTTCACTTTCAGTCTACGGGCTTCCTTTTACACTAGGTGTGTTTCTTGTATACAACATATTGTTGGATTTTGTTTCTTAATCCATTCTGCCAATGTATTTCTATTGATTAGTGAATTGAGACCATTGACTTTGATAGTTATAACTAATATGTACTGACTTATTATTGTCATGTTATTGTCCTTTTGTTGACTCTTTTGTCCTCTCCTTTTAGTTTCTTGCCTCGGCTATTTGATTTGCTCTGTTGGGTCTCATGATGTTGTGATCTTCATTGTCTTTTTCTAGGATATTATTTAAAATTCCTTGTATTGCTGGTTTAGTATTCATGAAGTTTCTCAAGTGTTCTTTGTCATGGAAGTATCTTATTTCCCCATCCATTTTGAAAGAGAGTTTTGCAGGATACATCAGTCTTGGTTGAAGATTGTTTTCTTTTAGGACTTGAAATTCGTCACTCCAGGCTCTCCTTGACTTGAGTGTTTGTGTTGGAAAGTCTGCTGTGATTCTGATGGGGTTTCCTTTGCATGTTATTTGTTTCTTTTCTCTTACTGTTTGTAGTATTTTGTTCTTCTGTTGAGTTTCTTGGATCTTGATTGTTATATGTCTAGGTGCAGATTTCTTTTTATCATGGCTAGTTGGAGTCCTATATGCCTCAATTATCTGTGTGTCAAATTATTCCCCTCTGTTTGGGAAGTTTTCTGTCATTAATTCTGTGAACAGCTTTTTTAAGTCATTTGCATTTTGTCCTGCTACTCCATGGATTCCTATCAGTCTTATGTTATTCTTATTTGTATCATCTAGGAGTTGTTGGACTGGTTTCTCATGATCCCTTACTGTTTTTAAGAGACCTCTCTTTTTCAAGGTCAGTGTCTGTGATCCTATCTTCTATATCTGAGATTCTAGCTTCACAATCTTATTCTGTTGCATACACTTTCAATAGAGCTTTTAATCTCCTCAATATCTGAATCTGTTGAATGGATTGAATTTCTTTCCAATGTTGGGCATTCATTTTTTCCATTTCTTTCTTATGCTGGGCCTTCATGGTTTTTATTGTGTTCTGAAGCTCATCTATTTTTTTGTCAGTTTCTGTTCTGGCGTCTTGAATCATGTCTTTCATTTTGCTCACCATCTCTATGGTTATCTGGGAAATTATTTCTGTTTTGAATTTTTCTAGAGCTTGATTTATCAGTTTTGTTCCTTCCTGTGCTGTGAGTTTTGAGTGTCCTGGAGGTTCACTATCAGACTTTTCATCCTCCTTTGCCCTACTTTTTGCCATTGGTGAACTGGAAGTCTGTCTTTGTGTCTTGCTTAAGTGTTTTCTCATCTTTATTTTTCCTGTTGGGTTGCCCTTGATTCTATCTCTGGGTCATTAAATCTTCCTGATATCATTGCATCCCAGCCTTTGATTCTCTAATGACTTATAGACATTCTCATTTTCATAATTGAGAAAACAACTCATCAAATCAATCCCTATCCTTTATCCCAATTGATGCAATCAGGCAAACAATAGGATCAATCACCACCCTTTATAGCCAGCCATGCCTCTGCAGAGTGGGTCCAAGGACTGGCACAATCAGGGGATCTGAGCCCAGGGGGGTGTGCTGTGCATCCCCTGTGTATGGCTACCCACTGGCGCTGGGTTAGGGCAATCAATGGTGCCTGCAGGGAAAGGTGTGCCTACGCAGGAGACCCATAGATTTGTCCAGGCTGTGGGGCAGAGGGAGATCTGAAGTCAAAGCTGGGGTCGCTGTCCAGAAACTCACTCTCCTAGCACTGGGTCAGGGCAATCAATGGCAGCTGTAGGAAAAGGCATGGCTACAGAGGAGGCCCATAGATTGGGCCAGGCCACGCAGTAGAGGGGGATGTGACATCCAAGCTGGGGCTGCTGTCCCAAAACTCATCCTCCTGGTGCTGGGCATTTCTTCTTGTTTGTTGCTCTCTGCTTGGCAGAATGAGAAGCACATTTCTTTCTTTCTTTCTTCTTCTTTTTTGTTTTTGTACCGATAAGCACATTTCTAAGTGGCTTCTACCAGGAATTCACTTAGGCTGCAGAGTGCTCAGCAGTTTCTGCTCTCTAAAAGGGCTGGAGATCTGTAAATTTTGTGATAAGTAGAAGTAGATGTTAGAAAGCAAATGCACTTTGCAGAGTCCTTTGGTGGTTTAACTGCACTTTTGCCAGCAATATTTTCCCTAAGGATTCTCCCATTGATCTCAAAGGAGGTGAAGGCAAAACGTGCAGTTATTCCTCAGACCAAGCAGCTGTAACTCTGTTTATTCACCAGTGAACTCCACTTCTGCAGGGGAGCCAAATGGTATTGCTTCTTGCTTTTAGCTCCCTGTATGGCAGAGTAAGAAGCACATTTCTCAGAGCCTTGTACTAGGAATGCACTTGGGCCACAGAAACAGCTCAGCAGTTCCTAATCCCAAAAAGGGCTTGGATATCTGTTAACTTTGTGATATGCATAAGTTCATGTTAGAAAGCAAAAGCACTTTGCAGAGTCCTTCTTTGGTTTGAACTGCACTATGGGTGACAACATATTTCCTGACAATTTTGCCATTGAACTCAAAAGACAGCAATACAAAACGTGTAGTTATTCCTCAGAGCAAGCAGCTGCAACCCTATAATTTACCAGTATACTCAACTTCTGTAGTGGAGCAAAACAGGATTCCTTCTCTTTTGTAGCTCTCTGTAAGACATAGTGAGAATTATATTTTGCAGAGACTTATAGGAGGAAGGCACATAGGCTGCAGAGCATGCTCAACCTTTCCTACTCCCAAGAGGGGTGCAGAGATCTATAAAATTTGTGATAAGTTGAAGTTGATATTAGAAAACAAATGTACTTTGCAAACTCATTTGTGGTTTGAACTGTACTATTGGCGAAAACATTTTTCCTGAGTCCTTTCTTCCATAGAACACTAAGGAAGGGAAAACAAAACATTCAGTTACTCCTCTGAGAAAGCAGGTGCAACTTGGTTAGCTTATTGCGGCTCTCTGTGGGGACCCCGTCCCGCGGGGAATAGGAGGTGAGAGCCGCCTCTTATTCGTGGGTCATCAGAGGCCGATCCGATCTTGAATGTCTGTGGAGGAAATCTTTAAGAAGTTAGAGTACACGGCCCAAGTCTGGTTTCTGATCAAAGGCGCTTTATTGGCTCAGCAAAACGATTATATACTGTTATCCCAGGGGGAAGGTTCAGCAAGCTTATTGGACAGTTCAAACAAATCCTCTACCAATCACATGAGTCACTCAAGCATTTAACCATACAGCAATCAGTATTTTACCAAATGTGGGGAGGGGTAGGTGGGAAGGCATACATCAACAGTTAACCCTATGCAATCTTTAACTTAACAATCTCTAGGGGCAAGCAGGACAAGGAAATACCACCGGCCTCCTGCTCCAGATCCCGTGACCCTGTGGTTAGCACAAAGGGCTATTTTTTCTGTAAGATTTCCTGTTTGCCCAGGGGCTAGACCTGCCAAAAGTCACGTATGTAGTCTAGTGGGATTTTTCCACCGAGGCAAAGGCTAAGGTTGAGGGCAGCCATCTTATGCAGGCCCAAGCAGTCTCTCACAGTTCCCCCTTCTCTGTATAAAATTAAGCAAGATTAGGGTGGAGGGCTCATGTCTTAGGCTACTTGATGTGCCTCCGGACCTGGACGTGATGCATAGGTGTTCCAGCGAGTCACGCTGCCCCCAGGTACCGGCATCAAGCTAATCCCGTCGGAGACACCTCCACAGCCTGGAGCAGAGCGAACGACGGCGCTCAGCCATCTGTTCAAATTCTACAAAGCT
Source organism: Fukomys damarensis (assembly GCF_012274545.1). Classification (NCBI taxonomy): domain Eukaryota; kingdom Metazoa; phylum Chordata; class Mammalia; order Rodentia; family Bathyergidae; genus Fukomys; species Fukomys damarensis. The sequence continues at coordinate 23,082,546 of NW_022900945.1, read as the reverse complement.
TAGGGGTTGGAACCCATGGTCACCAGCGGGCTGGCTATTTTCAGGGTCCTGAGAGGAGAGCTGCTGGTAGTGCACTTGTATGGAGTGTTTGGTGGCCTCATCAACCTGGTTCTTAACAAAACTCGTGAGGCGGCGGAATGCCCATGGGCCAAAGGAAATCAACAGCATAAAGCCAATAAAGGGTCCTAAAAGGCTGGGTAACAGGGTGGACAGCCAGGGGGAGGTAGAAAACCAATTTTGATACCAAGATTCGTCCTTTTCCCGTTGCCTCTGCCTTTGTTCGAGGCTTTCCTCAACCCTTCTAATGCTATCATCCACTAGGCCCAGTTTATCTTTAAAAAAGCAACATTCTTAAAGAAGGGGGTTGGGGCCAATGGCAATGGGTTTGAACTGAGGTGGTTCTTTCAAAAGCCTGATGGAAAAGGTGAGACCCGGATCACGGCCGCTGATGTGAAGGCGAAGGCCCCACTCAACCTGACCTGTCCAGTGGTATTGTTTGCCGGGCGTGGTGGTGCACGCCCATAATCCCATAAAACTAGTCTGGATTACAGTGAGCTCCAGGTCGACACCCGTAATCCCATAAACCCAGCCTCTGCAGGGGTTATACCATGGGTTGTGAAGGCTCGACATATAGCTTTCTCTACCTCTACCAATATTTGTAAACCTTGATCTTCATACCAGGACTCATTAAGTTTTCACAGGCATCATTATAAAGAGAGGTTGTCTCAAACCCATCACAGAATGAAAGGAAGTCACCATTTCTGAGAATATACAATTGGTCAATTGACAATCAATATTATTAGTTTCATAAACAATCTCTATGAGCATTAACACAAGACATTATATTAGAGGCCTCTATGCCAACAATATTGAAACTAAGGCTAGTAACTTTGACATCTGACCATAAATGTATTTTTCCCAATGCAGCAGGTTTCCAAATGTTGGTTTGAGGAAAACCTGAATCTGTTTACCAAAGTCCTGCAGATAAGCTTAAGTTTGTGGAATTTAGAAGTGACCAGTCCAAAAACTTTTGAGATGTCTCATTAAATCACCAGTCCCATTAAATCCTCATTCTGGATAAAGAAGGAAAACCTTTTTGCTTTTTGGAATGAAATTTCCACTTGTGCACTGAGACACATCCTGGAGTTTTCTCTGCTGCTTCAGTGTTGGGGTCCCAATCCAGTCTCCTCAGTGGAAACCCAGCTTCAAGCTGCTCAAGGATAGTGATAGGTCTATAAACATATCTGTAACCATAATTAGGTGGAACAGAAGAAAAGGGAGAACACCTAGACCAAAAGGTTATTGTCATAAACAATATGTTGGAAAACCTGCATGGTCAAACAATATGAATACATTTTGTATACCAGAAAAGTAGCAATAATAATACTTATATGAAATCTTATGTACTGTAATGTAGCTTTGTATTAACAGGATTCCCCCCTTTTTTTTTTTTTTTAACATATTTAACAAGACATATCTTTTTTATAGGGCTATGAAAATTATTTTGGTGGCTCCCATTAGTGAACAAAGATCAGAATAAATTTTCTGAGCAGCTGCTTCTTTATTTACCAACAGGAGCATATCCAAACTTAAAGGTTATATTTAATTATCTTTTAAGTTTTTTATTTGATCCTATAAAGCCAGGTTGTAGAAATCAACAATCTATTTGTATTTGACGTCATTCTGATCAAGAACATACAAACATCTTTGAACATTTAAGACAGACAAACATATAAGACAATTTTAATGAGTGCACTCAGATGGTTTTGGCCAAATGAATTATAAAATCTTTTTGTTATGACTAGTCAAAATTTTTGCAGATCAAAATTAACAGAGATCTCTTGTAGAATTAGGGTTAAAGGAACGAATACTCTTCTTGACTATAAATGTAAACCTTTTATAACAAACTTGAAACCAACAAGCAAACATTTTATAAATCATTTCCATAAACATTCTCTACATTCTTAGGTAAAGACAAGAGGAACATACAAAAACCTTTCATGTTAAAAGTACAACTCTTACTTATAGCTTTTCTAATATTTTTCTGTCTCATTTACTATTAAACAAACTTTAGCTACGAAATATTGACATAAGGTAGGGCTATTGGCCATGCCCTGAGGTAATACTTTCCACAGCGGGAGGCAAAATGGCCGGGCTGGCCGCATTGAAAGCATGTTTTACCCCTGTTTTGGCCTTGGAAGGCGACAAGGGCCTTAGTGATCTTGTGCATAAAAGGATCCGCCTCTCGGCAGAGATTAATCATGTCGTGCAGAGTTTTGGCTTTGGAGTTGTTTTTTAGAATAGCTCTGCAGGTCTCATTAGCATTTTCAAAGGCTAATTGTCTAATGAGGGCGCTGTCTGCCACAGTGGCGGCGTCACCGAGGGCACGCTCAGCCGCCTCCGAGAGACGGGAGATAAAGGAACTAAAAGACTCCTCGGGGCCCTGGATGATTTTTGAGAGAGGTGCTGCCGGGGCACCCGCCCTGGGAAGAGACTTCCAAGCGCGTAGGGCTGCGAGAGCCGTGTTGGCTAATTGCGACCTGGAAAGCGTATGTTGTTCCTGAATGGTATGAAAAGGGGGAAGGCCAGCGATGCGAGCATAGAGGTCAGAGTCCTTGCCTGCCAGGGCCTTGCAGCGAGAGAGGAAATCAGCCTCCCAAGAGACAAAGAGGTCTCCCCTGAGCGCAGTGCGAACAATGTTGCGCCAGTCGGTAGGAGAGACAGCGCCACCGCCGCCAATGGACTCCAAACAAGAGAGGGTGTAAGGAGCTTGGGGGCCGAAGGAACGGCGCGTATAGACGGATAGAGGGTGGAAACAAAGGAACGAGTTTGGCGCGTAAGAGAGGGAGGGGAAGGTGGGGTGGTTTGAGTGGCCGAATCGGTTAGCGGGGGGAGGGGATCAGACAAAGGCGAAGCAGGGTCAGCTAAGTTAACAAAGGAACTGGCTCTGGATTGAGAGCGCGAGCAATGACGAGAGGCCAACTCCAGGTGCTCTTGTGCATTTTGAATGATCTGACTAGAAAGAGGGCAATGGGGGACATCGACAATGATATTTTTAAGAAGTTGCCAGTACTGGAGCATCATGTCCTTG